>NW_027532026.1:7294-7882 GCF_008692635.1 Crocuta crocuta | reverse complement strand
GCCTAAGTGTCCATCCACGGATGAATGGATCAAGATGTGGTTTATTTCTACGGTGGAATACTACATGGCAATGAGAAAGAATGAAATCTGGCCATGTGTAGCAACATGGATGGACCTTGAGGGTGCGGAGCGAAATAAGTCAGGCAGAGAAGGACAAGTACCGTATGTTTGCGCGTTTAGGAGGATTAGGAGGAAGTTAATGGAGAACCGTGGGGGAGAAGAAGGGGGGACATGGTGGGGGAAATGGAGAGCAGAAAACCATGAGAGACTCTTGAATGCTGGTAACAAACTGAGGATTGTTGGAGGTGGGGGGAGGGGGGAGATGGGCATGGAGGGGGGCCCTTGTGGTGATGAGCACTGAGGTTATATGGAAACCATCTTGACCATAAATTATTTGTAAAAAAATATTCTACTAAATGCTTAAAAAATAATGCTAATCTTTCTCAAACTCTTCCAGAATATTGAAGAGGAAGGAACACTTTCAAATTCATGTTATAAGGTTAATGTTATCCTCATACTACAGCCAGAGAAAGACACTATCAGAAAAGAAATCTTCTTGTTAATATCTCTCATGAAAACTTATATATA
>NW_027532026.1:2716-6013 GCF_008692635.1 Crocuta crocuta | reverse complement strand
TTAATATTCATGATGAAAACTTATATAAAATCCTCAACAAAATACTAAAAAAACAAATTCAACAGCACATTAAATAATCATACACTACGACCAAGTGGGATTCATCCCAGGGATGCAAGGATCTTTCAACATACACAAATCAATCAGTGTGATATACCACAGTAACAAAATTAAGGATAATTTGTTATCCTAATATATTATACCACATGATCATCTCAATCGATGCCAAAAAAGCATTTGACAAATTAACACCCTTTCATAATAAAAATGCTCAGCAAACTAAGTATAGAAGCAATGTATTTTAGCATAATAAAGTCCATATATGACAAGCCTACGGTTAACATTATGATCAAATAAATCATAAGCCTTTCCCCTACGGTCAAGAAAAGACAAAGATGCCCAACATTACCATTTATATTCAAAATTGTACTGAAAGAAAAATAAAAGTATCCAAATTACAAAGAAAGATGTAAAATTATTTCTGTTTGCAGATGAGATGGTTTTATTTGTAGAAAACCCTAGAAACTCACACACACACACAACAAGAAATAATAAATGATTTTGGTAAAGTTGCAGGGTATAAAATAAAAAATCAGTCACATTTCTATACACTAACAATGAATTGCATGGACTAGAAATTAAGGAGGAAAGATTCTATTTACAATAGCAATTAAGAATAAAATTCTTTGGGATAAACTTAACCAAGAAGATAAAAGACTTTCACTCTGCAAACACCGATGAAAGAAATCAGTAAATGGACAGTAAATGGAGAGATAACACATGTTTATGGGCTGGAGTACTTAATATTGATTAAAATGTCCATGCTACCCAAAGTGTTGTGCAGACTTAATCCTACCCCGATAAAAACCCCAATGACATTTTTTACAAAAATGAAAAACAATTCTAAAATTTTCATGCAATCAGAACCAATATAGACAAAGCAGTTTTGAGAAAACAAACCTGGAGACATCACATTCCCTGATTTCAAAATATATTACAAAATTACAGTAATTAAGGGGCGCCTGGGTGGCTTAGTCGGTTAAGCGTCCGACTTTCGCTTGGGTCATGATCTCGCGGTTCGTGGGTTCGAGCCCCGCGTCGGGCTCTGTGCTGACTGCCGGCTCGGAGCCTGGAGCCTGTTTCAGTCTGTGACTCCCTCTCTCTCTGACCCTCCCCTGCTCACGCTGTCTCTCTCTCTCTCTCCTAGAAATAAAAAAAAAAAAAAAATTAAAAAAAAATTACAGTAATTAAAACCTTATAGTACTGGCATAAAAACAGGCATATAAATCAATGGAATAGAATAGAGATCTCAGAAATTAACCCACACATGTATGGGCAAATGATCTTTGAGAAATGTTCTAGGAATACATAATAAGGAAAGAATAGTCTTTTCAACAAATGGTATTGGGAAAACTGGATATCCACATAAAAAGGTATAAAATTAGATCCCTCTTTTACACCATACACAAAAATTAATGCAAAATGGATTAGTAACTTCAATGTAAGATCTGAAACTGCAAAATAATTTTTTAAATGGCATAAGTGAAAACTTCACTAGAGGTGGCAATTATTTCTTGGATATGACACTTTTAAAAAAGTAAAAAAGTAAGGCTATGTGAAACTAAAAATCTTATGCATAGTACAGGAAACAATCAACAGAATGAAAAAGCAACATTTGGAATGGGAGAAAATATTTGCAAACCATATATCTGATAATGGGTTAGCATCCAAAATATGTAAGAAATTCCTATAACTGAATACCAAAAATGCTAATAACCTGATTTAAAATTGACAAGGTACTTGAATNGCAGAAGCTTTTAATCTTGATGAGGTCCCAATCGTTTATTTTTGCTCTTGCTTTTGGGGATGTGTCAAGTAAGAAGTTGCTGTGATGGAGGTCAAGGAGGTTGTTTCCTGCTTTCTCCTCTAGGGTGTTGATAGTTTCCTGTCTCACGTTCAGGTCCTTTATCCATTTTGAGTTTATTTTTGTGCATGGTGTGAGAAAATGATCCAGTTTCATTCTTCTGCATGTTGCTGTCCAGTTCTCCCAACACCATCTGTTAAAAAGGCTGTCTTTTTTCCATTGGATATTCTTTCCTGCTTTGTGTTCTTGACAACTCTTGCCCTCAAGGGAAAGTAGTTAACCAGAGCTTAAAATGCTGGGGTATTATAAGAGCCTAAGTTTGGAGAAGAGAAATACCCAACTCCAGCCCACTCTACTCATTCTATCCCATATAAGGGTGGTGAAAAAAAAACAACCCTGAGAAACACTTGTGAAGTTCATGGTCCAGAGATATAACCTCACTGAAAGACTGAGACCTAGACATAGGTCTATAGAATGCTTCCCTTTCCCTTATACCTAACTGCTACATTTCTTTTTGCCCAGTACATCATGTCTTTGTCTGTCAAGAAAAAATTGTAAGATATACCAAAAGGAAAAAATACAATTTGAAGTAACAAAGCAAATGTCAGAATCAGACATGACAGAAATGTTGAAATAAGAGTGGGAATTTAAAGTAACTGTGATTAATATGTTAAGGGCTCTCATGGATAGATAGCATTCAAAGACACTGGTAATGTTATGAGAAAGATGGATATCCAAAGAAAGTATCAAGAAGAAATGTGAGAGATCAAAGATACTAATAAATGAAGAATGCCTTTGATGGGCTTACTAGCAGACTGGACACAACTGAACAAAGAATCTCTGAGCTAGATAACATATCAAAAGAATCCTTGAAAACCAAAAGCAAAGAGGACAAAGACTGAGAAACAGAACAGAATATCCAAGTACTATGAGAGAACCACAAAAAGTATGGCTTATGCCATAAGGAGAAGAATGAGAGATAGGGACAGAAGATGTATTTGATACAATAATGAGTAAGAACTTCCCAAAATTAATGTCAGACACCAAAACACAGATCTAGGAAGCCCAGAAAACACCAGCCTGGATAAAAGCTAAAAAACGAAGCAAGCTAAAACAAAACAAAAGACCACAAAAACTACACTTAGGCACATTTTCAAACAATAGAAAGTCAAAGAAAAATAAAACTCCTGAAAGAAGCCAGAAAGAAAAATACCATTTCCATAGAAGAAGAAAGACAAGAATTATACCCGACTTCTTCTCAGAAACCTTGTAAACAGGAGAATGTGGTGGAATACTTAAAGTGTTGATAGGAAAAATCAGAAACCTAGAAATCTGTACCCTGCAAAAGTATCTTTCAAAAGTTAAAGAGAAGTAAAAACTTTCTCAGGCAAACAATATTTGGAAGAATTTGTTGCCAATAGACCTGACTTGCA
>NW_027532026.1:0-2710 GCF_008692635.1 Crocuta crocuta | reverse complement strand
AACACTGAAGAATGAGTTTTATATTTTTTATTCTTCATTTATATAACAGATTACATTCTGCTTAAAATGATAATAGTAATAATGTGTTCAATTAATATGCCAATGTATTTAATATATGTGTTGCCTATATAAAAATGAAATAAATGATACAGGTACAGGAGGAGACATTAGAATTATTTTGTTATTATAAGGTTCTCACATTACTTGTGAAATGGTATAACATTGTTTGAAACTGCACTTGGATTAGATGTAAGTATATATTGCAAACTGCAAGACAACCACTATAAAAGATTTTTAAAAAAGAGTATAACCAATAATTTATGAAAGGGGAGAAAACAGAATCATATAAAATACTCAATTAAAACCATCAAAGGCAGAAAAAGAATAGAAGACAGAAATAAGAACAAACAACAAGAACAACAAATAAAAACCAGTAACAAATATGGTAAATATTAATCTAACTGTATCAGTGATCACTTAGTAAACTAGGAATAAAGGGCAACTTCCTCTGCTTGAAAGAACATCTACAAAAAACACACAGCTAACATCACACTTAATCATGAAAAACTAGAAGCTTTCTCACTAAGATCGGGAACAATGCAAAGATGTCCCCTCTCACAACCCCCTTTAAACATCATATTGGAAGTCCTTGGTAATGCAATAGGACTAGAAAAGAAAATGAAAAGTTTACAGATTGAGAAGGAAGACATAAAGCTGTTTTTGTTCACAGATGACATAAATTCTTATGTAGAAAATCAAAGAATCAACAGAAAGATCCCTTGGAACTTATAAATGATTATAGCAAGCTTTCAGAATACAAGGTTAATATACAAAAGTTAACTGCTTTCTTATATACCAGTAATGAGAAGTGGAATTTGAAATTAAAACTATTTATATAGACACCCCCAAAATAAAATACTTAGGTACAAATGTAACAAAATATGTATAAAATCTATATGAGGAAAATGCTAAAACAGTGATGAATAAAATTAAAGTACTAAATGAATGGAGAAATATTCCATGTTCATGGATAGGAAGACTCAAACTTGTCAAGATGACAGTCCTTCCCAGCTTGATCTACAGATTCAATGCAATCCTAATCAAAATCTCATTATTTTGTAGATATTTACAAATTTATTTTAAAGGTTAAATGGAGAGGACAAAGACCTTGAATAGCCAATACAATATTGTAGGAGAGAAACAAAGGTGAAGAACTGATACTATTCAATTTTAAGTTTTACTAAAATGTTAGTAATCAACACAGTGTGATATTAGTGAAAGAATAGAGAGATCAGTGGAACAGAATAGAGCCCCAAATAGATCCACATAAATATAGACAAAGGAGCAAAGGCAATAATATGGAGCAAAGGTAATCTTTTCAACAAATGGTGCTGGAACAACGGGACATCCACATGAAAAAAAAGAAATATCTGGACACAGATTATATATCCTTCACAAAAATTAACTGAAAATGGATCATACAGCTAAATGTAGAATGCAAAACTATGAAACTCACAGAAGATAACATAGGAGAAAACCTAGATGACCTTGGGTATAGTGATGACTTTTTAGATCATCAAAGATATCAAAGACACAATCCATGAAAGAAAAAAAGTCAATAAGCTAGACTTCATTATAATTAAAAACTTCTGCTTTACAAATGACAATGGGCAAAGAATGAGAAGATAAGACACAGACCAAGAGAAAATATTTGCAAAAGACACATCTGATAAAGGACTTGTATCTAAGATATTCAAAGAATTCTTGAAATTCAGCAATAAGAAACTAAACAACCTGACTGACAAATGGGCTAAACACCTGAACAGATGATATACCAAAGAAGATATACAGGTGGTAAATAAACATATGAAAAGATGTTCTACCTCATATGTCAGTAGGGAAATGCAAATTAAATGAAAAATGATGTACCATTGTACACCTATAAGAATGGCCAAAATCCAAAAAACTGACAACACCAAATGCTGGTGAGACTGTGGAGTAACATTGCTGGTGGGAATGCAAAATTCTGTATCAAAATACTATAACCACATTGGAAGACAATTTGGTAGTTTCTTGCAAAACCAAACATATACTTGCCATATGATCCAGCACTCAGGCTCTTTGGTATTTGACCAAAGGAGTTGAAAATTTATGTCCACACAAAAACCTTCACATGCATATTTGTAAGAGCTTTATTCATATTGCCAAAACTTGAAAGCAACCAAAATGTCCTTCAGTAGGTGAATGGTATATACACTGTTATATCAAGAAAATGGAGGGAGGAGGGGCAAGATGGCTGAGAAGTAGGGAGCTCCGTACCTGCACTCGCGCCCAGGCATCACACGGAAAAGATGTGAAGCCATAGGAAACTGTACCACACCCAAGAGATTGGGAGAGAAAGGAGGAAGATTCCCCTGAGAAAGACTTCTAACGTGAGTGCGAACTGGGGAAGTAAAAATCGGGCCTGGATTGGAGACTGGAGAGACGGGCCACCCCCTCTGTGGGGAGTGAGAGGGGAAAAAGAGACTCCGAAACAGAAAAACCTCCGCTCGGGGGAAAAAAATCTCTGCTCAGGGTGTAGAAAATCTTTGTGCACAAAATACCTGCGTGTCAGGCCCCTCCACGCTCCAAGTCGCCCAGGAGGGGCTGCACTTGTGATTTGCTTCTTTGTGCTGGCTCCTGGCTGGCTGGGGAGGTTGCGCGCCTGCAG
>NW_027532025.1:2784596-2785018 GCF_008692635.1 Crocuta crocuta | reverse complement strand
ACGGAGCTCCTTACTTCTCCGCCATCTTGCCCCCTCTCTCTTTTTATTTTAAATCCTTAGCACCTAGATTGTGTTCTTTATATATGGTGGTTGAATGAATGAAATGAAAGTATTTGAGAAGGAGATTTATACAGAATTCAACAAACATTTATGTTTTAAATTTAGTTTCATCAGTGACCACAGGTAAATAAGAATTAACCCCCTATAGTAGCATTATAAAGACCAAACTGGTCTATAATTTTTATTTTTTATTTTTTTCAAATAGTTTATTGTCAAATTAGTTTCCAAATAACACCCAGTGCTCATCCCCACAAGTGTCATCCTCCATGCCCATCCCCCCTCACCCCCACATCCATCAGTCCTCAGTTTTTGTCAGCATTCAAGAGTCTCTCATGGTTTGCCTCTCTCCCTTTCCCCCACCA
>NW_027532025.1:2751052-2784585 GCF_008692635.1 Crocuta crocuta | reverse complement strand
CCATGGTATAGATAAACCACATCTTCTTGATCCATTCGTCCTTGGGTGGACACTTAGGCTCTTTCCATGTTTTAGCTATTGTGGAGAGTGCTGCTATGAACATTGGGGTACATGTGCTCCTATGCATCAGCATTTCTGTATCCCTTGGGTAAATTCCTAGCAGTGCTATTGCTGGGTCCTAGGGGAGTTCTATTGTTAGTTTCCTGAGGAACCTCCACACTGTTTTCCAGAGGGGCTGTACCAGTTTACATTCCCACCAACAGTGTAGGAGGGTGCCCGTTTCTCCACATCCTCACCAGCATCTAGAATTCTCTGATTTGCTCATTTTAGCCACTCTGACTGGTGTGAGGTGGTATCTCAGTGTGGTTTTGATTTGTATTTCCTTGATGAGGAGGGATGCTGAGCATCATTTCATGTGTCTTTTGACCATCTGGATGTCCTCTTTGGAGAAGTGTCTGTTCATATCTTCTGCCCATTTCTTCACTGGGTTGTTTCTTTTTCGGGTGTGGAGCGAACTGGTCTATAATTTTTAGATATGCACAATGGAGTGGCAGTATCAAACACATACGAAAAAGATTTTAAAAATATGCACATATTTTAGCAGGTTTGGATCGTGAAACTGTGTTTACAGAAAATGATGTTTGATTTATTCATTGCTCCTAATACTATTCTTAGAGTTTTTATTTCATTTCCTTGCAAAAGCAATCATATTCTTAACTCAGTCTCCAATAGGAAAACAGGTCACTGTGATAGGTCTTTCAGAATACAAATACACATAGAATTGATACTTGCAGTTAGATCTGACTTGGATAAGTTCTCATTGTAAAAAATATTATAGAGCAATTTGTGTTATCCATAAACCTCTCTATTTTTGATAAGAGATTTACCATTCAGAACAGCCAGGTAAAGGGAATTGAAAAACCTTACCCATAGATCTCATAGTCACTGAATATTTATTATAGAATATTTCTTAGTCTTGTTTAAAAAAGGGAAACAAAGCACATTTCCCAATTCATAAAGATGTATTCTGCAAATTTTAAGGGTACTTTTATGTGGCTCTCCAAAGTAATGAGCCACCCCGTGTCATCTGTAGGTAAGAAGTTGTAGATACTAGCATAGGAAATTTTTAGGATCAAGATAAAAAATTCAGTGGGATGGGAAACAGATGTTAACAAGATGAGAAGTGAGGCATTGAGGAAGGTATTCTAGGCTCATGGAAAAGTGTAAGGATGGTGATAGGTGAGAAGATACGAATCAGGTTTGTGAATCTGATAGGTCATAGTGGAGTGTTCCTTGGTAGTCGGCAGGGAGATATAGGGAGAGATGAGTAGGGTAGACTTTTAACCTCATTTTTATGCCGTTGAGAAATTTTGAGAGGATTTTGCACAGTGTGGTAGGGATCAACTACATACTTTAGGAAGGTGTATTCTGAAATAATGTGAAGAAAGGATTTGAGGGACTGAGACTGGAGAGCATAAGAAGAACCATGAGACTGTACCAGTAGTCAAGGCCAGAGTTGAGCCAGAGAGGTGGTAGTGGGGGTGAAGGGGGGGACAGATGTTAGAGACTGGGAAGGTAGGGAATCTCCACAGTCCACTCTTATGGGGGCCACATTAGGGCACAGAAGTGAGCATCATGGGCTGGGATACTTTTCTTGTTCTTCCCTAGAATTTAGCAGGGACATGAAGCTAAGCTATGATGATAAGATGGATTTTCAGAAGTAGGTGGGGTACAGAGCTTACATTCTCTTTTGCAGAGGGGTTTGAGCTAGATGTGGACACTAAAAGAGGAAATAGGAACTGAGGCCGATGACAGTGTGAATTGTCTTACTCTTCCTTATTCTTCCCTTGCACTCGTCACCTTCTGCTATGAGGATCCTTGTAGGGGCAAGACACTAAACTCCCTCCTAGGTTATCTGAAGATGTATAAACAGCTTAACTGAGAGACTTTTTGGAAACATTCTGCCAAATCCTAATATTTCTACATTTATTTACAATTTTTCTTTATTCCCTGCTTGTGACATCATATAAAAATTAGCAAATTCCAGACAGCAACAAAATAAAGCAGGAAGTTAAGTCAATATCTTCTTTACATAATTTCAGCAAAGCCTGCCTAGTCACCTTTGGTAGAGAGGGCAGTAAGGAATTTTCACCTTAATTTGGCAAGTTGCTTGGTAATTTCCAGTCTCTTTTTTTTTTTTTTTCCAAAGGAAAGTTCACTTTTATTTTATTTATTTATTTTTTTAAAATGTTTTATTTATTTCTAGGAGAGAGAGAGAGAAACAGAGAGACAGCGTGAGCAGGGGAGGGTCAGAGAGAGAGGGAGTCACAGACTGAAGCAGGCTCCAGGCTCTGAGCTGGCAGTCAGCACAGAGCCCAATGCAGGGCTCGAACCCACGAACCGCGAGATCATGACCCAAGCGAAAGTCAGACGCTTAACTGACTAAGCCACCCAGGCGCCCCGGTAATTTCCAGTCTTGAAGACACAAAGGGACAATCGAGATAGTCTAGTGAGAAAAAGTCTTCTACTTAATCAACTTTCTCCCTGCTATTTAACAGAAAGAACATTGAGTTGCAAGTCATCAATTAGCTGTATGACCTTGGCATTTAACTTCTCAATGCATTAGATATATAAAGGTCATAATGAGGAAAATAATGAGATCATAGGCATGATAGTGCTTTGAAATTTTTTGAGAGCAGATGCAGAAATGCAGAGCATTATTTTTTGTTACTCCTGAAGGCCTCATTGCTACAAATTTTCAGGTTGGATTGATTTACTCAATCACAGACTTGTTTGTCCTTTACACTTTTTCTGACATTAGCTGTTATTTTCCTGTATGTCAGTACAATCTGTTTTCAGTGATCAGCAAATCAGTTGTGATGAGAGCTAGAAATGAGACTCAGACCCAGGCAAGACTTCTAACTCAAAATCCATTTTCTTTTCACCGTGGCATCTTGTAAAGTGTATATGTGTATGGGTGTGTGTGTGTGCGTGTACATGTATGTGTGTGTGAGAGAGAGAGTGAGAATGTGTTTGTTGTAGGAGAGAGAGAAAGAGAGAGAGAGAACGTGTGTGTTTAAAAAGTTGAAAAGGCACAGTTAAGGCTTTCTGAACTCAAATATGCAGCTCTAGTATGCTGTCTAATCAATCTCCCTCCATTTCCCTAGCATTTCTTTATCCTCTTCTCCATTTTTTAAAATCAATATTTCTCTTCCTCATCTTTTTTATTTTTATTTTTTCTGCTTTATATAAGTTGGTGATAGCATTGATGGTGGTTGCTAAACACGGGGTTGACATGGTAGAAAAGTATTAAGATTATTTCCTGTTTTCTTACTTTTTAAAAAAATTTTTTTTAATGTTTTATTTATTTCTAGGAGAGAGAGAGAGAAAAAGAGAGAGAGACAGACAGAGTGAGCAGGGAAGGGTCAGAGAGAGAGGGGGGTCACAGACTCTGAAACAGGCTCCAGGCTCTGAGCTGGCAGTCCGCACAGAGCCCGATGCGGGGCTCGAACCCACGAACCACGAGATCATTACCTAAGCGAAAGTCGGACGCTTAACCGACTAAGCCACCCAGGCGCCCCTTCTTACTTTGTTTAAGAGAAGCCAGTTGGGGCGCCTGAGTGGCTCAGTCGGTTGAGCATCCGACTTCGGCTCAGGTCATGATCTCACAGTCTGTGGGTTTGAGCCCCCATTAGCTCAGAGCCTGAAGCCTGCTTCAGATTCTGTCTCTCTCTCTCTGTCCCTTCCCCACACATGCGCTGTCTCTCTCTGTTTCAAAAATGAATAAACATTAAAAAATTAAAAAAAAGAAAGAAGCCTATTATTTGAAGGGTTTTTGATCTGGTAAAAACCATGCTTTCCTCTGGTGCTTCCAAGCCACCTCCCATGGTCTCAGTTCCAGATAACGGCTCTGCCAGGATCGTTTCCCCAGCAACCAGTGTTACTTTCGAAAGTTGTATTTCTGGGCTTCTCAGAGCCTTACCTCCTTCCTTAAAACTGCTTGAAGTTATACCTCTTTAGACCATTATGCAGCCACTTCTCCAGATACTACTTTTCCCACTTTTGAGTCAGGTGATGGCATCAGATGATAATGAACATTGCTGCTGCAGTAGTAGAGCGCAGCTGAAGTTAGAGGAGAAGCTTGAGAAATATAGACAGAATCAGGCCAACCTTGTCTTTTTGTAATGAATTTGGTTATACTAAAACAAGTGGGAAATTACCTGAAACTTGAATAAGATGCATCCACTAATAGGTAAAAATACATGATTCCCTACTTTATGCAAAGTGCTCTTTTAGGTCTTGTGGGGGATACAGGCAAGAGTTTTATATTTTGAGACATTTTGAATTCAGCAAGAGAAATAAGGCATGTTCATTAATAACTATAATGCAAGATAGAACTTGTATCACCTGCTATAATGTAGAAGAATGTAAGATAAAGGGGATAGAGGTTTTTTTAATGTTTTTGTTTTCATTTTTTAATGTTTATTTTTGAGAGAGAGACAGAGCATGAGCGGGGGAGGGGCAGAGAGAGAGAGGGAAACAGAAAATCTGAAGCAGGCTCCAGGCTCTGAGCTATCAGCACAGAACCTGACACGGGGCTTGAACTCACAAACTGCGAGATCATGACCTGAACCGAAGTTGGATGCTTAACCAACTGAGCTACCCAGGTGAGTTTTGATGACAGAAAGGGTAGAGGGGAATTTTAAAGGATTCTCTGGATACAGGAGTGACTGTGGGGAGACAGAGTTAAAAAAAAAAAAAAAAAGAGGGAAGAAGGGATATAAGACAACTTTCAGTAAAAGGAGTTTAATACCTTTGTCCCCTGAATAGGAGGCAGACACTAGGAATAGGAAATGAAACTAAGCACACCAAAAATTCTCTGCCTTACAGAGTTTATATTCTACTGAGGAGGACAGGCAATCAACAATATACATAATTAATTAGATAATGATCAATGCTGAGGGGAAAAAATAAAGTAAGGACGGAGGGTTTAGAATGTAGAGTGGGTAGAGATGGCCGTGATGACAGGCCTTACTGAGAAAGGGACTTTTGAAAATGGACCTGAGAGAAGTGAGAGCACAAAGTAGGTAACCATAGGGGAGGAAAGGGGGAAGAAAAGATTCAAGGAAGTCTGCCTGGGGTGATAGAAGCTCAGGAATGAGGCCGGGGTGGCTGAAGGGAAGCTGGTGGGGGTTGGGGGGGACCGGGGAATAGGTGATGAAATCAGAGAAGCATTGGAGGACCAAATCCTGAAAGGCCTTGTAGATCACATAAATGAATTTCAGTTAACAGACAGGTTTCTTTGTGTCATAAGTGAAGAGAAGTATTGCAGACATTAAATCAAAATTGGAAAAATAATTCTGCTTCCTGCTCTTCAGTGGCCTCTTGTATAGACACCTTTGCCTGGTACTGAAGGGATCAATGATGGTGTAGGTTTGAAGCACTGATGTCAGTTTGAAAACAGATAGTGGGGAAAATTGAACTTAACTGAGGAGGTATTTGTATTCAATGGTAAACTGTTGCCTTTTAGATTTGAAAGAATCTTAGATTGAACTGGTGTGATCTTTTAATTTTATTGGTGAAAAGATAGGGACTCTAAGAGAAGAATAGAGACCAAGGTCGTAGAATCAGTTAGTGGCAGACTGAGGGCTAGAATCCATGTCAGAACTCTGAACAACAGCTACTTTTCGATATCGACCCAGTGTGTTTGCAGAGAGGTTACATGCACATTGTGGGAGGGATAGATGAGGCAGTACTTTTGAGCTTGTTTTTCACATAAGCCTTTTTTCATTAAGGACAAGAACAATCAGAGGACTCCTTCTTCTCACCTCTCCCTGGAGAGCTCTTCTATGCCTCCCTTGTTGGCAATTGCCTATTTATGTTATAAACCCGTTGAACAGGGAGTGTGCTGATTTTGTGGTTCACCTCTTACTAAGGCCTCCTTGGTCCTCTGGTAACTGATCTTATTTGACTGATGATTGCAAATCATCATATAATGTTAATAATATTAGTCTCTTAACTGAAATTCATTTAACCTTGCTCAGCAGACATTTTATGCATGTTATAGTTCCCTGTTGGGGCCACTGGGGCTGATAACCAAGGAAAATGTGATCAGAATGGGTTTAAATGGAAATAACATGTAATGAGGTTGGCTTAACACTGGAGTTTTGATTTGGGAAACTGCGTTCTAAAATGCTCAGTTGCGATAGGAGATCTTTGTCATGATTCTGAAGGGATTGCATTCAAATTGTGATGTGTTCTTTGCCACATGCCTTATTTATCTTAACATGGGCATCTTAATGCACTTAAATATATCAAATATTAAATGTGAAAGAGGAAGGTAAAATTTGAAATGTATTTGTCTTAGTCAATTGTGTGCTCATGAAAATGTACTATTCTTTGCTAAGGTCATCATTTGTTCAGTTATTTATTTGAGGCTACACGATACAGGGAAAATACTGTATACTTTGGAGTCAGAGAGTCTAATTTGAATTCTTGTCTTTTGGATTACAATCTATGTGACCATCAGTAGGTTACTTAATTCCTTTGAGCCTCCACTTTTTTTCCCCAGAGAAACGAACATCTATTTTCTATGGTTGTTACAAGAAAAAATGGGTAAATATAAACTATCTAATACAATGACTGCACATGGTAGTCATTTCATTACTAGTAGCTATGTACCACTATTTGTGGTTAAAATGTGGAAAATCAGAAGATGTAGTGAATACCTGAGGTGATCAGAGAGGGCTTTTTGGAGGATATAACTTTTGAGATGGATTCTGAAGGGTTACCAGACAGATGCAGAAGGCATGGAAATACAATCAGGTAGAGGGAAGAGTTTGCTTGGAGTCTAGAAATAAAGATGAGGCTGGGGAGATAGGTGAGTGGGTAAAATGGAACATTTATAGTTTTATATGATTTGAATAGTGATAGGAAAGTTTTACTCCCTACCCCATTTATAAATATCTCCTTCATCTAGGTACCAAGATATGCATATGCAGAATATAAGTTTGAATTCTTTGCATGTTTCTTTCAAAATGCAAACATTCTTTTATGTTTTAAAAATGTTTATTTATTTATTGTGAGAGAGGCAAAGAGAGAGTGAGCAGGGAAGGAGCAGAGAGAGAGGGAGATAGAAAATCCCAAGCAGGCTTTGCACTGCCAGTGCAGAACCAGATGTGGCACTTGAACTCACCAACTGTGAGATTACTACCTGAGCCAAAACCGAGAGTTAGACGATTAACCGACTGATCCAGCCAGGTACCCCTCAAACATTCTTTTAAAATATAAAATAAATCCATTTCAATTAAAAAAAAATTTTTGTTTATTCATTTTGAGCAAGAGCCAGCGAGAGAGAACAGGGGAGGGGCAGAGACAGAGGGAGAGAGAGAATCCCAAGCAAGCTCTACACTTTCAGTGTAGAGCCCAAAGTGGGACTCACACTCCTGAACCATGAGATTATGACCTGAGCTAAAATCATGAGTCAGACTGAGCCACCCAGGAGCCCCAGTTCATTTCAATTTAATAAACTGAATATGTTTATGTTCTACTGAGGAGGACGCCAAACATTGTGCCAAGCATTGTGTTAACCACTGAGAAAACTACAATTAAAAAAAGGACTTTAACTTACCCTCACATAACTCAAAAAATAATGGAAAGCCAATCTACAAAATCAGTAGCTCAGGTGCTACAGTTGAGGAATAAAAACATGTACAAAGGGAGGAGTATTGTTTCAGCTAGAGTCTGAAAGATGAATATGATTTCCAATTGTTCTTTAGAAACATCATTAGGACTTTGGAGGGAACTTGTTGAATGAACATGAGTTGGATAGCTTGGGTGTCAGAGAATCCTTGAGAAGTAGTTAGGCTGCCGAGGTGGGGCAGGTGGGGCTTCTGCTTCACGATTATGTCTTTGGTTAGCCCTGCCCTTAGAATAAGAATGCAGTTGTTTGTAGGTTCTGAGATGATCTTTGAGAGTGTAAACTCTATTTTCCATGCTCATTAGCACAATAAATGTGTGGTTGATGTTTGACATATAAAATATGAATTATGCATGAGCAATAGGGATGAAATGTTGTCATGATAAAAATTTAATTACTATACACTATACTGCTGATGAGACAGCAAATTGAATACCACTGACAAGTTGTCTCAACAGCGAAATGTGTTTGATGAAATGTCCAGTCAATGATGAGATAATGAATTATCCTACTAGAACTATGATAACTATAGCTTTGAAAAAACACTGCCCAAAGGAAATTGAAATTACATAAGTGAATCCTTGATTTTTTTTGATGACAAGGAATACATGTGATGCCATAATAATAATAATAATAATAATAATAGACCAGAACTTTCTGACTTTTAAGAAAGGATAGGGTATAAATATATCCTGTTACAAATTTAGGTGACTTTCCATTTTATTTTGTTTTATAACATCTGGAAATATTATTTCAATATTTTTGGGATGAAATGAAATATTTATTGTTTATATACCATGTACTTTGTGCTTTCGTAATTATTAAGTCAAAGCAATATCAATAGTTCCATTTTTGCTAAAACAGAATCTGAGGCTTGAATTAGATAAATGACTTTCCCAATGTCAAATGATTTGAAACAGAGCTAAAGTTCCAACTCAGATCTACCTGGTTTCAAATCCTTAGGTCTTTTTACTATAAAACATTGTCCTTATTGGTTATTAACTAAATGAATGCAAATATTTTGTGTTACATTTGGGAAAATTGAAAATGAAAAGATTGGGCTTTGAAAATCTTTTTGATATAAAGAGAAAATACAGTTGCTCAGTTAGCTACATCACACTTTGATCTCTGCCTTAGCTAGAACTTATTGTCTGCATCATTCTTTCTTAACTTGGTTTGCTTATTTGAATCTAATGGGGGATCTCTTAAATATGGATTTTTGGGCTTACCACAAATCGATTATACTTTCTTGTTTCAGCATATTTCAGTATGGAACTGATTTTATAAGGTTTCCTATGTTATTCTGAAGTGCACCCAGGTTTGGGATCTACAGTTTAGCTTATATGATGAGTGGATTATTCTTACTATTATCTCTGCTTTGCTGTATGTACAGCTGCCTAGATTGTGGTTGAAGCTCTACTTTATTTGTTGTTATTGTTTGTTTATAATTTTTGGGAAAGTATAATATTAGGAAAAGGACAAGTTTTTAAAAAAAATTTTGTTTTTTTTTAATTTATTTTTGAGACAGAGAGAGACAGAGCATGTGTGGGGGAGGGGCAGAGAGAGAGGGAGACACAGAATCTGAAACAGATTCTGAGCTGTCAGCACAGAGCCCAACATGGGGCTGGAACCCAGGAACCGTGAGGTCATGACCTGAGCCAAAGTCAGACGCTTAACTGACTGAGCCACCCAGGGGTCCCAGAAAAGGCCAAGTTTAAATCCCTCACAGTTCTTTTTGAAGAGAGGTCAATGAGCCACCTCTGTCGTGAATCATATTTTCTTGTTAGAAAGTAGATCTATTGTAAGAAAGGAAGAGTTTTAGAATTAATGTTTAGAATGCCAAGCCAAGCAATAGCTGAGATATAATTTACATACAATAAAATGCATAGATCTTAAGCACTTGGTTCAGTGAATTTTGATATTTGTATATTCTCATGTGACCACCACCCAAAAATTCCATCACCCTAGTCACCTGATGCTTCTTTCCAACACCTCACACATAACACTCAGGCTTCTTTTGTCAAAATAGTTAGTTGTGTCTCTTTTAGAACGTCATGTAAGTAGAATCATACAGAATGTATGCATTTGTGTCAGGCTTCTTTTGCTCAAAACAATGTTTTTGAGCTCATTGATGTTGCAAGCATTCTTCCTTGTATACTTTTGCATTGTATTAATATAACACTTTTTTGGTCCATTTAACTATTGTTCAGTTATTTAGGTATTTTTGCTATTATTATAAATAAGGCTACCATGAAAATATTTGTAAGTAAGTACATTATGAATATAAGTTTTTTATTACTCTTGTAAAGATACCTGGGAATGGAATTGCTGGATCCTAGGATAAATATTTTTTAGCTTTATAAGTAGCTACCAAATAATTCTTCAAAATGATTGTACCATTTTACACTCCTGACAGCAATGTTTAAGAGTTCTGGTAGCTCCACAGCCTCAACATTTGGCATAATCAATATTTTCTATTTAGCTATTTTAGTATGTTTCCAATTTCTATCACATTTTCAAAGTAGAAAATTTAAAAACAGTTTTCCATCTTATTTGAGAGATTAGTTTAGTAGAATAATACTTCATTAAATGGTGGAGAGAAGATATTAGCTTCTAACATTTTATGTAATATTGCTTTAACAAAAGTTACTGTTTTTCTAGAAAATGCGCAGAAAAAAATCTGATTGCTAAAGACCTAATTCTTAAAAGTAGTGTTCCATGTGTACCAAGTGACTAAAATACACATTTGTAATTAACGTGGGGGTAAATTTCAGGCATAGTGTCTAATACAGTTGTATGGCCAATCTTTTCAGCCCTAATACCCACTTCAAACATCAGCATCATGTGACCAGTTGAAGACCTTGTCATGGATCAGCCAGTTAATATGTTGTGCCATGCTCATATGTGTGGCCCTTTCACCAGACTGATGCCTGATAGGCAGAGCTTCCTATGTGGTCTCCAGGCAAAGTGGAGACACTATATTGGATATACACGTCGATGGACAGGTATTCATATAACGAGATTTGATGCAGGTATCTTGAGACCAATCTTGTTTAATGAGCCACATGTATAATTTTAAGTTTTCTAATAGCCACATTAAAAACAATAAAGGGGCACCTGGGTGGCTTAGTCAGTTGTGTGTCCAACTTTGGCTCAGGTCATGATCTTGCATTTGTGGGTTTGAGCCCTGCGTTGGGCTGTGTGCTAACAACTCAGAGCCTGGAGCCTGCTTTGGATTCTGTGTCTCCCTCTTTCTCTGCCCCTCCCCCACTCATGCTCTGTCCCTCTCTCAAAAATGAATAAACATTTTTAAAAAAGTAAAAAGAAATGACTAAAATTAATTTTAATAATATATTTGATCTTTAAATCAATACATGCATCCAATATATTATCATTTCAACATGTAATCAATATAAAAATTATTAGTGTTTATGTTATTTTCCCCCTTAAATTGTCATAACTCCATATCTTTTTACACTTACAGTACAGTTCAATAGAGCTTCTCAGTTACTCTAAACTCATGTGGCTAATGGCTACTATACTGGACAATGTATCTCTAGATATTGATTTAGTAAGAACTACAAACTGGCTTGTGGAAGTTTATAGTCTGATCTTTCCAACAAAAGTTCAAAGAGGATTATCTTCTTATTCTTTCTACTGGGCTTTTAGATAATGTAATCAGAGCCTTGGGAAAGGATATAGATTCCCTGCTAGCACTTGAGCATGCTGTCATAATAACAGTTGTTTTAATTGCACACCTACCCCGTGATAGTACTTTATCCATTATCACATGAATAGTCATTATTCACATTTTGCAGATGAATTAACTATGGCTCCAAATGGTTATGTCACTTGCCAAAATTTACATACCTGTTAAGTACAGTTAAGGAACACAAGCAAGATACGAATTCAGGTACTGCTAATCTGTTCTGAGGTTCTTTCCTCTCCCAGTAAACTGCAATCATTCTCTGCTATTCTTCTCATTCCTCCTTCCCTTCTTCTCTTCTTTTCATTGCTATCCTGGGAATACAAGCACAAGACATACTGCTTTCTCTTGAAAAATTCACAATTTAATAGCAGAGAAATATAAATAAAAATTACAATATAGATGTATAAATGACAAAAGAGCCAGGTGGGTGCCATTCCAAAAGTGCAAACTCAATGTTTTATTCACTGGGAAGAGTGTCCAGGTCTTCTGGGTGGTGATTAGAAGGGTGTTCAAATACAGGGAAGCAGTAGGAGGGGGTCATATTTGAGCTGATCTTGAAAATGACCAGACACATTAGGGGAAACAGGTATTCTTGGCAGAGGGATTACTAGGTACAAAAGTAGAGTTCCATTGTATCATCTACTGTGATCTGGTGAATCTAGCATGACAGTTCCAAAGCATTGACTGATTGGAGAGAATTTCAGTGTGCAAAGAGACTTGAAGTAAGAGAAAAAAGGGAAGGGGGCATGGGAGAAGAGCAGTTATAAGAGACTGAAAAGTTGGTTGAAGTGAATTATAAATGACACTCTGGAAAACAGTGTGGAGGTTCCTCAAAAAATTAAAGATAGAATTACCCTATGACCCAGCAATAGCACTACTAGGAATTTATCCAAAGAATACAGGAATGCTGATTCATAGGGGCAAATGTACCCAAATGTTTATAGCAGCACTTTCAACAAGAGCCAAATTATGCAAAAGCCCAAATGTCTATCAACTGGTGAATGGATATAAAGAAGATGTGGTATGTATATATATGTATGGAATACTACTTGGCAATGAAAAAGAATGAAATCTTGCCATTTGCAGTAATGTGGATGGAACTGGAGGGTATTATGCTATGTGAAATAAGTCAGTCAGAGAAAGACAGATATATGTTTTCACTTATACGTGGAGGATGAGAAACTTAACAGAAGATTATGGGGGAAGGGAAAGGAAAAAAAAAACCAGTTACAAACAGAGAAGGAGGCAAACCATAAGAGACTTAAATACAGAGAACACACTGAGGGTGGAAGGCGAGCAGGGACAGGGGGACAGGGAAAATGGATGATGGGGCTTGAGGAGAGCACTTGTTGGGATGAGTACTGGGTGTTTTATGTAAGTGATGAATCATGGGAATCTACTCCTGAAGCCAAGAGCACACTGTATACACTGTATGTTAGCTAACTTGACAATAAATTATTAAAAAAAAAAAAAGACAGTGACAGGATGGGGCACTTGGGTGGCTCAGTTGGTTAAGAGGTTGAGAGTGGACTCTTGATCTTAGCCCAGGTCTTAATCTTACTGCCATGAGCTCAAGCCCAGTGTTGGGCTCTTCATTAGGCTCTCTGTTGGGCTCCGTACTGGGTGTGAAGCCTACTTAAAAAGAAAACAAAAACAGAAACTGTGAAGAAAAGAAAAAGGCTGTGAAGGGTTATTATTTTTATTATTTGTTTTTAATTTTTTAATGTGTATTTATTTTTGAGAGAGAGAAAGAGAGAGGGAGTGAGAGCAGGGGAGGAGCAGAGAAAGGGGAGACACAGAATCTGAAGCAGGCTTCAGGCTCTGAGGTGACACCACAAAGACCAACAGCGCAGAGCCCCACAAGGGTCTTGAACTCATGAACTGTGAGATCATGACCTGAACCAAGGTTGGATGCTTAACTGACTGAGCCATCCAGGTGCCCCTAGATATTTTAAAGTCAGAGCAGTGAAAGGATCTTTTTTTGTTGTTGAGGCTATGGAAACCAATATTGTAAGCAGTGTTATATTAGATAAATAAAACATTTTCTAAATAAAATATGAGTGTATGCTGGTCTTAAGTTTTACTTTTCAAAATTGATAATTCTGTATGTGTGTGTATATACAGAATATTTCACATACATAAATTGATTTCTTCCTGGAAACATTTTATAAGTAATGTGAGGATTACTATTATGGCCTGTTTAGAAACAAAATAACTAAACTGTTTCCCATGACACCTGAGACATAGAGGCCTGAAATGATTTGCCAATTTTACAGTTAGTAGTAGAGTTAGAACTAGAACCCAGATCTCTTAACTCCTAATTCAGTGCTCTTCATTATCTCACTTTGTAGGAGAAGTCTTTCCTGTGACCATTAATCCCAGTACCTTTGCATAAGTTTTTTCTTTATAAAAGACTTTATCTCAGATGTTAGCTAGACCAGAATCTGATTAGGATTCATTTGCACAAAGAATACATACAGTTCATTCATCTGTCATTTATCATAATTATAATATTTAAAAAAATAAACTTGTTATTCTTTTTAAAAGTGTGAAATTCTATAGTATGTATCTATTATTCTTTGAGTAATATTTTGGTTACTTCCAGTTTTTCACTATTATAAACAGTGCTGCAATGCATAACCTTGTACAGGTATCTTAGTTCAATATGTATTTTTATAGGATAGATAACCAGAAATGAAGCCAAAATTTTCATAGAAATCGTTCTTTTATGAGATTGTACCCATCACTGCACATCTTTGCCAACACTGAATGTTATCTTTTATTTTTTAATGGAGATATAATTAATATATAAAATTATTTTAGTTGTAGGTATACAAAATGATTATATATGTATATACATGTATATATATGAATATGAATATGATCACTGCAATAAGTCCCTCATCATACATAGTTACAATTTTTTCTTATGATGAAAACGTTTAAGATCTACTCTTTCAGATACCTTAGATATATATAATACATAATACAAAATAAAAACAATACATTTTATTGGCTGTGGTCACTATGCTATATATTATATCCCTATGTCTTATTGTTCCTTTGACCGCTTTTACCCATTTTGCCTATCCTCCCATCCATCACTCCCATTTCTGGCAACCTCCAATCTGTTCTCTGTATTTATGAGTTTATTTTGCTGTTATTGTTGTTTTAGATTCTGCATATAAATAAGATCATACAGTATTTGTTTTTCTTTGTCTGACTTGTTTCACTTAGCATAATGGCTTCAAGTTCCATTCACGTAGCAAATGACATGATTTTATTCTTTCTCATGACTGAATGATTTTCCATTGTGTGTGTATGTAAATAAATTTTAGATAGACAGACAGACAACAGACAGATAGATGGATAGATAGATAGATAGGTAGATATCACATCTTCCTTATCCATTTATCCACTGACAGACACACGTTTTTCCATGTCTTGGCTATTGTAAATAATGCAGCTGTGGACATGGGAGTGCAGATATCTCTTTGATATCCTGTTTTCATTTCTTTGGATAAATACCTAGAGTGGGATTGCTGGATCATATGGTAGTTCTATTTTTTGGTTTTGAGAAACCTCCATTCTATTTTTCACAGTGGCTGCACAAAATAACATTCCTACCAACAGTGTACAAACGTTCCCTTTTTTCCACATTCTTGACAACACTTATGATTTCTTGCCTTTTGAAAATAGCCGTTCTAATGTGTATGAACTGATATCTCTTTGTGGTTTTGTTGTGAGTATTCTTGATTATTAGTGATGTTGAACATCTTTTTAGGTACCTGTTGAGCATCTGTACTGTCTTTGGAAAATTGTCTCTTCAGATCCTCTGCCTAATTTTTGATTGTTTGGGGTTTTTTTGCTATTGTATGGGGTTTTTATATCTATTTTGAGTATTTACCCCTTATCAGGTATATGGCAAATATTTTTCTCCCATTCCGTAGCATTATTATGATCTTATTAACATATTATGTGACATTTTAATATTTACTGTTTTCACAGATAGCATCTCATTTAATCCTTTTAACAACTTTCTAGTATAACTAAGCCTTTACCCGAGGAAGTACCAGAGAGGCTAAATTATGTGCCCAGTACCAAATAGATCATAAATGTCAGGACTTGACTAGGATTCAGGGCTTCTGATAACCAGAGCTATACCCATTATACAATGGCCTGAGGCCTCCTACTTTTGGAGATTTTGTTCTAGTTCAGTGCTTGGAGCTTCTGTCTTCTCATTTGTAAAATAAAGGACTTGTGATATTTGATTTGTAAAGATCCCTTTAGTTCTTGATATCTATGACTCTGTCTTTATTAAAATTTTTTTTTAATGTTTATTTTTCAGAGAGACAGAGCATGAGCAGGGGAGGGGGAAAAGTAGGGAGAGAGGGAGACACCAAATCTGAGGCAGGTTCCAGGCTCTGAGTTGTTAGCACAGAGCCTGACATGGTACTCAAATTCATCAACTGTTCTCACAGCTGACCTGACCTGACCTGAGCCGAAGTAGGATACTTAACCAACTGAGCCATCCAAGCACTCCAATGTGACTCTGTCTTTCAACTCAATACATAAAAAATAAATTTAAGGAAATTATAAACCACGGTACCTGCTTTATATATATATATATAATTATATAAAATTATATATATTATATATGTAATATATATAAAATATATATAAAATTGTATTGCCTTTCTAAAGTAATCCTCATGGGTTTTCTTTGAAGGTCAAGTTTTGCTAATATCCTTAAAATATGGGTTCTTTATGTGGGTCCAGAAGCCCATGACTAAGTCACAGAATGTCTGTCATTCCTTTAACATTTTATGCAAAAATTTCTACATATACAATTTTGTGCATTTTCTGTTAAAAGGTTCATAATTTTCATTAGATTTCCAATGATGTCTAAGATCAAAAGGAAAGAAATAGAAACATGGATCTAAAGTGTGACTTGACTTTTCACAATATAATGCACACATCATTTTAATAGTATGTCAGTTGTAAAAGCAAGGTTCAATTGTACCTGGAAATGGCCCACCAAATTATATGGTTCTCTTACTATATAGAGGTCTTGCAATTTATTTTTTTAAAGTTTATTTATTTATTTTGAGAGCAACAGAGATAGTGTGAGCAGGGAAGGTTCAGAGAGAGAGGGAGAGAGAGAATCCCAACCAGACCCCATACCTTCAGCGTGGAGCCCAACATGGGGCTTGAACCCATGGATTGTGTGATCATGACCTGAGCCAAGAACAAGAGTCGGCCACTTAATCGACTGAGACACTCAGGCACCCCAGGTCTAGCAGTTTGGTGCCTATATGCTTTTCACAAGACGTTTAAAATGTATCCTTAGTTTTCTTTGAACTTTACAAGGTAGAGACAAAGAAAGAAATATTCAGACTTTGTACAGATATAGCTATTTTGTTGTTTTATGAATAGAAAACAACTGACAAAATGAAACAGATACAGTTGATTTCTTTCATGTGGATCTCACAAAAGGGTGCTTACACTTGGTTTCTGTTGTCTCAAATATTATTTCTATTGAGAGAACTGTGTGTGTGAAGACCTAATAATTTCTTTTGTATTTGGCTGGGGAGAATTGCAAGAAAAATCTACTGTTTCCATGCAGTTTAGATAAAGTACTCTAATTTCGTGATAATTATCCATGCTAACCATATATCTGTTCTTAAAGCACTTTAGTGTATTGTCCCAGTGAAATCCCCTGAATTCTAATAAGTAAATGTTCAAGTCAGTCTCAGGTGTAGAGGAAAACAAACAACAAAAACAACCTAGCTCCAGGGGTGTGCTAGAGCCAACTTCTAATCTGTTTGTGAAACTCGTTTTTAAATTTCAAGAAATTTTGCCACCTGGTTGGCATCATATTGGTAGCTTGAAATTGCTCGTGGTGGGGATATTTATAACATGGAAATAAGCAATCTGCACTAATCAGGGCTTCTATTCCTTGTGATCCAGGCTATTAAACATTGACCAGCACAACACTATTCAGCTCATCTATTTTCTCAGTTAGGATTGCATACTTTGTATATTATCTAATTAGTAATCCCTAGAGAAAATTCAAATAAAGCAAACTGAATTTTTTTTTCTTAAAATTCTACCTCTGTAAACATTCACATAATATGAAACTCCAGTCTCCAAAGTACCTGTATGTAGTACTTCTCATTTGTTGCCAAATAAATTGTAAAATAATGGAAGTATCACTGAAATGGAAGTCAAGGGGCTGGGATTCATATCTCCCCTTTGTTATTGATTTTATGACTTCAAGCAGTCACTTCACCTTCTGTGCTTCAGCCTCTCTAAGTATAAAAAGGAGGTCAAGCTGAATAGAATTTGCTAGTCTTTATGAACCTACCTAGTGTAAAAATTCTCCTTCCAAAGGAAAAATGAGTATTTAAAGGTAGTCACCAAGAGTTAATATTTCATCTAAAATGATTTTATTTGTGTAGTGATTATACATCTCATAGTCACAAAACCAGACTATATGAAATTGTACTTCCCCAAATTTTTCTTATTTTAAAAATACTTAACTTCTCATTTCTAGTGATGGCAGAATCTGTGAAATATTGTCACTTTCAGGAAAAGTAATTTATTATTTAAATTTGCCCAATTTTAGGTTTCTATGTAGTCAGTTCAGGGTTCTCCTTTTTCACTTCTTTTGTTCTTCCTAGAACTTTGACCTAAATTCCACAGGGTAGAGACTAATGTCTAAAGCATCCATGCAAGCTGTCTTCTGAGAGAAGACTGAAGAAGACCATTATTGGTCTTTGATCACTAGAACTGATTTCTACTGCATTGTTTACTGAAACATTCTCCTGCCCTTTGACATTCCGTTTATCAGGTTTGTACTGATCAGTCTGGCCTCTCCATTCTAATTGTAATGCCTCTTCCAGGAGCAAGCTCCCACCAACAATTATCACACCTCTTCTCCAGGATACAGGACATTTTCAGATGCTATTCCTTCCTGCTCTTGTCCACTGAGATTGAGAGATTGAGGCTAGGGGAAATATCTGGCCTTCTCTTTTTAGATTTAGCTTCTGTTATATTTGCTTTTGCAGAATCAAGCTGTTGTAGAACACTTCTGTCCCAGAATTTTTATATTTTTGAGCTGAAAATGAAAGTGAGACCTAGTTATATGCCCAACACCTAGATAGAGCCTGACATATAATAGGTGTTCAATAAATATTTATTGATTAAATGAATTAATAAATGACATAAACTGAATTAATAAATGAAAATTCCTCTGCTTTATGCTGTCCCATTCCTTCAGTGACATGGGTTTTCTCTCATTCCCCCCACCCCCAACTTGACCAGGAGGATAGGAAAGTTCCTGTGCCCATATAAGAGACAATAACCGACCTCATGTCACAGTCCTCCTGAATTCTTTCCACTCTGCTTGAACTTTTTTCCCTTTGAGGACAAGAAACTTTCTTTTTTGTCCACTATGTGGATTATATTAAGTTTTACTCTCTTAGACCTCTGGGTCATTTGGCACTTGGTATTCAAATTTCAGCATTTAAACTGAAAAATAAACAAAACCCAAAACAATTTTCTCTCAAAAAACCCTGATCTCACAACTGAAATCACTTGTTTTGATGACAATATATGTTATTTATGCTGTAGATTTTAAGAGTGCTTGTAAGAAGTTTCATCCAAGAATATGACTCTCCATTCTACATGGGAGCCATGTATCTAGAAAGCTGTTATTAGTGCTTGAATGATGGGGGAAGGGAAATGGGTACAAAGAAGTGTGTGTGTGTGTGTGTGTGTGTGTGTCTGTGTGTCTGTGTGTCTGTGTCTGTATGCATATATGTGTAGTCAGAGCTCATATAATATGTACATAGAAAAATTACTATTTAGTACAAGGATTTTAAAATCAGGGGCCCAGATATCCTTGGACAGTACTTCTTAATTTGTACATTAGAATCACCTATGAAACTAAAAATTATACTTGCTTGTGTCTCATTAAACACCAGCTCCTTAAGAGTTTACTAGAGTGAGTTTTATACATATATTTGTTTATAGATACGTATATGAATTTTCTCTGGGTATTTATGATTCATATCCCTGTTTAAGAATCATTGCTTAGAGACCTTTGGATGGTTTTTATACCTTATGTTCTTATATTCTGAAGTTATATATGACATTTTGTGTGGATACGTTCATGTAATAATTTTCTAGGGAGAAAATCCATATTTATAAAAGTGACTTAACAGAATGGGGGTAGGTGCTAGTGACCACTTTCTGAACAGACCAACTTTCCACAAGGTCTGACTGAAAGCAAAGAAAGATGTCCATTATGTCTATGTTTACTAATGGTAATGAAATGACATATCCTATCTGGAGATTTGTTACTGCTGCTTGACTGCAATGGAAAAACTAGAGAGGAGCTAGCCTACTGTACTCAAATGATTAGGGAATTAGAATTCGTGTACTTTGTGACAGGAACTGGGTAGCTTGGAAAAGGCAGAGCTGAGGTAAAACTTAGAAGAATCTGAGAACATGGCTATAGCGTCTTAGAGCATTATCAAAACTGCCCCCATCTGATATTTTTGCTCCACTCACTATCCTGTGGTTGTCCAACTCCTGCTTTCAGAGAAGAGGAATTCACTATCCTACAAGGAAATCTATTCCATTTTTGGACACCTCTAATCTTTATATAATACATGATATTAAAATAAAATCTTCCTTCTTAAGATTGCATCTCACTGATGTTGGTTTTATTATCTGTGTAAAACACAACACGATACCTAATGCCTTTTTTACTCAAGGACTATCGAGAGAGCTGAATATATTGTTCCTATGTTACCTGAGTTTCTTCTACTAGATAAACACTCTCAGTTTCTTTAATCTTTAAGTTTGCAATTCAAGAGCCATTCAGTTACTGTTCCTAAGTTAAAGACACACAGTAGAAATAATTATAAGTATATGAGTCATTTGCCTGAAGTTTTTAAATATAAGTATTTGCTATCTGCAGACTCATCACCAGTCCCGAGGAGAAGCCGCAGATACCTACAGTGATCCTGTTGCTGGGCTTCAAGCCCTCAGAGAATCTCTTCAGGTTATGTTTCTTAAATGTGGTCTAATCTCTTTGCTCAGTCCTAATGTATAATGTTTGCTTCATTTCTGCCTCTCTGTACAGTCCTTTAAAATGAGAGTTTTAAGTTGGGCTATCCGTTTGGTTTTTGGTTCCAAATTCCTGGAACCTGTCATTTGATTTTCCCTTGGTTTCATGCCATTAATTACAAGGGTCAGTTGCTAAATCCAAATGCATCTCCTAATACCCCTTGGATCTAGTTCCTTGGGACTCCAGGTTCTGGGAAGAGAGTAAAATACTTTCATCAGAATTATCATACTTGGTTTTCCAATAACAATAATTCTATGAACACCTCCTTATGTAATAGAAAGGCAATATTTTCCCTAAATTTACAGATTAAGAAACCAAGATTCAGAGGTATTATGCCTCTTATCTAAAGACACATAGCTAATAAGTAGATCTTCTCATTCTAAATCTGCAGTAGTTAAGACTTTAGCTTTCACATACAGCAGGACAAGAGGATCATAGCAAGTACCCTTATGAATATGAAATGAATATGAAATGAAATCTTTTCACCAGACCAGATGCCAAAGGAATGTTTTAAGGAAGGACATGGTCTATCTCATTGATTTCATCTTTATTATTACTAATGCCAACCTATATGCATTTAATACCTAATATCCATTTTTTTATCTTAAAATTGAAGAAATTTCCCAAAACTACAAGGTGGATGTTTTCTTTTAACAGAATATGTATAGAAAGTAGAGATTTATTCGGGGTCATGCAGCTAGGCAGCAAAGACAAGACCAAATCTAGTTTTCTTTTTAATTTTCTTATTTCTCTTAATAATTCTTTTTGTATCCAAATGTTATGAATTTGTCTAATATTTTCAATTATTTATGTTTTGGCTTACAGTTAGCATCATTTCATAGCAGCATTATTCACACTAGTCTAAAAGGGGAGATGACCCAAATGCCCATATGTGGATATATAACATGTAGTATATTTATACAATGGAATATTAATCATTCATTAAAAAGGGTGAAGTACTAATACATGCTGAAACATGAATAAACCTTGAAAACATTGTGGAAGAAGCCAGATACGAAAGACCATATATTACATGAATCCAATTATATGAAATGTCTAGAATAGGTACATCTGGAGAGGTGGAAAGATTAGTGGTTGCCATGACCTGGAGGAAGAGGGGATAGGTACTGATTGTTAATGGATACAGAGTTTCATTCTGAGGTGATGAAAACATTCTGGAATTAGAAACAGTTGGTAAGAGGACCACCTGGGTGGCTCAGTTGATTGAGTGTCTAACTCCGGTTCAGGTCATGATCTCGCGATCCGTGGGTTTGAGTCCTGCATCTGACTCTGCTGACAGTTCAGAGCCTGGAATCTGCTTCAGATCCTGCGTCTCCCTCTCTCTGCACCTTCCCTGCTGGCACTGTGTCACTCTTTCTCAAAAATAAATAAACACTAAAAATTTTTATTTTATAAAAATTAATGCTTTTTAAAAATTATTTCTGAGAGAGAGAGACACACACACACAGCATGAACAGGGGAGGGTCAGAGAGAGGGGGAGACATAGAATCTGAAACAGGCTCCAGGCTCTGAGCTAACTGTCAGCACAGAGCCTGAAGCAGGGCTTGAACCCACAAACTGTGAGATCATGACCTGAGCCGCAGTCGGACACTTACCTGACTGAGCCAGCCACATTTTTAAATGTGTCCCTGCATTTAAAAATTTTAAAAAAAGAATGAGGTGATAAGAATATGCTAACCATTAAGCTGTATACTTCAAAATGACAGATTGTTATGTCTCAGTTAAAAAGCAAAACAGGTGGTTTATAAGGATAGCAACATAGGAAACTTCTGAAATTCCCCTGCTCCTATGGACACACTGATATTCGTAGAGCAATTCACTTTAAAGGAAATCCAGAAACCTGCTGAGTGACTCCTATACATTAGGTGAATGAAGACATGCACACATTGAGATGGATAGGGAAAGTTTAAATAGGCTCTTGTCATAAACTCTGGCACAATGCAATACAATTGAGAGGGAACCCCAGCTCCAGCCTTTCTCTGAGGAGTGAAGGATTTGGACCTCACATCTTAAGTACCAACGTTTAATACTTTCACCTGAAGAACAGTCCTCAAAACACCTAGTTCTAAAAGTTGACAGAGTTTGCATCCATGAAAACCACAGGACTATAGCAAACAAAGAAGAAGTTTTAACTGGCTGAAGATCACCTCACTCCTTGTGGTTATACATCTAGGCCCAGTACCAAGGGGGCAAGAAAAAAATACCCACCTCCAAGTTTCTCCCTGGAAGGAGACTAACAACATACTTAACCAGCTGCTGAGGGTCCACTTCAAACCAGCCTGCATAATTCCTCACCTTTGGGACACTGATATTCTTGGTATGCCCTCAATTACTGGGAGCCACAAAGAATAAATAAGGTAGCTTGAACAGTCACTGAGGTTTGAGAGAAAAGTAGCATGGGTGAGGCTGATTGACAAGCTTCATTTCTTACTTGAGACCACTTTGTTGAGACTGGGAGAGGTGGCTATATTATCTAATGTGCAGAAACCAACACAGAGAGTCAAGGAAAATGAAGAAACAAGGAAGATGTTCCAAAAAAAGGGGGAATAGATGTAATAACTCCACAGAAAGATCTAAATGATACAGAGATAAGTAATTCATTGGATAGTGGGTTCAAAATAATGCTCATAAAGATGCTCAACAAGGTCAGGAGAGCAATGCATGAACAAAGTGAGAATTTGAGCAAGGGGTAGAAAATATTTTTGTTTATTTATTTTTAATATTTTTTAATTTATTTCTAGGAGAGAGAGAGAGAGACAGCGTAAGCAGGGAAGGGTCAGAGAGAGAGGGAGACACAGACTCTCTGAAATAGGCTCCAGGCTCTGAGCTGGCAGTTAGCACAGAGCCCGACGCGGGGCTCGAACCCACGAACCGCGAGATCATGACCTAAGCGAAAGTCGGACGCTTAACCGGCTAAGCCACCCAGGCGCCCCTAGAAAATATTTTTAAAAAGTACTTAAGAGAAATCACAGAACTGGAGAACACAATAATTGAACTAAAAAATTCAATAGTCAGGTTCCACAGCAGACTAGAAGTGATTCAAAGGGAGGATCAGTGAACTCAAACAAAGAGCAGTGGAATTCATCCAATCAGAGGAACAAAAAGAAAAGTAGAATGAAAAAGAGTGAAGCTAACTTAAAAGAGTTCTATGACACCATCAAGTGGGCCAACATTTGCATTACAGGGGTCCCAGAAGGAGAAGAGAGAGAAAGAAAGGGGCGGAAGCTTATTCAAAGAAATAATGGCTGAAAAAATTCCCTGACATGGGGAAAGAAACATATAGATCCAGGAATCTTAGAGAGTTCCATAGAAGACAAAATGAAAGAGACTTCTAATAAAACACATTGCTGTTAAATTGATAAAAGTTAACGACAAGGAGAGAATCTTGTAAGTAGCAAGAGAAGAACAACTGTTACATACAAGGGAACCCCAATAAGATTATCAGTGAGTTTTTCAGCAGAAACTTTGTAGATAGAAGGAAGTGGGATGATATATTGAATATGCTGGAAAAAAAACAACAACAACCAAGAATAATATACCTGGCAAAGTTGTTTTTCAGAATTGAAGGAGAAACTTTCCCAGACAAAGCAAAGCTGAAGGAGTTTATTACCACTACACCAGCATTACAAGAAATGCTAAAACGGTCTTTACATTGGAATGAAAGTACCTTATTAAGTAACAGAAAATCATATGAAAGTAAATGGTAAATGAAGATAGGTAGCTCAATTCATAATACTTTAATATTATGATGGAAAGTAAGTCACTTACGACTTTAGTATGAGTTTAAATGACTAACTACTAAGGATAACTATAACTACAATAATTGGTAAATGGATATATAAGGTAAAAGGATGTAAATTATGACGTCACACACAAAATACAGGGAGGAGGGGTAAAAATGTAGACCTTTTGTGTGCCTTTGAAATTGTTATAATCTTAAAATAGACTACTATAAATATAAGATGTTTTATGTAAGCCTTATAGTAATCACAAGGCAAAAACCTATAGTAGGTACACCAAAGATAGAGAAAGGAATCAAAACATACTACTACAGAAAATTATCAAATCAAAAAAGAAGAGAGTAAAAAAGGAGCAAAGAAATCAAAACCCACAAGTAACTAAGTAACAAAATGGAAACAGTAACTACATACTTATTTATAATTATTTTAAGAGAAATGGACTACATTCTCTAATCAAAAGGCATAAAGTGGATGAGTGGATTAAAAACAAACAAGCAAACAAGCAAACAAACAAAACCCCAAAACAATAACAACAAGACCCAACAATATGTTGCCTAAAGAGACTGACTTCAGCTTTGATATACATAGACTGAAAGTGAAGGGATGAAAAAGATACTCTATGAAAATGGGAAGCAAAAAAAAAAGCAGGAATAGCTATATTTATATCAGACTAAATAGACTTTAAGCCATAATGTTAACAAGAGACAAAGAAGGTAATTGTATAATGACAAAGGGATCAATTCATCAAAATAACATAACATTTGTAAATATTTATGCACCCAAGAAAGGAGAACCTAAATATATAAAGCAAATATTGACAAATATAAAGGGAGAAAGATATAACTACACATAAAGTAGGAGACTTCCATAATCCACTTTTGACAATGGATAGTTCATCCAGATAGAAAACCAATAAGGAAATTCTGGACATAAATAACATGTTAGACCTGATGGACTTAGTGGACATTTACAGAACATTCCATCCAACAGCAGTACAGTTTATATTCTCAAGTGAACTGGGAACATTCTCCAGAATTGATCATATGTTAGGACACAAGCTAATCATAATAAATTTAAGAAGACTGACATCATATTAAGCAATTTTTCAACCACAGGAAGAAAACTGGAAAAGTCACAAATACATAGAGATTAAACAGCATGAACCTGAACAATCGATGGATCAAAGAAGAAATCAAAAGCCAAATAAAAAATATGTTCAGACAAATGAAAATGAAAACATAATGTAATAAAACTTATGGGATGCTGTAAAGACAGTTCTAAGAGAGTAGTTGATAGTGAGAAAATGCCAACATTCCAAGAAAAAGATAGATCTTGAATAAAAAACCTAACTTTAATACCTCAAGGATTAGCAAAAGAAGAAACTAAACTCAAAGTCAGTAGAATTAAGGAAATAACAAAGATTAAAGCAGAAATAAATGACATAGGAATGAAAAGACATTAGAAAATATCAATGAAAATAAAAGCTAGCTTTTTGAAAAGATAAACAAAATAGACAAACCTTAAGCTAGACTAACCAAGAAAAAAGAGGATTCAAATAAAATTAGAAATGCAAGAAGAGACATTTGAACTGATACTATAGAAATAGAAAAGGATCATATGTTATTGATTTTAGCCATTCTGATAGGTATGAGGTGATATCTCATTCTAGTTATGGTTTGTATTTCCCTGATGATCAGGGATGTTGACCATCTTTTCATGTGTCTGTTAGCCATCTGCGTGTCTTATTTGGGAAACAAATGTCTATTCATGTCTTCTGCCCATTTTTAAATTGTAGTATTCATTTTTTGGGTATTGAGTTTTATAAGTTCTTTATATATTTTGGATACTAACCCTTATTAGATATGTGATTACAAATACCTTCTCTCATTCCATAGGTTGCCTTTTACTTTTGTTGTATGTTTCCTTTGCTGTGCAGAAGCTTTTTATTTTAATTAAGTCCCAATCACTTATTTTTGCTCTTGTTTCCCTTGCCCCAAGAAACATCTAGAAAGCAGTTGCTACTACCAGTGTCAAAGAGGTTACTGCCTGTGTTCTCTTCTAGGATTTTTATAGTTTCAAGTCTCATATTTAGGACTTTGATTCATTTTGAATTTATTTTTGTGTATGCTGTAAAAAGTGGTCAGTTTCATTCTTTTGTATGTTGCTGTCCAGTTTTCCCAACACCATTTGTTGAAAAGACTTTTTCCCACCGGATATTCTTTACTGCTTTGTCAAAGATTTTTTTTTTTAATATTTTTATTTTTATTTCTAGGAGAGAGAGAGACAGCGTGAGCAGGGGAGGGTCAGAGAGAGAGGGAGACACAGACTCTGAAACAGGCTCCAGGCTCTGAGCTGGCAGTCAGCACAGAGCCCGACGCGGGGCTCGAACCCACGAACCGCGAGATCATGACCTAAGCGAAAGTCGGACGCTTAACCGACTAAGCCACCCAGGCGCCCCACTGCTTTGTCAAAGATTAATTGACCATGCAGTTGTGGGTTCATTTCTAGATTTTCTATTCTGTTCTATTGATCTATATATCTATTTTTTTTTTCTTTTTTTGCCAGTACCACCATACCATTTTAATTACTACAGCATTGTAATGTAACTTGAATACTGGAATTGTGATGCCTCCAGCTTTGCTTTGCTTTTTCAAGATTGCTTTGACTATTCAGAGTATTTTGTGGCTTTATGCAAATTTTAGGATTCTTTTTTCTAGTTCTGTGAAAAATTCTGTTGGAGGTTTCATAGGGATTGCACTGAATGTGTAGATTACTTTGGGTAGTATAGATATTTTAACAATGGTTGTTCTTCCAATCCATAACCATGGAATGTTTTTCCTTTTTTGTGTGTATCATCTTTAATTTCATCAGTGTTTTATAGTTTTCAGAATACAGGTCTTTCAAATCTTTGGTTAGGTTTATTCCTAGGTATATTATTATTTTTGGTGCAGTTGTAAATGGGATTGACTCCTTAATTTCTCTTTCTGCTGTGTCATTATTGGTGTATAGAAATGCAGCTGATTTCTTTCTTTTTTTTTTAATGTTTTTTTTAAATTTTTATTTCTAGGAGAGAGAGAGACAGCGTGAGCAGGGGAGGGTCAGAGAGAGAGGGAGTCACAGACTGAAACAGGCTCCAGGCTCTGAGCTGGCAGTCAGCACAGAGCCCGACGCGGGGCTCGAACCCACGAACCGCGAGATCATGACCTAAGCGAAAGTCAGACGCTTAACCGACTAAGCCACCCAGGCGCCCCCAGCTGATTTCTTTACATTGATTTTGCATCCTGTGAATTTACTGAATCTATCAGTTCTAGCAGTTTTTTTCGTAGTCTTTTGGGTCTACGTGTCATCTACAAATACTAATTTTTTTAGTTCTTTCTTACCAATTTAGATGCCTTTTATTTGATTTTATTGCCTGATCGTTGTGAGCAGGTCTTCTAGTACTATGCTGAGTAAAAGTGGTGAGAATGGGCATCCTTGTTTTGTTCCTGGCCTTAGAGGAACAGCTCTCAGTTTTTCCCCATTGAGGATGATGTTATCTGTGGGTTTTCATAAATGTTCTGTATTATGCTGAGTTATGTTCCCTCTAAACCTACTTTGTTGAGGACTTTTATGTGAATGATGTTGTACTTTGTCAAATGCTTCTTCTGCATCTATGATGTGATGTATCACATTGACTGATTTGTGAATATTGAACCACCTTTGCATCTCAGCAATAAATCCCCTTGATTGTGGTGAATGATGTTTTTATTTTATCTATCTATGTATCTATGTATCTATGTATCTATGTATCTATCTATCTATCTACCTATCTATCTATCATCTATCATCACCTATCTATCATCTATCTGTGAGATTTTATTTTTAAGTAACCTCTACACCCAATGTGGGGCTCAACTCATAATCCCACGGTCAAGAGTCACATGCTCTACTGAGTGAGCCAAGCAAACACTCCAAATGAATGATGTTTTTAAAGTATTATTGGATTTGGTTTGCTGGTATTTTGTCGACAAGTTTTGCATCTATGTTCATCAAAATATGGGCCTGTAGTTCTTTGTTTTAGTGGTTTCTTTATCTGATTTTGGTGTCAGGATAATACAGACCTCATAGAAAGAGTTTGGAAATTTTCCTTCCTTTTCTATTTTTTGAAATAGTTTGAGAAGTATAGATATTAATTCTTCTTTAAATATTCAGTAGAATTTGCCTATGAAACCATCTGGTCCTGGCCTTTTTTTGTGGGTTGATCTTTAAATTACTGATTCAATATCATTGATGGTAATCACTGTGTTCAAATTTTCTTTCTTTATTTCAGTTTTGGTAGTGTATACATTTCTAGGAATTTATTTCTTGTAGGTTGTCCAATTTGTAATATTCTCTTAAAATTGTATTTCTTTGATGTTGGTTTTTTCTCCTCTTTCATTTGTGATTTTATTTATTTGAGTCCTTTCTTTTCTTAATAAGTCTGGCTAGAGGTTTATCAATTTTATTGACTTTTTAAAAAAAGAGATCATATTCTGGTTTCATTGATTGGTTCTATTGTTTTCTTAGTTTCTATATCATTTATTTATGCTCTACTCTTTATTTTCTTTTTTCCTTCTTCTGGTTTTAGGTTTTGTTGTCCTTTTTTTTTAAGCTCCTTTAGGTGTAAGGTTAGGTTGTTTATTTAAGATTTTTCTTGCTTCTTGATGTAGGCCTGTATTGTTATAAATTTCCCTCTTAGAATAGCTTTTGCTGCATCCCACAGGTTTTTGACCATTGTATATTCATTTTCATTTGCTCCCATGTACTTAAAATTTTTTTAACATTTATTTTTTGAAAGACAGAGACAGAGCATGAGTGCAGGAGAGGCAGAGAGAGAGGGAGACACAGATCCCGAAGCAGGCTCCAGGCTCTGAGCTGTCAGCACAGAGCCTGAGGTGGGACTCAATCTCACAGACTACAAGATCACAACCTGAGCCCAAGTCAGACACTTAACTCGCAGAGTCACCCTAGTGCCCCATGGTTCCATGTACCTTTTAATTTATTGTTTTGTTTCCTATTTGACACTTTCATTGATTAGTAGCATGTTACTTAACATCCATGTATTTGTGGTTATTCCAGTTTTTTTTTTTTTTTGTGGTTGACTTATATTTTCATTGTGTTGTGGTCACAAAAGATGCATAATATGACTTTGATCTTCCTGAATTTGTTGAGACTTGTTTTGTGGCCTACTATGCGATCTGCTCGGTAGAATGTTCCATGTGCACTTGAAAAGAATGTGTATTCTGCTGATTTAGGATGGAATGTTCTGAATATGCCTGATATGTCCATCTGGTTCAGTTTGTCTTCCAAAGCCATTGTTTCTTTGTTAATATTCTGTTTAGATGATCTGTCTATTGATGCAAGTGGTGTGTTAAAGTCCCCTACTATTATTGTATTATTATCAATGTTTCTGTATGTGTTTAACTATAATGTGTTTAGGTGGTCTCCTGTTGGGTGCATAAATATTTATAATTGTTATATCATCTTATTATATTGTCTTCTTTATTATTATATAGTATCATTCTTTGTTTCTTGTTAAAGTCTTTGTTTTAAAATCTATTTGTCCAATATAAGTATTGTTACTCCTACTTCCTTTTGACATCCCTTCTCATGATGGATGTTTCTCCATCTATTACTTTTGTCCTCACTCTCTTTTTAAATTTTCTTTTAAAAAAATTTTAATGTTTTATTTATTTTTGAGAGAGAGATAGAGACAGTGTGAGCAGGGGAGGGCCAGAGAGAGAGACGGAGTCACAGAATCTGAAGATAGGCTCCAGGCTCTGAGCCAGCTGTCAACGCAGAGCCCTATGCGGGGCTCAAACCCACGAACCACGAGATCATGACCTGAGTCCAAGTTGGACACTTAACCGACTGAGCCACCCAGGCGCCCCTGTCCTCACTTTCAATATGCAGGTATCTTTAGGTCTAAAGTGTGTTGTAGGCATCATATAGATGGGTCTTGATTTATTATCCACTCTACCAACCTATGTCTTTGATTGGAGCATTTGGTCCATTTACATAAAAATAATTATTGATAGATACTTATTTATTATCATTTTATTATTTGTTTTGTGGTTCTTTCTCAAGATTTTCTCTGATCATTTTTTGTCTTTCTCTTTTTCATGACTTGCTGATATTCTTTAGTGATATATTTGAATTTTTTTCTCTTTATTCTTTGCATATTTCTTAGTGTTTTTTGACATATGGGTACCATTATATTTGTATATAGACCCTTCTGCATATAGAAGTCTATATTATCTAGAATACTCTTTAATTCTGAACACATTATTTATTCCTCTCCTCCCCACGTTTTATGTATATGTTATATTTTACATCATTTTATTTTGTGAGTGCCCTGATTTTTTAGAGAAATATTCATTTTTACTTTTTTTTGTGTTTCCTACCTTTATAGTGTCACCTTTAGTCTCTCATTTCTATGCAAAGAGTCACCTTAGTATTTTTTCGTGCAGGGCTAGTTTAGTGGTCATGAAGTCCCTTAGGGTTTTTTTTTGTTGTTGTTGTTCTGTTTTGTTTTTTTTTTTGGAGGGGGGTGTGCTGGAAACCTTCATCTTTCCTTCTATTCTGAATGATAGCCTTTCTTGGATAGAGTATTCTTAGTTGCAGAGTTTTCCCATTCAGGGCTTTGAATAGATCATAGCAGTCCCTTCTGGCTTGGAAAGTTTCTGTTGAAAAATGAACTGATAGCCATATGGGGTTTTCCTTGTATATTACTGTCTTCTTTTATAATGCTGCTTTAGAAATTGCTTCTATATCACTATTTTTTTCCAATTTAATTACAATATGCCTTTGTGCTGATCTTTTGTTGATTTTCTTGGAGGTTCTCTGTACCTTCTGGATCTGTATATCTGTTCACTTACCCAGATCAGGGAAGTTTCTAGCTATTATTTCCTCAAATAATTTTTTTTTGCCACCCTTTCCCTCTCTTTTGCTTCTGGGACTCTTATAATATGAATGTTATTATGTTTTATGGAGTCACTGAGTCTCTAAATTTATTCTCATTTTGCATAATTCTTTTTTCTCTCTTTTCTTCAACTTGATTACCTTCCATTACTCTGTCTTATAGATCATTAGTTTGTTCCTCTGCTTCTTCCAGCTTGTTGTTCATTGGGAATCAGGCATGGTTCTAATTTCATGTATTATGATCATCATATCTTATTGTTTTTTAAAATCTCTATGTTAAGGGTCTCACTTATGTCTTCCATTCTATTCTCAAGTTTAGTGAATATCCTTGTGATCACTGCTTTAAATACTACATCACACTTGTTACTTTTGTCTTTTTTGCTTAGATGTATGGCGGTGGCCTTGTCCTCTTCTGTCATTTGGGATAAACTTCTCTGTCTTCTCATTTTGTGTAAGTCTCTGTGCCTGTTTCCTTCTGTTAGGAAAGTCAGCTACTCCTTTTCTTGAGGGTAATGGCGTTATGAAAAAGACATGTTATAGTTTCTGCCATGTAGTGCCCCTGTTCTCCAGCACCTGGTATTTCTGAGAGTGTCTTCACTGTGTGTGCTGGGTGTGCTCTGCTGTTTTGTCCTGGTCACTTTATCCTTTAGGTCAGTCGTGTGCAGAGGCTCTCTTTGCCTTTTGTGGGCTGCGTTTGTCTCTGGCATGAATGTAATGAGTTTTAACTAGGTGTCTTCGTGTCTGCTTGTGAAACGAGACCTATCACTACTGCGACTAGAACCAAGGTCCTGCAAAAGTCCGAGGTCAAGAGATGTGGTGTGGGCAGGGGTTTGAGCTGGTTTTCTAGGGGCAGGGGCCCTGCTCTGTTGGGACTGAAACAAAGGTGACTGGGAAGGCAGTTCCATTAGCATGTGGGGGACAGGGCTTAGTGTAAGCAAGTTAGGAAGGGTCTGTTTGCACTGTGCTGATTCCTGCAGGTGGTTGTGCTTATGCTGAGGAATGGCGAAGGGAAATGACAGTTACTTGGTTCTGGAAGGGTCTCTCTTTGAATGCTGCTTCTCTGGGACATTCTCCAAGATCAGCAAATAACTTCTCAGCTGTGTATCCCAGGTACTCTTCTGGTCACTATTTCCATGCTGTATGTCTCTGTGCTGTTTGCTCTGGCTTCTCTCCAAAAGCAGCCCCAATGCCCTCAGGCCTCTATCTGAGCCAACCCCCAGACCTTTAAAACTCTAGGCTTTAAGCCCCATTGGTTTCAAGAACTCTTGAAATTTAGCCCCTCTTGCTTTCCAAGTCAATTGCTGTGGGGATTCATTTTCCATATGCACTCCCCTGCATGCTAGTCTGTCTCTTGACATTCTCAGCAACTGTGACTCCCTCTCGAGCACAGCATCCACTATCCATTTCTGTTTCCAAACTGAGTTTCCATATTCCTACTTTCTTTGATGTATCCTCTTCTCTCCCTTTAGTTGTAGAGTTTGTTCTGCCCGTCTTCAGGTCAACTTCTGGGGTATTTAGAATGATTTGCTAGTTATTTACTTGTATTCATGGGAGGAGGCTAGCCTAGGGTTCTCTTGATGCTATTTTCCTCTCCTCCTATGTATGCCCTTTTTTAAAAAAATCTACTGTTAAGTTCCTTACAAACTAACCTTTAAAGGTTTCACAGAGGTAAATTGGATATTTCTACAATGAAAATCAACAATTCTCGATTTCTGTGCATTAATCTATTTATTCAGCAAACTTGTATTGAACATTCTTTGAGTACATATTTATTAGGAATGGTTTAAACCTGCCCTACATAATATGGTAGCCACTTGCCACATGTCTGTGTTGAGATGTTATGTACATATAAAACCCACAGCAAAATTTGAAGACATAGTACTAAAAAAGAAATCTAAAATATCTCAATAATTGTTGTTTTGATTACATGTAAAAATAGTAATATTTTGTATACATTGGGTTAAATAAAATATATTATTAAAATTAATTTTACTTCTTACTTTTTACTTTTAATGTTATCTACTAGAATATTTAAGATTTTATATATACCTGGCATTTTTGGTTCATATTATATTTCTGTTGGTCAGTGCAAGAGGCCTTAGAAATAAGACATTTGTTCATGCAGCTATAGTATAGGCCTAAGAGAATTCTGAAAGAATTCAGTCTAATGGACAGAGAAACCAAAGGAAGATTTTCACTGATTAACTAAGTGATAAAGAACATGGACCTTGATTGTTTCATTGACATGGACTTAATCTTATTTGTAACTTACTCAGTATGTGATTT
>NW_027532025.1:2676015-2750833 GCF_008692635.1 Crocuta crocuta | reverse complement strand
AGTGACTTGAACTCTGGACCTCTTTTTTTTTTCCTTTAATTTTTTTTTTTTTTTTTTTTTTTTTTACTATTTTACCTTACGGAATTGTTACGAAAATTCAGTGAAATAATGTTTGAAAATTACTTAGCAGAGTCAATGCTTCCTAAGTAGTAGCTCATAAGTGGTAGTTATGAAGTACTACTTTATAAGTAGTGGTTATGATGATGGTGTTGATTACATTGATTTTGATGACAATGATGGCACATAGCTATAAGCATGTGAAGTGTGGACAAAGGTGAAGGACACTTGGGTCAAATATGTAGACCATGGAAAGTTTTATCTAAACTACATTTTAAGGGATGATTAAGAACCACCCAAGTAGAAAGATGGAGTGAAGAGTGAGTGGCGTGGGAGGAGTTTTTATAAAAACATGTGAGGTCGTAAGAGAATCTTACCTTTCCTGTTCTCAAAATAAGATGCTCTACATGAGTATTAGCAAAATGGTGTGGAAAATTGAGATATGCCTCTTGAAAGTTCAGTCCAAAATAGGTAGTTATGCACTAAAAGAAGTGCGTGTGTACATAAAACACCAGAAGGCTTTCTCAATATCCAGATTTATTATGTAATTCTTCAACTCACACCCTGCCTGAGAGGAAGACCTCCATAGTCAGATAAAGAGAACATAATGAATTTGATTCATCAAGTAAGGAAGAGCTTTTTCTCTAAGAAGTAAAAGCAATAGTATAGACATTTGTTGAAAGAAGATTAAAAGAGTAAAAGAAACCTAAACATGATTGAGGATGCTATTTTGAAATGGGCTTTTGCACCATTTTCTGCAAAACATATTGCATCTTGGTGTATTGTGGCCAAAAAGCAAGCTGAACTGAAAATACAAATGCTCACAATTTAAAATCATCCATTGGAAATAAAAGAAAAAGCAGACAAAATAATGAAAACACTTTAATGCTTATAGATAAGTACTATTTGGGGGATATTTTAATAAGCAAATGTTTATTTTAGTTGCTTAGAATATTCTCTTGGATTCTACATACATAAATTTCAACCCACATTCTCTAGTTGCCATAACAACTTGATGCATTTGTTCTCTTGTGTCATTTTTTATCACATCAGTTTTTTTTTTAACTTTGGTTGCTATGATAACACAGTATAGTTGTTAAATTTATTCTATTCACATTTTGTTCTTCTGAAAACTGGTAATTTGCTTTTATTTTTCTCCAAAGAAGCTCATATTATAGAAATGTAATAAGGAAAATAGTGTCCTAAATTCTAATACAAGTTTATATTAAAATTTTAATTATATGTATTAATTTATACCCAAATGGTATTACCTTTGTGACCTGGAATATAGCTAGTGGTTATCTAATTCCACTCTAAAGAAAGGCATCAACCTTTGCTGTACCAAGTGGGGGAAATGGATGGTTTGAACTGCAGTTGTATCTCGCTGCATGACTGTAACCAGTCTTAATTGGAGGAAACTATTTGATAGTGTCAACAAACACCTAAAGCTGCCATAACCTCCCCCCTTGGTAACTACCTTGCTTTACTACAAAACTCATTTATTAAAGGAATGAAGCCCTGGCTTAGTTAGTAGAACTCCCTCTATGTTGACCTACACCTATGAAAAGAGAAAATGTCTTATCAAAAGTCCCCTTGCTTGGATTAAATATTGGGAGGATATAGAGGTATGCATAAATTTATTTTTATTCCTTCAGTCAACTCCTACAGTTTCTTTTAGTTTTATTGCTTTTAATGGGATTTTCATAAAAAGCAACTAATTACATCACTTAAAATTGATGGGACTCTGGTTCCTTCTAGCTCTAGAGATTGTTTTAATTTGGCCAGGCTGTTTTGAGAGGCCTGCCAGGGCATAAGAGCAAAAAGGCTAGAGATTAGAGTCAAAGAGACTTGGTCAGACTTTAATAATTACTAACTATGTAACCCTAGGAAATTAGGTATCTGCTGATTCTTAACTGTCAGATCTGTAAAATTGGAATGAGAATAATTAGCCACGCATTGTTTTTGAAGTAATTCAGTGAGATAATATATTCAAAAGGCTTAGCATAATGCCCAGCACATAATAGATGCTCAAAACATCTCTCCTCTTCTTCCTATTCCCTTCTAGTGGAGGCCAGTGAGAAAGAGTAAGAAGCCAGAAACCAGTAGTGTTCCAGTAGGATAGTGAGTCCAGATTTATAGCAGCCTTCACACCTAATCAGTTGTGTTTGGAGATAAAGGGAGTATGGCTCATCTGGACTCATTTGGGCAGGGATTACTGTCCCTGATATTGCTGCCTGATCAGTGCAGAAATAGGGGTTTGATAGGAGGAGCCTTCAGGAACCTCTAGTATTCAGAGTTGTCTTGTATTTCTATTAGTGTGTTTGTGTTACAACATAGACACAACCACAAGCTGAAACTTCATGTTAACTAGAGAAATCCTCCAGGCAAAGGCTTTGTTGACAGTTCTGGAGTCCAATTTGGGCTGTTTGAGGACTCGGGAAAAGTCAATTCTCTCAAACTTTTAATTGAGCACCTATAGATAACGATTACTTTGGTGTTATTAGTCCTAGAGGTAATAAATGTAATATACTTTCAATAAATGTTTGTTATTAATACTATACTATTATAACTGATGGTGTTGTTAATAATACTTACGGTGTTGGTTGGCAAGTGCTAATTACAAGTTAGGACCCTGGCTACTTAGCTGGCAATCAAGGCAGACTTTTGTCCTAGTAGAAAAGCATAGAGGAATTAGGAGAGCATATGAGTGCTTAAGACCTTATTCCAGCCACACTGGATCTTTGTCTTCAGACAGTTAGGGAAATGCCCGCTATCCTCAGCCATAGGTGAATATAAGAATGCTAATATTCGGTAGTTTTGGTCCAGACTGACTTGGGAAATGAGAGTGTTATGTCCCCAGAAACAAGTATCTTCGCTTAAGAGGAACTGAGAAGGCTGGAACCCACCAAGTTCCCACAATCCTATTCCTTCTCGCTGCCTGAAGCACTCTGGAATAATAATGCCAGATCATTCAGGGAGATGCATGGAGGCTGTCAGGCCACTAGGGTGTCATTTAGAACCTCTCTGCTGGAACAATGGAGACATATAAATTTCAACCCACATTCCCTGGTTGCCATGGTAACTTGATGCACTTGCTTTGAAGTGTCTTTTGTGTCTTCCCCACCCCCCTTTCTTTTTTTAATCATCAGGATTTTTACTTTGCCAGTAATTTCCTAAATATGGTTATTGTGGCTTCCTACTCTCCTTTCTTCCAGATAAATATCTGAATTTGTTGCTGGGGAATGATTTCCACCTAAAAATAATAGCTGAATATGCATGTTCACATAGATGTGCCTATGTGTCTGTAAGTCAGTCTTTTGCTCTTTCTCTCTCTCTCTCTCTCTCTCTCTCTCACACACACACACACACACACACACAGAGGCAGATAATTATGTTAAAAAATCACATAGAGGTTTAAAGCTTTTCAATTCTGAAGGCATTTTGTGTGTCTTAAATAAAAATTGAAGAGTAAGTGGTTCAATTCTAGAACAACTAACCGATTTAGTATTTCCTTAGCAACTGCAGTGTGGTCAGTCTGAATAAAGAGTGTAATTCTCATTGCATTGTTTTTCTGCACTCGATTACTTTAACACATTTAGATTAAGACAAGAAGTGTGCTTCTACCTTGTAAGATATTTATGAGAAATAAATTGAGATAATAGATGTAAAGTAATTAGAATAGATCCTACAATAGATACTAGAACATTATAAACAAACGTTAATTCCTTCACATCTAATCAGCTAACAAAATATTTTTGAAAAATAACATCTATTTTGGTCTCACTCATTAGATAAATGTTTATTTTCTTCATTACCATATACTTTGCCACATAACAAAAATGAGACACATAAGAAAATGCTGGAGCAGAACAGTATATAGTCTCTTTGCTTGCATGTTCACAATGTACAGATATGACAGTGGAAAAAAGTATTTCCTTCAAGCTTCCAAAGGAAGGTGACTGCTTGTTATGTTCAATTAGGATCTTTCATCCAGAACCAAGCCTGGTTAAAAACTTCAAGCTAATAAAGCAGAGGTTTAGAAATTGTTCTATCTACTGAAAAACAGTAGTCACCACAAGAAATTTCTTCTTTCCTGTAGGATGTGACTGTGCTACAAGTACATTCTAAATATAAAAATATGTTTAATCAGGGGCAATAGGAAGGCAGGAAAACAACATTAGGCATGTAGGAGAAGGACTATTTTTGCCAAGCTATGAGTGCTACTATTGCTATGCGTTTATGTGCAGTGTTGACAGGGAAAAATAACAAGGAGATAGAAGCAAAATTAAATTTTAAAAGGAGAACTGCAATTATATCACATGACACCTGCATTCAGAAAGTATTGGGTATTTCAGAGAGTAAGTCGCAGAAAATTAAACAACAAAAATAAACGAGATCACAGGGAGAATTCTTAAAAGAATAATATTAAAATCATAATAATTAAAAATATGTTTTCAAGTAACAAGAAAAAGCATAAAAGAAGAAAAAAGTTATTTCTTCTTTAGTGCTTATAAATTAGAAATATTAGGTGAATAAAAATGATTGAACAAATATTTGATAGATTTAGCAATCAATGTTCCCTTAAATGACTGGAGAATTGTCTATTTGATTGTAATTCAAAAAGAGGATACATTTTGGAATCTGAATAAACCAAATTAAAATCCCAGTCCTGCTTTTTAGTAGCTGAATGATTTAGGGCAAGTAATTCAAACTTAATAAGCCTCAGTTTCTTTAACTGAGATAGGAAAACTGAATTCCAATCTAGCATCTGCTACGAAACTTTGTGTAAAATTAGACAAGTCCCTTGCTTCTGTGGCTCTTTTGCTCTGATGTGTAAAAAGTGAAGGAGTCTCTAGGTGGTGGTGGTGTCCATGAGTCTTATTTGCAGTTTGGGCATTCCTAGGCTCTGTGTTCTAGTTAGTGCTGATACTTCACTACACTTCCACAACAAAGACCCTAAGGCCTTTATTTTCAGGCTTCTTCTGAAGCCACTGTTTAGGTTGGATCCAAAAATCAGATCCTGAAATTGACACAAGAGGGCAGCTTGTAAAGATTTCAGCTTTCGTGCAATACTGTATCTTCTAGAAAGTATGCAGTTTTTCTGTCCCCATGATCCAAGTGTTGATAGGTAACACAATATCCCCAGTTCTCTAGCTTGCATTCATCTTTAATCAAAGAGAGGACTCTTGTTCTGCTTCTCTTCCTTGAACATTAGCAAAGCATGTATTGATGCTAGGTAATGCACAATTCTCATTAAAGAAGAGTTTAATAAAAATAAAATACAGTGTTATTTATTGTGGAAAATATTAAAAATATATAAAGACCAAACTAAATGCCATCTACTATCATGATATCCAGAGATCTAGTAATCTCAACTATATTTTGGTGGATTTCATTTCTCAGTATTTGTGTTTCTGTGTGTGTGTATGTGTGTGTGTGTTTAACAAACTTTGTGTATTGTTTTGTTACATAGTTTTTATTTTATTTTATTTATTTATTTATTTTTTTAATAGTTTATTGTCAAATTAGTTTCCACATAACACTCAGTGCTCATCCCCACAAGTGTCCTCCTCCATGCCCATCCCCCCCTCCCCCCACATCCATCAGTCCTCAGTTTTTGTCAGCATTCAAGAGTCTCTCATGGTTTGCTTCTCTCCCTTTCCCCCACCATTTCCGCCCTTCTTCTCCCCCTTGTTCCTCCGTCAAGTTCCTCCTAATCCTCCTATACGTGCAAACATATGATATTTGTCCTTCTCTGCCTTACTTATTTCGCTCAGCATAACACCCTCAAGGTCCATCCATGTTGCTACACATGGCCAGATTTCATTGTTTCTCATTGCCATGTAGTATTCCATGGTATAGATAAACCACATCTTCTTGATCCATTCATCTGTTGATAAAAAAATCTACGTATCTTTCTATTCATAAAGATTCTTCTACAGTACAGTCTTTAATAGATATATAACATTTGATCATTTGATCACATGACTCTATGGACTCACTGCAGAATTGAATGGTAGCCAAGTATATGGATGTTAGAGTGAGACTATATAGGTAGAAAACACAGCCCCCATCTCCTGTAGTGTATTTGCTTTTTTATTTGTTTCTCTATTGGTTTGGAAACTTCTGATTGCATTACTATCTTATTGGTTATGTTTTTGGCATACGTAATAAACTATAAACTACTTGAAGAAATCAATAGTAGCATTCTTTCTCATGTATGAGAAGGACCTTATATACTCTAATTTATTGAGCACTGAAGTTTTTCAACCTGGTATACTAATTGAACATAAACATTAATTTTTATTAAAAATCAATGGCTTATTAAATTTATGACATTTTATTAATTTCTGTGCTCACCATTGATCTTATGTGTTCCTCTGAGTTTACTTTCTTGCTGCAGTACATCCTTTAATGTTTATTTTTGGAAGGGTGTATGCTTGTACTCTCATTTTTGCATGATAACTTAGTTGGGTATAAACTTTTAGATTAACAATTACTTTCTCTTTACTCTGTTAACATATATTATGTTGTCTTTTGATTTCTATTGTTGCTGAGGAGAATCTTCTTACTTTAATTGTTTTTCTGTAAGCAGACTTTTCTTTCTTGAAGCTCTTAAGATTTTTTCTTTATCTCTGATGATTTTCAGTGTTATGGCCATGTGTCTAAATGCATACTTTATTTATTTTGGTCAGTTCTTAAAGAGCTTTTTCTATCAGAGGACTTGTCTTTTTTTCTAATCCTGGCAATTTTTCAGTGATAATTATTTAAATATTGCTTCTCTGTTATTCTCTCAATCTTTCTTTTCTTTTACTTAGTCCAAGAAGATGTATTTTAGTCCCTCCAGTCTTCATGTCTGTGTATTACTCTTCCACAATTATTTATCTCAGCCTTTTGGAGATATATTCTGAATGGTTCTTGTGCTTTCTTTTTATTCTTTTTCTATGTGTTTAGACTTTAGTTTATGACATCTATTAATCTTTATTGGGTTCAACAACTATATATTTATTACATTATAATTGGCTCTTTGTTATATTTACCTATCTGTCTTACTACATTTTTTCAAGTTTTATAATAATTTTATTATTTGGCTTTAAGAAATTAATCTTACATATTATTTTATCTCCTTGCAGCATATATTTATTTAAAGACTTTCCCATATCCTTCCGTTACATTCACATTGAACATTTTCAAATTCTGGCTACTGTTTTTGTTCATAGTGTATATAGCATAATATTTTTTCAAGTGGTTCTGCAGGTGACTTTTAAAGCTATTTATTTTGAAATTATAAAAAATAAAGAAAAATTGAAAAAATAGTCAAAAATTTCCAGCATAATTCTTTTTTTTTTTTTTTTAAGGTTTTTACTTATTTCTGAGAGAGAGAGACAGCGTGAGCTGGGGAGGGCCAGAGAGAGAGGGAGACACATAATTCGAAGCAGGCTCCAGGTTCCGAGCTGACCATCAGCACAGAGCCAGACGAGGCGCTCGATCCCACGAACTGTGAGATCATGACCTGAGCTAAAGTCGGATGCCCAACCGACTGAGCCACCCAGGCACCCCACAAAATGCCAGTATAATTCTTAAAAGTTTCCCAAAGGTTTTCATTTTACTACCTTTGTGTTATCATTCTCTCAAGGTATAAATACATGCATTTTAAAATATTTTCAGATATAATGCCTTTTCCTTTAAATACTTCAGTTTGTATTTTCTAAAACAAGGACAGTCTTTCACCCAACAAAGATAGGATGATCAAAATTAGGAAATTATCCATGACATAATAGTATTATCTATTCTACATATCTCAAATTTTATTAAGCAAAAGAGAAAATAATTTTTCTGGTCAAGTCTCCATTCTATGATCACACAAAGGCATAGTTCTTATGCCTTTTTAGTTTCCTTTAATGTGGAATATTCTTTAGTCTCCCCTATTTTTTATTCACGGCCTTGACTTTTTTTCTCAAGAATACCGAACATTGATTTTATTATATATTAGTCATCAATTTGGGTTTTTCTGGTGTTTCCTTACAGTTAAATTCAGATTATGCATTTTTGGTAGAAGACCTACAAAAGGGATAGATCCTTCTTAAGGCATGATTTCAGAAAGAAGCAAACATGTCTCTCTCTCTTTTTTTAATGTTTATTTTTGAGAAAGAGAGAGACAGAGCATGATCAGGGGAGGGGAGAGAGAGAGGGAAACACAGAATCTGAAGCAGGCTCCAGGCTTTGAGCTGTCAACACAAAGCCTGATGTTGGGCTTGAACCCACAGACTGGGCGATCATGGCCTGAGCTGAAGTCAGATGCTTAACTGACTGAGCCACCCAGGCATCTCTAAAATATCTCTTTGTTCAAACAATGATAATGTTCATTTTGTTTACTTGAATAAGATAGCTTTCAGGAGCTACTATTTGTCTTGAATAATTAATAAGAATCTGTAGGGATATCCTTTGAGTTTAGATTAATACACTGTGTTTCACTTACTTCCACTCATTACTTTTAGCATTCACTTATTATTCTTGCCTGAAACAATTATTATCGTGGTGACTGATAAGATTTATACCTTATTCCAATTCCTTCATTTCTTGTACACTTAGTTTTTTCCTTTTTTTAAATTTAAATTTTAGTTAGTTAACATAAAGTACAATATTAAGTTCACAGGTAGAATTCAGCAATTCATTACTTACATACAAAACCCAGTGCTCATCACAAGTGCCTTCCTTAGTACCCATCACCCATCTAGGCCAACTTCCACCTACCTCCCTCTGTCAACCCATAGTTTGTTCTCTAACTGGCATTTTCCTATAAGGAAATGCTTTCCTTTATCTCTCATTTGTTTGTTTGTTTATTCATTTCTTTTTACCAGTATAAATTTATAACTATTCATTTTGTTGTATGTTTTATTGTGTGTATAATTTGTTACTGTTTTTATTTATTGCTCAAACTGTCCTAAATTTGGCCATTGGAATGCCCTTCAAGTTGGCCTCTGTGTCCTTTTGAAATATTCTCATTAAGTTTTGAGCACTTTCTTATTTTCTGGCAGAGTAAGATGTCCCAGGCTCATGTTGTACTTTCTCTGCCCCATCAGGGATCCTTGGTTCCATATGGTAAAGAATGATATTTATAAGCCAAAATCTGAGTGTTGTGTTCATTCTTACTGGAGTTTCATTAACTTTCTAGGACCTCTCAACAGATAGAATCAAGAAATGCATGAAAGAATTATTGAAAATATACCCGTATTTATTTATATTTCTATCCATCAATCTATCTGTGTATCTACCATCTTTTTAAACTTTGAGTTCATAGAGATACCTTGATTCTAATCTAATACCAAAGTATTTATTCATTAACCATTTATATATTACTAACTTCCTTCTCTGATAGTGAGAAACATGTTTTCCATCAGTGGCAATATATTTACTTATTTTTTCAGTCCTAAAATACACAATAAGCAGTTCTGCATTGCTTGCTAATTCTTACTATCAAGTAAACCTACTAACTAGATTTCAATGTTTGTTTATAGCTATTTCTTTTTATTTAGCTTCATGCTGTATTAATGTAGAGTCAGAATACTTTGTCCATACTCTCAGTATGCTTTTACACTTCTGAAGGCTCATTTTGAGTGTGAGGCTTATCTTTGTTTTCTATACCTTCTTTATGGAAAATGATTTCTGTATGGAATTTTGTATTTTTCACCCTCTCCCCCAACCCATTGGTCTCTTGGGCTTCTAGTCCACAATCAAAACTTTTAACAATTTCATTTCTACATCTCCATCGTAATAGAGCATTTTTCACAAATCTAATTGTGAAGCCAACATGTAGATTGACTCAATTCCTGGTATAATGAGATAATCTTTGTAGATCCTCTTTCTATTGCATAAATTTTTGTTTTATTTCTGAAACATAGATATGTTTATATTGGTTTAGATTTCAACTATACCTTATGTTTTTTTTTTCCTTTCATATCATAGCTATCATTGCTGGGTACTTAGAATAGAATGGATGTAATATAAATATAAATTCACTGGGCCATTTTGACAAGAAACATAACCACTATTTATTATGTTTTTCCCTAATTTTGAATATACAGGTTATTTCATTATGATTAAGAAAATTATAATGAACATTTTTGTATATACATTTCATTTTTCTTTTTTTTTAATGTTTTATTTATTTCTAGGAGAGAGAGAGAGAGAGAGAGAGACAGCGTGAGCAGGGGAGGGTCAGACAGAGAGGGAGTCACAGACTGAAACAGGCTCCAGGCTCTGAGCTGGCAGTCAGCACAGAGCTCGACGCGGGGCTCGAACCCACGAAACGCGAGATCATGACCTAAGCGAAAGTCGGACGCTTAACCGACTAAGCCACCCAGGCGCCCCTCATTCTTCTTTTCTTTAGGATAGATTTCTGTAAATGAAGTTACTGCGTAAATGGGTAACTATTTTCAAGGCCTTTCAGAGACATTGCCCATTTACTTTATAGAATTATTTTACCAATTTATATTCAAACTTACTATGTAAAACAGTACCAAAAATTTTCTAACACTACTTTGATTTTTTTTTTTTTTGGAAATTGGTAGGTAAAGAGTAAAGAGTATCATTTTGGTAATTAATTAAATGTTCTAGGCATGCTTTAAATTTGTGGGTTTTTTGGCCTCGTCCTCTTCTCTCAGCAGAATCATTCATAACTTTTATCAAAGTTCTGTAGCCAGTTGCTTAGTGTCCGTCTTCTCAAGTTGGCAGTCTGCAACTTAAGGTAGTGGCCTTGTTTATTGGTTATTGATTCCCTTATGGTGGCAGAGAGTAGGCCATCAATATACAGTATTTGAATTGACAAATTTGCAAGTTTAGATGAAGAAATCGTTGGACTTTGTGTCTTAGATTAGTTCTCGTTTGCTAACATTTTTCTCTCTGTTTTGTCATCTACTGGTTCTCCCTTTTTTCTTTATCTTAGATATTGGTAGAGTAAGATTTGAATTTCTATAGTAAGGCTAACTTAACTTTCTATGTGTTTCATTTTTGTTGTTATCAATGATGACAGTGCTTTTTCTTTTATTTTCTTGTCTTCTTTTAGATTAGGTGAGTGTTTACTAGAATTTCATTTTTATCACTTCTATCAGCTTTATATTTTAGTTTTCCTAAGTACTATAATATACATCCTTAATTCATGACAAATGACTCTGAATTAAGATTTTGCCACTTTACGTATAATGTAAGAATGTTACAACTCTTCATTCCCTAGTGTAGATCTGAGGACATACTTTGTATCATCTTTCTACAGCATAAAGAACTTCTTTTAATATTTCTTGTAGTTATATCTTGTTGGTAATGGGTTATCTCAGATTTTCTTATGAGAAAATGTTTCTATTATTCTGTTCTTTAAAGAATATTTTTGTTGGATATAGAACTACAGAATGTAAGATTTTTTTCCTTCTTTCAATTCTTTAAAGATATCTTTATATTGTACTTGTAATTTATTCCTGCTGGGAAGTCATCAATTATTGTTACTATATTTCTCCAGTATGGAAAGTGTCTCTTTTACTGGCTGCTTTTTAAGATTTTTTATTGTTGTTTAATTTCTCCATCTCCATTGTTGTTCATTTTTTGTTTCCACTAATTTGAGTGTGATGTGCCTGAGTATAGCTTTCACTGTGTTTTTATTGTGTGTGGGGTTTGTTGAGATTCTTGGATCTCTGAGTTTATATATATATTTTTTATCATATCTGAAAAACATATAGCCACTATTTCTTTAAATATTTTTCTACCCAGTCTTTCTTTATTCTTTTTCTGGAACCTCAATTGCATGTATGTTAGCCTATGACATCTTTTCCTGGAGGGCTTCTCTCTATTGATAATTTTTATTGCCCCATCTTCAAATTCACTGGTAATTTCTTCTGTAGTATCCAATCTCCTGTGAAGTCCAGTCAGTAATCTTTTTTATATTTTGTATGTAGTTTTTAAGGTCTTGAATTTGTTTGGTTAGTTTTTATTCGTCTCTTTATTAATATTCTTCCATCTGTTTACTCATTATGTTCTAGTTTTCTTTTAAATTCTAAAATATATTTAATAATAACTTTTATTGCTAGTTAATTCTAGTGTTTTAGACATATTTAGATCTTCTTGTGTTGACTTGGCTGTTCCCTCTTGGTTATAAGTCACATTTTTCTGTTTTTTTTTTTTTTTTTTATATTCATTTTGATTGTATACTAAATATGATGGGTTCTTCATTTTGAGAGTTTGGATTTTGTTGTCTTCCTTTAAACAGCATTGAGTTTTGTTCTAACAGGTGGTTAATTTACTGATAGATGATCATAATCCATTCAAGGCTTATTTTTAAAACTTTGTAATACCAGTTTTAGAGTAGCCATTATTCTAAGTATAAGGTAGTGCTATTCATAAGGCATGCATTTTCTCCATCCTTGATTTGAATTCTTGGGAGAGAGCATTGTCTACCCCCTGTAGCTACTTGGATGACATACCTATCAGTACTGTGGAACTTCTGTTATCTTCACTCAGCTTACCGTTTCCCAGTACCGGTTCCCAGTGACTGATGTCGTTACAGAATATATATGTCTACATGGAAAGCCTTTTACTAAGCCAATGATTTAAGAGAAATCCTATGCAGGTTTCTGGAATAACTTCTCTTCTGAGATATCTCCTTTCTGATATTGTACTCTATAAATTTCAGCTTCTTCAGCAGCTTTGAATTCTGACCTCAACCTCTTCAGTTCAGAGAGGCTTCTGTTTTTGTTTGGCCTCTTCTTTTTCTCAGGTCAGAAATAACCTCCAGGAAGAAAGCCAGAGAAATTGTGTGGCTCAACTCATAATGTTTCTGTTTTCTCAGGGAGTCATAGCCCACCATTGCCTATTTTCCAAAATCTGAAGTGTTATTTCAATTATTTTGCCCAGCTTTATAATTATTTATGGTAGTTGATGTTGTCAAGTACAAGTACTCCATATGGTTAAAAGCAGAAGTCTTTGTCATTGTAAATTCTTAAGAAGTCTGGCTTACTACCATGAAGGTGTGCAAAAAATGAGAAATAATAGTTCTATGAACCAATATAGAATCATTACTTATAAAATGGAAAAACAAAGTGCTAATGAATACCTATAATATGATACCTTTCATGTAAGAAAGAAAGAGAAATAAACACATATACATGTATTTTCTCATTTGTGCAAAAGTCACAGTAGGAAGGATAAGTCAGAAATGATATTGGTTATTTACAGAGGATGATTACATTGGAATAAAATGAGTAGGAGGAGAGTGATGTTTCTCTGAATATGCTTTCTGTATAGTTTGGATTTTAGAACTGCATTGTTTCACATTCAAAACATAAATAATTAAAGCCAATGAAGGGAGTACAAAATGGAACACAAACAAATGAACCTATTATAAATGAATGATATAACCACCTTAAAGGAGAGAGAGAAAAGAACTAATTTTCTTTGAAAAACAATATTTTACTATATTCACTAAGGTTAATGGTAAAAAGATGCACTATTAATTAGATTTGTTTTTCACAGGTCTAAGAGTTATTGGTTTCAAAAATGCTTTATGAGTTTTCAAAGATTGAATAAATAGATAAAGATATTGTGGATAATTCAAAGAAAAAAGTTTAATTCTCTTTATGTGTGTATATACATACACACACACACACACACACATATACACATACACACTGTATGTATAATTTCTTGGCTCTATCTGCTGAGAGGGACTAGAAGCAATAATATTCCGTAAGAATGAGTGATGAGTGTAGCCAGGCTTCACAGTACAGCTCTCCATCAAATGGAACCAACTTCTTGGAGGAATGGCTGATTCCAAGGCGGGGCAAAGAAAACAGTACAAGATGAACCTGGGATCTCTTGCTTTGTCAGAAAGTAAGAAAGTGCAAAAAAACCTAATGGAAATATTTCAAAAGGACACAGCAGCTAACTTGAAGAAAGTCCCAAGGGCCAAATTTGGGACAATTTGAACAACAAAATAAATACAGTAACAGATTATAAAACAAAGTACAATAAAAATCCACGAGTTTATACTGGTAAAATATGTGAAGAAATGAATAAACAAATAAAGGAGACAAGAGAAAAGCGTGGTTCTATTTATAGGAAAATGCCTACTAAACAAATGTAGAAGGAATGATGGAATTAAATTTTTTTTTTAATGTTTTATTTATTTCTAGGAGAGAGAGAGAGAGTGAGAGAGCGTGAGCAGGGCAGGGTCAGAGAGAGAGGGAGTCACAGACTGAAACAGGCTCCAGGCTCGGAGCTGGCAGTCAGCACAGAGCCCGACGCGGGGCTCGAACCCACGAACCGTGAGATCATGACCTAAGCAAAAGTCAGACGCTTAACCGACTAAGCCACCCAGGCGCCCCAGGAATGATGGAATTAGAAAACCACTGCTAGCAACCTCCATAGTAATTGTTTCCAACAACAATGATTGATAAATGATAAAACTAGTGATTGGAAGTTGGTGAAACACAGGATATTTCTCTAAATTCAAAATATCTTCTATAAGATTCTTATTGCTTACTAATGAAAAATAATAACTTTACACTGTAGAAACTTGGCAGAACCACCTTAGCCAAGTGATCAGAGGTAACAACACTGGTCAGTGGGACAAACTGATGGCATGTGCCCCCTGATGATGGCATACTGAGAAGCACAAATAATCACTTTTGTGGTGATTTTGTAAAATATGTATAACCTGAATTTAATCATAAGGAAATATTAGCCAAACCCAAAGTAAGAACACTTAAAAAAATGGCTGTCTAGTACTCTTTATAAAAATATCAAGGTCTTGAAAGATGAAGGAAAACTAAATTGTTCTAGATTAAAGGAAATTAAAAATACATAAAAATAATGTAATAAATAATTCTGGATTGGATCCTGAACCAAAAACCAATGACATTAGCAGGATAATTGGTAAAATTTGGTTAAAGTCTATATATTAGATAATATCATATCGATGCTATTTTCTTGATTTTTACATTTGTACTGTAGCTATTATAATGTTAGCATTTTGGAAATATGTGTGTGGGGAACATGGTATTCTTTTTCCTATTTCTGCAACACTTTATAAGACTGAAATTACTTTAAAATGCATTTTAAAATTAAGAGAAAATGTAAAGCAAAAAATAAATGAGGCCAATATCTTTGTGTAATCTTTACTTTTAAAATATTTCTCCCTTTTTGGATTCTTTTACTTTTTCCTCACCATCTCTTTCCTCAGCCCTTCTTTCATTCACTGTTTCACGAGATCATCTAAATTCTTTGGCTTAATGTCTGAGACCTTCCTAAACTGGCTTTTGCTTACCTTTTCTACTTTATTTTTCACAAGTTCTTGCTTCACGGTTTAGCAACATTAGATTAATCTCATTCTCCAGCTTCTTCATTCCAAGTTTTTGTCCTATGGCTTTGCTCATGTCTCAGCTTATTTTTCCATGGCATTCTCTGCATATTTCTAATACTTCCAATTTGAATTCAAATGATCAGTTTGTGTAATTGTCTCACCTACTTACTTTAACTTCCTTAAAAGTCTGGCATTGTAAGCATGACTTATGTTTATTGAACTGAACCTCTTTTGAATTTCCAGAGCATTTTTGTCTCTTTCTTTTTTGACATTCGAAGTCTTCTACCTGATTTTATAGTCACTTTTGTATATATCTTATATCTTATATACTCAGAGCACACCGGGGTATGCCTCAAGCTAATCTGTACAGTTGTTATTCCTAGAAGAAGGGTAGTACTTCCTAGTGGGTCAGCATCACAGAGCTTGTTCAACTTACTTTCTGGACACTATAAGAACTTTTGGTTCTTGAAAGGACACAGATTTTGTGCATGCCACTCACTAGTACCAACATACCTTTAAAAAAATTCAGGTTTGAGAAGAATTGTATTAATTAATAAAGAAGCAAACAAATAAATCTATAAAACAGTTAATTCAGGTAAGTACATTTACTTTACAGAAGAATTCCAGAGTTTATAAAAATTCACTATAGAATTATTTTAAATAGGAAACATTTCTGATCTATATAAAAGATGTATGCATTTAAAGTAAATTTGGAAATATTTATCAGGTCATATTATGTAACGCAGAGTACACCTATGTAAATAATATAATACATATATAGGCACAGTTATTTTTTTCAGACACACGAAGGATACAGAATTAGTAATACATTCATTGTCTTTAAGGAGCTTAAAATCTGCATACATGGATAAGAAAAATATAAGTAATGTTAAGTTTATTTTTCCTTTGGTTTATATTATGAGTTGTTCTTAAAGAAGTGAGGTGGACTAATCATTGCTGGAGATATAAAGGAGAGAGATATACCCTGAGGGGATCATGAGATGAGGGTGCCTAACTCACTGAAGAAGAACAGAGGATCAGCTCAGTCTTTGTAGTGGAGGGAGGCATGAGTAGTCCTTTAAAAATCACGTAGTGGCATTAGGAGAAATGGGGTACCCAGGAGTAGAAGTGGATTCTGAAGAGAAAGTGATTCCATTTAAATTGAACAGATTTTAGGTGCAGTGTGATTTTGAGGGAAAGACATACCAACAATTGAAAGTGCAGGACTGGAAATTAGGAAGAAAGTTCCTCTAGAATTTGAGAGTCTAAATTTGAAAGTCATCTGGGAGTGAGTATGGAGAGAAGGGGTAGAGGAAAGGAAGTTTGGAGTAGCAGCTGAAGCCAGGGGATAAAAAGAGGAAAAGGAAATAAAAGGGAAGAGAAAAATCAGGAAGATGGTGTGTCAACTGGGAGAGAGATGTGTTTCTGAATATAGAGATAAGAATTACAAAAGTATGAAATGTCAGAGAGTGAAAGACATTGAGAAGTATAGAAAGTCAGGGAAAATAGAAAACAGTGAGGACTAAGAGATACTCAGTGAGTTTTAATTGTGTAGTATTCAGGGTTTGAGAAAGGGCAGAATTCAGAAATGAAGGCAGAAGTCACAAACTGGCTGCCTTTATGCAGACTCCAGCCTACGGTTATATTTTGTTTGGCCTATTCTTTCTTAGCTCACATGGTATTAAAAATACATAATTTTGTCAACATTTAAAAAATCAAAACATTTTACTAAGAAGGTCAGACTTCCAAGCTCTCTTGAAAATTCTAAACATCTGCAACAGTGGGTCTTGGTTTCCTCATTGCAAGAAAAATGCATGGAAATGACTAGAGACTGCACCCATTAGGAAATGAGCTGTCCCTTTTGCGAAGGGCCATCCATCTCTTCCTACATATTTCTTGTACCTAGCTCACTTTACTTATTTTGAGTGCTTGAAATCATTTGACATTTTTACATCTAGATCAGTGGTTTTCAAACTAGGATATGTCACACTCACACCAGAAATATAGATTGCAGGATCCTATCCCTGTTGTTTCTCATTTAGCAGGTCTGGGATGAGGCTCAAGAATTTGTCTAAGAAATCTACAGATGATGCTGATACTATTGGTATAGGGACCACAGTTTAAAAGATTCAAAGATAAGTGAGTGGTAAAGAAGTAGTTCAAGAGTTTAGTGTAGTGTTTAGGTGCATAGACTCTGCATTCAGGGGGAATTAGGTTTGGGTTTTTCACCCAGGAAATAAGGGTGATCGTGCCTACCTCAAAGGTTTCCTTTTTAGTCTAAATGAGATAATGCATCTAAAATATGTATTGGTATCTTCAAAGCAGGACCTAGATTATTGTAACTCTTCATAAAATTATTCTATTGTATGTTAAGTCTATTAAGTCTTTCAAGAATATTGATTCTGGGGAGAGATCAGAGACAGATTGGTAGTTTGGGAGCAAAAATGATCAAGAATCTTTATTTTTTTTAAGAATGAAGGAAATATAAAAGTATGGAAAAATTACCATTTCTCTGAGAGCTGCATTAATGGGAAGTTACCAGTTGAAGGAATAATAGTGGGGATATAAAAACATATCCTGAGATTCAGAAAGGGTATATGGGACACCAACTGGTATGAGGTAGGAAAGTTATAGATTCACTGCACCCAACACAGCTGTGGGATGGTTGATAAGTAGGAAGGAGACTCTGCTAAGGATTACATAATCTCCATATTTAAATGACACCTAGCTAGTAAGTGGAGGTAAAGGGATTACAACTCTTGTCTTCCATACTCTAAATTCCATGTTTTTTCTTTTTGAACATAATGCTTTTCAAAGTCTACACTATTTACTATTAGACTGAACACTCTTGCTTGTTTGTATAACTTCTGTCTTTAGAATTATTTCAGGCGGCTCCTTTGATTCCATAGTCTGATGTAGATGATCCTCTCATATTTTATATCTGTTATTATGGTTAACACATTGTTTTATAAATTACATATTTACATATCTATTTGTACCATTAGATAGATGGGAGGATGGAGAGATAAATGGAAGATAGTATATATCATTGTTTTTGATATTCTGGGAATTAATAAATAAAAATAAGTAAATATTGAATTTCTAGGGCATAAATACATTTTTAGGGAGTAATAAATATTAATAACAATGTTAACATATGTTGTTTAATAGATGAAAAATAAAGGATTAAATAGATGACTGTCTCCTACATGGAGGAACAAACAAACAGGGAACAAGGGCTCTTATATGGCTAAGGTGAATGACAAGCTCAGCTATCTGAGAGTATCCTGGTAGCCTCTGCATAAGAATCATAAAGTCCTTTACTGTGTGTTCAGCTGGAATGGTGGATATGCTGCCATGTTTGGCCTGATGATGGATTCAGGCAGCAAAGTGACTGTGCAGGCTCAGTCAGCAGCTTGATTCCAATTGATTTCATCAGGGCCTTACTGTGGTCATCTACAATTGGCAGCCCTGATTTGTATAGTTCATGACCCCAGGGAGGAGTGTGTTTAATTTGCCAGCCTGTAGTGTTCTAACAGGGCAGACCAAGCATTTAGGCCATTGACAACACTCCAAGAGTCAGTAAAAATATAAAGCACATTGGCCAGAGCTTCAAGAATGACCTTGAGTTCTGCATCCTTTGTGGAAGAACCACTTCCATTTTCAGTTCTGCATAGTTAAGTAAGAACAAATAGTATCAGCATTCCAATGGATACCACTGGCTTTAATTTAGTGAAACTATTAATGAAGCAGACCCAGGCATTTAGTGAAACCTCTATGAACAGGGGACCCCATTGAGCCAGCAGCTTTCCCTCAGGAGATTTTAAGTGGAGGTTGCTTCTCTTTACTAGAGGTTCTAATCAATCTCTTTCACTCATAAAGACTTGTAGCTCAGTGGTGTCAGTAATGTGGGGCTGTACAGACAGAGAGTCTGCCACAGTTTGCTGAGAGCTTACAACATAGCCAGTTGGTTTGGACCTACTTTAAGGATACTGACTTGTGCCCTAGCTGATAATAAACTAAACCAACAAATATGTCCAAGTAGATCATACTGTCTCCTATATTCAGAGTGTAATAAGGTGCAGGGCTTTCTTTTTTGATGGTTGAGGCTGAAAAAGCAGGAGCATCTTCTTGATTACTGAAAGGAATTTGCTTAGGTAGCCCCTCAATTTTGTGAGAGTTTATTATTCACTCCTGATAGCTGAGGCTTCTGACTTGCCAAATAACAGGACATCATTTTCGTTAACAATTTGAACATCAGAAAGTAAAGCCACTCATACTAAATGTTAATGGCAAATGGAGGAGAAATTTAGGTGTAGAGGAAGTACTGTAAACATATCAGAAGCCTTGCCATATGAATAAAAATTGGTCTTGGACTTTGAGTGCCAGTGGGATAGAAAAAAGATGTTAGAAAGGGAACATACCAAGTGCCATCATTCAATGCAGAGGATTTAGTTACAGTTACATGTTTGGAAGAGTTGAGGCATTAGGATCAAAAGCAAAATTGACAATCCACTGTGAGCCTCCAGATCCTGTTAGCCTTTTTTTGCTGGCCATGCTTGGCTGTTGTTCTAAGATATTACATCTTGGGTTACTATCCTTGCTGCTGTTAAGTCCTTAAGTGATGATTTCCTTTCTTCTTCCTAAGATTCTCCACCTTTTCTGCTGGACTACCAAGAGAAAATAGAGAAAAGAATTGGAGAGTGATTTATGGTCTATTAGTATTTCTCTACATATAGCTGTTCCTGATCAGGACAACCCTTTCTGGAATTTCTGAGAATTTACAAAGAAATGTTAAGACCAATTATAGGGGCACCTNCCCCTAAAAAAAAAAAAAATTAAAAAAAAAAAAAAAAAAAAAAAAGACCAATTATACATTCAGCGGTGGAAACCACACAAATGGTACATTGAGTTGGCCCAAAGGACCCTGTACACAAGGTCATTGGCTTTCTTTCTCCTTGGGTAAACCCTGCCCAAACCTGATCAGGTGAATCCTGGTGTCCCTCCTTCTGCCAATTCACAGAACCTAGCAGATTGTGATTTGGGTGATTGTACACAGCAGATCTATAAGAATTTTAGTGCTTGCCCTCCCAGAAGTTTTCCAGCTATTTATATGGGTGACACCCCCCCCCCCATTTCCTCTTAGGAACAGGGAAACTTTAACTCCATTATTAATCATCTTTTTACTTAAAGCACTTAAGGTCACTATAAAAGGGAAAGGAGGGATCATGAATCATGGCGAGTAAGAGCAGTTCTACAGCAGTAAGAATGCACATTTACTTGTGATTTTCAGGGTGTGTAGGTGGTTTGCAGCCCAGGGAAAGGAACTGATAATGTTGCTTTTCCAACTGATATCAGCAGTAAGCCATCAATACAGACAATCTAAAGACTGGTATATTAAATGTATGCTTCCCCAGGGGCACAAACTGCACATATCTGCATCATTTATGTAGATACCCACGGTAAGAGCCCGATGAGACCAATAGGAATCAAGCTGCTGACTGAGCTTGCATTGACACAATGGCTGCCTGCATTCATCATCGTACTGAACGTGGCAGCACATCCACTATTCTAGACTGAGCACAAAGTAAATGACTCTATATTTCTGATGTAGAAGCTACTTGGATACCCTCATGTTGAACTTGACATTCTTCTTAGCCAGATTGGATTCCTATTCCCTGTTTGTTCCTTCAGTTAAGCATTCGTCAATTTATCTAATTTAATCTTTTATTTTTTCATTCATTAAACAAATATTAATTGATCTCTGGAAGTTAATAAATAATAAGATATAATGCCTGTCCTCCAAGGGACTCTAATAGGACAGACAGATATATAAACATGTGATTTATAATGCAATGAATTAATCACAATGATAGATGTAAACTATGGGAATAGAGAAGAGGAACATCTACAATAGACTAGAATCAGAGAAATCTTGGTTTCCACTCCTAATAGTTGCATACTTCTCTCTTTTTATAATCAGAAGAGATACACTGCTCTATAACTATTGTCTGAATGGGGGTGGGAACCCTGCTCATCCAGGGTGAATCTTGAGACTTACAGGTAATTGGTGGATTAGTGAGAAGGTCCCACCACACAGGGTATAGTCAGCAGGGCACTATTTGGGAACTGTCTTTGAATTTATTTCCCAATATTTGGCCTGGCACCACTTTGTAAATTCTTCCTCATTAATATATAACATATAATAAATAGGCGTTAAAGTGGAGGATCATTATTATGCAGTTGAACATAAATTTCATCACCATGTTGGCTACCAATTCCCAAAGACATCCCAGAAAATGCTTTTATCAGTCTGCAAATCCCTGATCCTTTCTCTTCTAGAAAACTGGAATGTCTGTCAGCATTATGTCCTTGTTATCACAATTGTCAAGAACTGTGAAGGGGCTGAGATTGTATCCTACTTGAAATCTAAGAACAATGACAGAGTTTCATGAATGCCAGAATGTTAGAAGACTCCTAGTACAAAAAACAAAGGACGTGATTATGCACCACTGTAGTAGTATCCAGGCAGCAGTTTCTCAAGACCCAGTTCCTATAGGGCAATGCAAGGATGGCTAAGTGGTACAGTCTCATGCAGTGGGAATAATCCTCAGCTTAGGGAATGGAAATCTTTTTTTAATTTTAAAATGTTTTAAATGTTTATTTATTTTTGAGAGAGAGAGAGAGAGTAAGTGGGGGAGGGGCAGAGAGAGAGAGGGATACAGAGTCTGAAGTGGGCTCCAGGCTCTGAGCTGTAGCACAGAGCCCTATGTGGAGCTTGAACCCACAAAATCTGAGATCATGACCTGAGCCGAAGTCAGATGTTTAACCAACCCAGCCACCCAAGTGCCCCATCTTTTTTTTTTTTTTTTAAGTTTATTTATTTATGTTGGGAGAGAGACAGAGAGAGAGGGAATCCCAAGCAGGCTCCATGCTGCCAGTACAGAGCTGGATGCAGGGCTTGAATTCATGAACATTGAGATCATGACCTCAGCTGAAGTTGGACACTTAGCCAACTAAGCCATCCAGGCACCCTGGGAATGGAAATCTTTTACTATGATCAATAAGCCAATTTACCTTTGCTCTGGAAGTAAACATTTTTATCATCCAAAATTGTGGTTATACAAAGATCTTTGAAAGGATAGTCCAGAATGAAAAGTAGTTAGTGCCTCTACTTGTTGTGAAGGCTCCAATAAGTACCACAGAGTAGAGATTCCTGCAAGTATGGGAACTTATATAAGATGAAATTAACCCTTTTCTCTTCATCTTCCTATTAACCATGTTCAGCTCTTTACAGTTTTTTACAGATCATCAATTTACAGTTGAATAATACAAGTTCAACACTCCCTGGTGAAAAGCTTTGAAATTTATAAAAACTTGCCTTTGAATAACTGTCCCATTTTACGTGTTCTCTTTGGGAGCAATATAAAAATGGGTTAGACAGTGCATTCATATTCTAACACTGACATAAGTAATACTGAATAATATTTATTCAGGTCATAGATATTTTAATGTGCATGTTAAAAGTTCGAAAAATACTTAGTTCACATTGCAGAGAACAAATAAGTACTGATTTTTTAAACTTTTTTCTTTTAGCTTACAGATTGCAGTGGACCAAAGGAAAATACTTCATGTATTGAGCAAAATAAAGACAATCAGTGTTTTGAAAATGAAACTGACAAAAAGACAAGAGTAAGTGTTAGAGTGTTTTCTTTGTTTCTCTGTTTAATGGGCAAGATACATGTTCTCTGTGCAGTATAACCTCATTTCTGGTTTTGGCCTGCTCAGAATATTGTGTTCACCTGCTAGCCGGTTGACATTTGACTATGTATCATTTTGAGCAGTTGTGTGCTTTCATTATGAGAAGTTTGTTTGTGTTTGTTTTGGTATAAATTCTAAAGTTACTAGTAACCACACCACCATTTTATAAGCTACTCCATTTCTCCTTTTCTCTCCTGTCTGGTTCAGGATGGGAAAAACATCCTCACGTTATTCTTCAATAATGGCTTTTAGGTTTTATTTGGGTTTTTTTTTCCCCCACCTTGGGTAATAGCTTTTCTGAAACAGTCTGAACTCTACTTCAATACTTTTTTGTGATTGTCACCTTGTATATTTATTCAAGACAGGGAGTCAAAATCAATCATCTATAAGGTAATGCTAAGCAGATCATATTGCTTCATTTGATGAAATAAAGAACCTGAATTCAAGGAAAGTGTGTATATTTCTCAGTACAAATATTTTATTAATCAGCAACCTCAGATTTAGTTTATTTCTGATCAATTGCCACAAGTTGATCCTTCTTTACTATAGCCCAGTGAAATATACCAAGGTTGTATTCTCCAGTTCATTGATAAAAACATCAAATTTAATTATGAAAACAATAAAATAAATCACTATTATTTTTATGAACATATATTAAGTATTTAAAGCACACATAAAGTTCTTTTGGGAGATTATTTTATAAGTATTAGCTTTATCGATGCTTCTTGAAATTTGCCTTCAATAATGTTCCTTCTTGTCTTTTTTCTGAATTTTCTGTTAGCAAGAACAAGCAGTCTTCATTATGGCTCTATAGGTCTTCAAATTTATTTCAAATATTGGACAATATATCTATTCAGTGGTAAATACCAGTAAAGGATCACTTTTCTGTTGATTACCGTTTCTAACCTGGGCTGTCTTCTGTTAATTGCCAGTTACTTGAACCTCTTAATTTTGACTTGATTTTGAGATTTGGGCAAAGTTCTGAGTCAGCCCCAGTTATGAATTTTCATCATTATGATGTGGGGTTAGGAGTGTATGATGAAAAAAGAATTCTTGAGACAGTTTATGGTGTAAGTGTATTTAAGTAGCACGGGGACAGGGCCTGTGGGTAGAAAGAGCTGCACATTTGTGATATGAAGCTGGTGGTTATATGCTTAGTGTTCAATGGGGAAGGGACATGCAGGGAATATTAGATTGTAATCATCTTCTTCAGATTTCTGCTAATAAAACTATTTTCTCAAGATTTCTCTGATGCTTGTCATTCAGGTCAATTTTAGCTATTGGTGAGATGTACAGGCAGTTATGAGATCCTTTAGGAATGTAGCATCTAGCATGTATTTAATCCTTAAGAAAGCTTTGCAGGATATACGTCAGCCTTCTGGGCTAAAGGTGAACATTTTTCTGCTTCTATCCCTCATCAGTTAACTGTGAGGAATTTAGTTAAAATAAGAAAGGTTGTATGGTAAATTGTCCTTCCTTTATAGGGAAACTATGGAATCTAGAGCCAAATTTAAATAGTGAGCAGTTTATGGAATCCCTCTATGAAAGACCATTGTCTGCTATCCTGAAAAATGTTTTTGTTTAACATGGAATGTGTTACTTAAACTATTTGAAACTGTTATAATATGCTAAATGTATTTCCAGGAAAGGAAGTCATCTAATTTGGCAGTGCCAGTATTTTTCTCCAAAAGGAGAGAGGGAGGGTGAATGTCCATAGTAGACTCATGAATACTTAGAAAACAAATGTTTAGACTTCCTGGCTGTCCAAGAGGATATTTGTATTCTTGCTTACTGAAAATGAAGTCATCAGGCCTTAGTAGGATATGAATGTGCCAACTTGTCAAGCAGCTAAATTAAATAAGTGCTGGCAAATAAACTAGAAAAAGTTTTGTGTTTTTATCATGGGAAAATATATTGCTAGCCTATGCTATTTAAACCCTAAAAGCTTCAGTGTTTTAATCTTACAGGGTAGTCATGAGATTTTAATGAGACCTAAAATGAACATGGTTAGTACTGCCTGGCAAAGAGTAGATTTTATTCTATGAAATAAATTGCAAGTCTTACATTTATTTTTTTAGGATGGTACACTCTATTACAAATAGTTCTCAGGGTTTCCTTGGGTTCATATCTATATTACATTACTAAGTCTATAACATTTTTGAGCCTGGAAACCATTTGGCCAAGAAGAGGCTCCTGCCTTGATTTCTAGCTGTTGCTGTTCAAAATAAGTTCTTATTGAATTATTTTCTCATCAGTGAGAATTTCTTAATTATCTTTAAAATTAATTATATCACAAACAAAAGAATAGTCATGATTATTGTATGAACGTAATATGTTATTGTAACTATTGTACAGAGACAATTCTTCAAAAGCTGTTGACAGTAAACCACACTTTAGAAATCACAGTTGTTTATATCTATTAAATATTACACTGGACTTTGGTTTCCTCATCTTCATAATTAGGATATTAGATCAGATTATTCCTAAGGATTCTTCTGGATCTAAATTTGAATCATTCTGTGACAGTCAAGAGCAGACAATAAATTATATTGTATAAATAGAGTCCATTAATAATACAATTAAATTATGTTAGCCAGCAATAGCCAGTGAACCCCATGCAAATTTAGACTTATGTGATAGATATGTATCTAGAACAATAAACAGGAACATTTTCATTAGGCCACAATAGTTTGAGAAAATGCCAAGACCCCAACTTATAGGCCAGTGGTTCTTGAAGTGTGATCCCCAACCACCAGCATTCACATCCTCTAAAGACTTGCTAGCAAAGTCAGTTCTTGGGCTCCACCTCAGATCACGTAAATCAGAAATGCTGGGAGTGGGACCCAGACATGTGTGTTTTAATGAGCCATTCAACTGATTCTTAGGTTTGCTACAATTTGAGAACCACTGCTGTGAGAAGTAAAACCTCTGGACTTCCCTCTGGTGAGTCCCTAGCCATTTTCCTGTCATATACTTTAAACCAGTCAATTTAGGGAAGACCCAGAAAGTGATTCAAGTATTTATAAGGCAATTAAGATAGAATAAATTGCACCATACATACTGTTTATGTGTCTTGTTTGCATTTCTCATCCGTTGGTAATCTTCCCAAAAAACTCTGTGTGCTGATTTTCTATCGTCATTCAGAAACATGTTATTGTCTGCATTCCTTTCTACTCTCTCTTAGTTGCCAGATTTTGACCGTAGCTTAATTTTTATCAGGCTTCTGGAAGTTGTTTTGTCAGGTGGGAGATGTCTTCCCTAAAAGTATTGATCCACAAAAATTAGAATCAGAAATAATTTTCAATTGCTTTCCTCATCTGTGCCTGGAGGGAAACTTTCCCTGTTTTCGTTATACTTTTAACCAAATTTCAATATATTTGGAGATGCTTTTGCCATCATTGAGGCTTAAACAACTGATTTCTGTTCTTTCCAAAGTAGTTTTTTCAATTGCAGACTTTATCTTCCTCTTGTTTAAGGGCTTACATGAATCATAGTGTTGCCACTTGTCACAGGATATGGAAAACTCTGAAGTTACAAGGGCAATACAATTTGTAAAATTTGTTATAGGTGTGCTTATCAGAAATGATGAAATTCTGTAAACTGTGAGAAAATTAAAATTAGGAAATGAAAATAAAAATATCATTGAGGGGATGCCTGGGTGGCTCAGTCGGTTAAGTGTCCGACTTCGGCTCAGGTCATGATCTTACAGTTCATGGGTTCGAGCCCTGTGTCAGGCTCCGTGCTGACAGCCAGCTTAGAGCCTGGAGCCTGTTTCAGATTCTGTGTCTCCCTCTCTCTGACCCTCCTCTGCTCATGCTCTCTCTCTCTCTCTCAGAAATAAATAAAACATTAAAAAAATAAAAAATATATCTTTGAGAATTCTAGACCTTTACTGATGAAGAAATATTTTAATTTGATGTGGTTCATTCATTTTATTATTTCCCTTGAACAATCTTAAACACGTGGAATTATCTTTTAGGGCTATGATCTGTATTTAAATAAATCTAGTAAACAAAAGGTAATGTTTGGAGATTTGGTCTTCCAGAATCCTAGTGAGAAACAATGAGGATTTTTAATCAGATCACAGGAAGACTAGGGAACTTTGAAAGGACATGGTGACTATGTAGAGTTGAGAGATGGGTAGTATTAGAATGAAAATGGGGATATTTAGGTTGACTCATAGATAAATAGAGTGAATTCAATAATGATGTCTTAAATTTGAGATAATAGGGAGTATCTAAGAGGAAATCTTCTAAGAGGAGTTGGACAGACTGGTTTAGAACCAAGGGCATCTTGGTGGCTCAGTAGGTTAAGTGTCTGACTTTTATTTTCGACTGGTGTCAGGATCTCACAGTTCCTGTGTTAGAGGCCCATGTCAGGCACTGCACAGCCTGCTTGGGATTTTCTGTCTTCCTCTCTCTGGACTCCCCCACTCATTCTCTATCTCTCTCTGTCTCAAAATAAATAAACATTTAAAAAATGTAGGACAGTGTGATAGAGTGAAAAGAGCAAAAGGCCCACAGTCAGTGACCACAGTTTATATTTCGATACTACCACTAATTAGTCATGCAACCTTGAGCGGATTAAGTGGTCTCTATTTTTATTGTAAAATGTAGGTAGTGCCTTTCGTATAGGGCTACAATAAGAATCAAAAGAAATAAAAAGGACCGACAGCTAAATACTCTGGTTACTACTTACATTTGGCAACATGATTGCAAACTAAATGTCTCAAAAATATTTTAAGTTTTAGGCAATACTTTACTTGTTTGGTGTTTTAAATCTAATTTCTTACAGATTAAAAAAAAATGTTTCTTTTGGAGAGAGAGAGGAAGAGAGCATGAGCAGGGGAAGAGCAGAGAGAGGGGGAGACAAAGGATCTGAAGCAGGCTGCACACTGTCAGTGCAGAGGCCCATGCAGGGCTCAGACCCACAAACTGTGAGATCATGACCTGAGCCCAAGTTGGATGCTTAAATTGACTGAACCCCTAAATCTAATTTCTTAAGCAGAAAACAGATTCTAGCCAATCTCGTGAATTAGAACTAGTTGGTAAAATGTATTCAGTGGAAACTATGCAAATATCATAATGGATTGGGCATAAAATTAGGTTTCTTTTAACAAGAACAGAGAAGTAACCAGTTGGAGAAAAATTTGACTATAGGGAATATATCAGACTAGTAAGGAAACGTGGTGTAAGAGTAGGTCATAATTGGAAACCTGAGAACTTGGGTCATTGTCTTTGTGCTCTCATTATTTGGGCATTCTTGGGCAAATCTCTTGGCCAGTCTATGCCTCAGTTTCCTAATCTAANTGCACATTCTGATTAAGAATAATTTTGCAGCTGAGCTCTATTTCACTATTTACCGTTCTTGCTGATATTTATAAGGAAACTTCTTTTCTTTCATGCTACTCAGCCACGGGAAAGAAAGCTTTTATGTTTGTTTGTTTTAGGCAATGAGAGCAGACTAGGGATTTTCTTTCCTTTATAGGGGTACCTTAGATGCTCTCCATGGTCCTTATTTAAAAAAAATTTTTTTAATGTTTTATTTATTTCTGAGAGAGAGAGAGTGTGTGTGTGTGTGTGTGTGTGTGTGTGTGTGTGTGTGTGTGAGCAGGGGAGCGCCAAAGAGAGAGGGAGACACAGAATCTGAAGCAGGCTCCAGGCTCTGAGATGTCAGCACAGAGCCCAACATGGGGCTCGAACCCACAAACCGTGAGATCATGACCTGAGCCGAAGTTGGAAGCTTAACCGACTGAGCCACCAAGGCATCCTATCCATGGTCTTTATTTTAAATGGTTCTGAGTTAATCTTCCTGGAGACTTAAATTCCAAAAAAGAAAAAAAAAACACAGAATCATCCATTCCCCCACTCGCACGCCATACCAACCTCAAACTCTGCACAGCAAGTCCTACCTACCCTCTGGTTGCCCCTCAGTCTGAAAAATCAAACAGAAAATCAGAGGATTAAAAGTAATTTTAACCCTAGAGGAGAAAGCAGGAAACAACCTCCTTGACCTCAACTGCAGCAATTTCTTACTTCACACATCCCCAAAAGCAAGGGANGGGGGGGGGGGGGGGGGGGGGGGGGGGGGGGGGGTGATGGGCATGAAGGAGGGCACTTGGGATGAGCACCAGGTGTTATATGGAAACCAACTTGACAATAAACTATTAAAAAATAAATAAACAAAAAAGTAATTTTAATAGTAATTTCAAGCAGTGACTTTCCTCAGTCTTAAATAACCTCTACTGCTGCCCTGCTAAGGGAGAATCTATCATCTGGAAAGCCTCTGGTTTTAGGATATTTACCACCTCCCACGGTATTAATCGATCTGGAAAATTTAAATAGGACAGCATTATTTTTTAAAAATTAAACTCATGATACTCAAGTTATTTTAGCATTGAGTATATTTTCTCTTTTCTAATGTCAGTGAAAGTAAAATGGTAAACTTCTAAATATCTGGAATTAATAGAGAATAATTGTTTTTAAAGAGATATTGTAGTTAACTGACTAACTTGGTTTACTAATGTAAAATGTAAAATGTAATTACTCCTCATTTTATGGTTGATGAAGATATTGTGCTTTATCTTTGAGCATCTTGTAGTGCCTCAGGGTCAGTGTTCTGTCTATTAAAGATTAATAACTGGACTTCTATACTAGCATTGCAGGAGATCAGGTTTTTTTGTTACTAATGCTGATATTTCATAAAGCAATTTTAACTAGTGAATCCAAATATCCAAATACTGATTTACTAGCTGCCTCTAAAGGAACACAAATAACTACAGAAATGATAGCCTGGTCATTTGATATGTCTGTTTTTAGGAACTTTGTGGTTTTTTTTTTTTTTTTTACATATGTTTGTAAACAGCAAAGTATCTTTGATATAATAGAGAATATTCAGATATTCTGCCCTCAGAACCAAACATTTGAAGTTTATGGTATTTACCACCTGGATGGATGAGTTAATAATTTTGAAAGTACAACAGATCAGCATTATCACAAAAATGGGGTGAAATTTGGAGTTCATGTCATTGTTCATCTGCTCAGTCAGTGGAATGTCCTCCATGCACTGGTTTACCAACTGAGTAGCTATATAAATTTGAGCAAGTTAATTTTTCTGTGCCTCAGTTTCATCACCTGTAAAATTATACTTAATTCAATGGTTGTAAATACTTAATGAGAAAATGTATATGAATGTGTCTAATCACAGCCTGCTAAATAAAAAGTTAATGATCAGTCTGAAAATTATTCTTTATTTTATGTATTTGTAAATACTATGGTTAATGTAAATCACTTCTTTAGAAACCAAGCTATATTAAAAGTTCTTCCCTGTGATACATCGTATTCATTCATTAAAAAAAAAAAATCGTCAGCATCTGCTGCACAGCTGGGCACTGTTCTAAACACTAGTGATATAGCCACGGACATAACAGATAAACTTCTTGCTCCCAGGAATAAATTTCAAATAGAGGCTCTGGTAAGATATGAATAAAGAAGATAATTTCAGATTGTGATAGTTGCTATGAAGGAAATAAATAGGATTATTTGATAGAGAATGATGGGAGGGAATGTAATTTAATTAAGGAGGTCAGTTGGGGAAGATTTATAAAGTGCTAACATCTGAGCAGAGACCTGAATGATGAGAAGGAGACAGCTGTGTAAAGACCCAGGGGAAGAGCGTTTTAGGCAGAGGGAACAACAAATTCAAGGCCTTGAGGAAGAATGCGAATTAAATACTATATTTGAGGAACAGATAGCAGGTCAATATGATGGGATGTAAAATGGGGAATGTGGGAAGGGCAGTTAGCAATACTACAGAGATTATTTATATCAGTTTGAAAACAAAATTGCATTTCATACCATATAGCATTTTAGATGTGTGGCCTGTGCACAACTGTTTGGATTTTTGGACTCCAACTCATAGCATTCTATAATAGTAGAAAAAATTAAGCCTTATAAGGAATGTATTTGACGTTCAGCTAAATTTATATAAGCTTTGTTTTTTTTTTTTTTTAGGGGAACAGTTTTTATTAAATATTTTCATCATTTGTAGTTTACCACTTGTAATTGTCTAAATTTCAAAAGTTGTTTGAATGTGATGATAATAATAAGGGGGATGGTTACATGATTATCAATTAGGTATGTTTCACTTCACTTACATAAGCAAAATTGACCATTGTTGGAAAGTAGGTGAACGATGAGAATTTCTGTGGCAGTTTTGTTTCACTCAAGGTTCTTATTTAATTTTTATGTTTCTTTTATAAAGAAAACTACATACTTACATACACAGAATACATAGACTTCTACCTTTCACAAATCATTTTAGGCATCCGGTACTATCCAGATATTTTTTTCATCATAGAAATTTTCTAGAAAAGTCAGCCCTTTTCTAGTTGATCCTAATTCCCTATTTGCCTCTGGAGAGTTTGAAAACGAGGGCAGGCATTTTGCCATGATCTGCCCGCAGTCTATTTATTTTACTAAGCTAACAAGCTATGCAGATGTCATTTGTGCGCCTGCTGTCCTGGGTATATGGGGAACAGACAGACGGGATGGAAGTCCATGTGGGTGGATTTCTTTAGTTATTTCCTTTGGAGCTAATCTTTCTAATATGGAGGCTATTCCTTCTGGGTTGCTCCCAAGGCCTTTATAAATTATAAAGACCTCAGTGTAAAAGCCCAGAGATGTGCCTGTCTTTTTAAGGGGGGTGGATGTGCTGCAAGTTGTTTGTAATTAGTTGTACAGAGTCCAGGCTACCTTCCGCTGGAGAAGGCCTTTCAGATCTGGGTTGCAGTCTCAGGTTGGACCCAGGGAGGCAGAAACTGCCTCAGGTAATTTATGATGAGATGGAAAGCACAATGCACTCTGCGTTGGAATAGCCTAGGTCCTGTATCACATAAGGGGAATTATATAATCTCAGGGAGCTTCAGTGTCTTCATCGATAAATCAGGGGTTATATTTCCTTTTGGAAGGGTCTAGTGACCATCAGAGATAATATATAAAGTATCTGCCACAGTACTTCTGATAATAGGCACTTGATAAATATAATCAATATAAATATTTTATTTGTAAATATCTTGTCATATATACATCATTCTATTTCTTTTTTTTTTAATAGTTTATTGTCAAATTAGTTTCCACATAACACTCAGTGCTCATCCCCACAAGTGTCCTCCTCCATGCCCATCACCCCCCTCCCCCCCCATCCATCAGTCCTCAGTTTTTGTCAGCATTCAAGAGTCTCTCATGGTTTGCCTCTCTCCCTTTCCCCCACCATTTCCGCCCTTCTTCTCCCCCTTGTTCCTCCGTCAAGTTCCTCCTAATCCTCCTATACGTGCAAACATATGATATTTGTCCTTCTCTGCCTGACTTATTTCGCTCAGCATAACACCCTCAAGGTCCATCCACGTTGCTACACATGGCCAGATTTCATTGTTTCTCATTGCCATGTAGTATTCCATGGTATAGATAAACCACATCTTCTTGATCCATTCATCTGTTGATGGACACTTAGGCTCTTTCCATGTTTTAGCTATTGTGGAGAGTGCTGCTGTGAACATTGGGGTACATGTGCTCCTATGCATCAGCATTTCTGTATCCCTTGGGACATCATTCTATTTCTTAAATATATACTTACATGTTACATATATTTTTTAAATATATATGTATATGTATACATCTATATGAACAATAGTATATGTACATATGGTACTCAAGTGGACAAAGGATGCATACCATAGGTTTAAAAAATCTCTTATCAAGAAAAAAATGGCATAACTGCAGCTGTGATCATTCTTTCATTCCTAAAATATTTATTTTGTACCTCTTAAGTGCAGGTACCATGCTAGGTGGCAGAGATATGCATTATATTTGTCTGCAAGGGGCTTAGATTCTAGGAGATAAGCACAGGATATATTTCATCACTAGAGTTTAATTTCATCCTATTGGAAACAAACAAAATAAAGAAGTGTCTGTAAATGGTTGAGGTACAGGCTTAGTGCAAGTAATTTATAAAAGTAATTTTCTGATACCAAATTTCCAATGGTAGATTTTACTAAGAATCAATATGTTCCTGGATTGGTATCATTAACCTTAAGGAATATCAAGTAAAACAATTTTCAGGCTGTGGCTTTAGATCTTGCCAAACACTTCATGTGAAGTCACAGGCCCAATTGAGTTCTACGTCTGTAAAAAAAATACTTCAAGCTGATGCCTTGTTAATTTTAAAAATAAAAAGAATGCTTCCCTTGAGACAAAGGAGTGGATTACTTTCTATCATCTTTAAATCTGAGGAAAATCAATGGAGAGCCAGGTATACACAAAGTAGAAAGCTGAATCCTAAATGGAACTACACTTCAAAATGTTAGCTTGTTTCTTTGATCTAAACATACAAACATTATTCAGTTAATCACATGTGGTAAACAAGATGTAATGAGTTTAAAACATGTATATTCCATGTGCTTTTATACCACATTTGTACTCAGCATTATATGAATGATGCTCCTTTTTTCCCTCACAGAGATTGCATGTTGTTTGTAAAATGCCTGGAAACTCATTGGATGTGTTCATATAAGTTGATTGCATAAAGATAAAAGATATTATTGATTCACTTCTTTTTCACATATAAAATGTGCGTAATACTCTTCTTCCTTACAACTTCTAGCTAACCTAGTGGGTCCTTCTTAAACTCAGTTCAAGGTTCCTCTCTGGAAAGCTTTCCCTGGCTACTCCATTCTGGATTAAATGCCTGTATGTTGTGATTCTCAAATATCCTAAGTGCTTGCTGTATTGTCCTAGTTGATGCATTTGTAGTCAGTGATTCGGCCAGCTTTTGCTCATCCTTGTGTCCCCACATAAGTACATTGTCAAGTACATTTGTTCAATGAATGAGATACTGGAGTAGACAAAGAGAATATAGAATCAAAACTTCCATTAAGGAGCTCATGGTCTAGTAGGTGATACAAACATTGATCCAAATATCATATAGTGAGCCCTTAACAAATGTGTTAGATGCATGACTTAGTAAGTGTATGCCAGAAGTTATGCTAGATGAGTTGCTTTTATTCTGAAGGTCTTTATAGTTTGCAGAGTGCTTTGACCTGTGATTAGCCAGGTCAGAGGATAAGTCAAGCTTCCTCTGCCAGTTGTCTATATCTTAATTATCTGTTCTCTGGGAAAATGGATGTAGTTCCAAAAGTACCTTTCATCCAAGGTACTTTGTAAAATGCCTACATTACTCTGCTACACAATTTACTTCCTCTCTATCCTGTTTCCTGACTATCTTTGTTCTGATCATGACTAACAAACCTTTGGATTTGCAGTAAATTACTAGGAATCTGTCCTGGGAAGTCATTTAAATTTTCAAGGTGGTAAGAATGTCACAAGTGCTTTGTCAAATTTAAAGTGCTATAGGAACATAAAGCCTGATGAGTTTGAAGATTAATATGACAATCAGTATCAGTTGCATATTAGATGCCTTGCTTGTGTTATGGAAACGCTCAGACCTAGGAATGCTTAAACCTATGATGTCATGCATATTAGGAGACAAGTTTAGGTAGTAATGAATTAAATTATTATGATGCTGTAATAAATGAGGAAAAGGGTAAATAGGCATAATGATGCGTTTTTAACCTTTTGAACCATAAGACAGTCACCTAATTGAATGGACCAGAACATGTCCTTTCATGTATCCACATACTTGTGTTATTTAACTTAAAAATTATCTGAAGATTATTATACCAGTAGGATAACAGTTTTTAATCTATAAACAATTTTTTGAACCACCTTTTTTCTTTTCTCCTCTGAACACATATCTAATTTTCTATGAACTTTTTATTTTTAAATCCTTAGAAAAGTGCTCTCATTTTGGTAGAATAATGGCATGTCATTTCTGAGACACTCATCTATTTAGCAATCAAGAGGATATCAAGGTTAGAACGTGAATAATTCATGAAAGGTGGAAGAGTTTTACATGTTCATCCTTTTCTCAAATTGTTCATTGTAGAAAATATATTTTCTATAAAAAATGAGAGGGGGGTATGTGGTAGGTGGGGAATGATTCTACTGGTATCTTAAAGACGTAATCACAGTGTGTATAGGTTCCTAGATATTTCTTCTTGGTGTCCTCAATGATCCAGGTGAGTATGTGTTTTCTTCTGGTGTAAAGGAGGCATCGATCTTCTATTTTTATTGGTCAGGTAGTGTTTTCCATTCTGTCATTCACTTTCTCTCTCCCTAATCCCCCCACCCCTTCTCTCTGCACCCCTGTTTCTTTCTGTTGCAGTCTGTCTTTGCCTATGTGTCTAAGAGAATGAAGGAGGAGTCTTTTATTATCCAGAGTGATATTGTTGAGTACCTCAAAGGCAGTCTATGTGGCCGTTTCACTGGAAGCTAGGGAGGGATTTGAGGGTAGGGGGAAGGTTAATCATCTGGCTGTTAAAATGCTGCAGAAGGGAGCACAAAGCTCTGCCCATGTAATAAGTGCCTGTAGGCAGCCGGTGAGGAGGGAAAAGTTTGGTAAAGAACTCATTTTTTTTGTCTCTCAGAATGCAGAACTTTTGTAAACACGTTGGAACCTCCACTCACCCCAATTTTATAATACACTTATTTCTTTAAATATTTAGGTTGTTTGTGTATTCACATACATCACTGACCACACAAATAGGTCCAGAAATAAAAGAAGAAAATTTGATGTGTTCTAAGTTACACTACCAAGTCTGCAGTGTTTAATGTTCCTGGCCCACTTTCCCTTTTCCAGCTGTTAGTCATTTGTAAGGAGCTGCCCTTGTAAATTGCCAGTGAGTTGGGATGTGATGTATTCAGCACTGCATGCACCGTAGCTTTTCAGTCATATCTTTCGAGTCATTTAGACTCCCGGGAATCATGTTCATAATAAATAGCTTTTTATTACCCAAAGCCGCTGTTCTGGCAGCCAAACGACAGCCCTTTGATAGATGGGCCGGGTAGTTTTTGTGTTGTGCTTACTCAGAGTTGTTAGTAGGAAAGACGAAGGCAGCAAAGGGGGGACTTTGGCAAAGCAGCTCTTATGGGTATACTGAAGCAGCAGATCAGGATTCAGAAACAAGAACGAGAGCTGAAATGTGATTCTCTGGTGCTTGGTGTTACACTCCTCTCCACGATAGAACTGTGCGGGGCACTCACAGGAGCCTTGTTCTGATCACCGAATCCACTAAAGGACCATGCAGCCGCGGAGCCCAGCAAGCCACCGGGAAGTTTTGCCGGAGCTGATTTCTAGGGGATTTTCCGGTGCCTAGGAGAATCCTGCTGGCTTTGAGCTGTATGGAGGAGGGCTCCAGTTTCCCATGAGGGCCCCCTTGGAAAAGCCGTCTGTCCAGAATCCAGGCTCTGCTTCTCTCTGTGTGCTATTTATCAAAAGGCTTTTCTCACCTTTGCTGATTTGCTGGTGTGATTTCCATGTACTGAGTCCTGTGTAGGGATCCAGGATGGATTGCCTGTGCATTGTCACCACAAAGGTAGGATAGGAAACAGGGCTGTTGTTGTGTGCAGCATTTTTCTATTATTATTCTGGTCCTGTAATTAACCAGCTCTGGTAGGTGCTGCCAGTTCATGAGATAAAATTATTAGTATAATGTACTTTGCTGGGCATTTTGTTCCCCATGAGGGTCTGAGGGTCCTATCCTTATTTGATTTCAACTTCTTATAGTGATATTGTGTGTTTGTGCAAATGAAAGGAGAATTTGCCTGTGTTTTTATGGAAGGATTTGCTTTTGCCTCTATTTATAGCTCAATATTAAAATATCTATAGTAGTAGTGTAGCTTACACATCATTTTAACAAAACATATCAGGGTAGTCTTTCTGAGTGTGATAATTAGCTTTTCATTTAAAAACCATGTCTTCTATGCTTGAAGAAGCCAATCAGCTTTACTGTGGCTTGACATATTGTTTCTGATTGGAGAATTCTGATATTCTGCATTTTAGTGATTTGTTTTAAAGGAAAAAAATCTTTAGGTCCTGGTTTAAAGCAAGCAAGCAAACAAACAAACAAACAAACAAACAAACCCAATTTTAATATTGAACTGATTCTATCTATTTTGATTAGAGGCAAAAGAAATATTTGTGTTATCAGAAATAGAAATAAAGGTGGGAGTGGAATAAAATCAATAGGCATTACTATTATGGGTTTATAGAAGAAACCTAAAAATTTCAAATGCATTTTATTTTATTCTGTCATCAGTTCCAAATAAGGTACTTAAATTTCATAAACACTGGTTATTTGAATAGAAGTTACTATTATTTTGGAAAACAACTAACTAAAACACACTTTTTCATTAGCTTTCTTTTCATTTTGCATGAATTACTTGAGCTATATCTTTTAGTAACTGACATTGATTAGACACCCATTAAACATAACAAAATAAATAGCTTAGTGCATAAGACTCATTAAGTATAGACTTTCTTCTGTGATCTCCTTTTACCAGTAAAGAAAAGATTTTTGATTTGAATCCACAGCCAAGTTCTTAGTGTGACCTTAAATATTATACTTTTCTAGATGACATTTAAGAAAATCTTAATGGATATCTTCCTGTAGGGCCTCGTATCACACAGCAGGTTCATTGATATTAATTGATATGAAGTCTAAAAACTTCTGGTTGGATTAGTTGACCAGGCCTCAAAGTTACATTAATACCTTCTTTTACTTTTAAAAGCTACCAAGCATCTCATTCAGTTTTTTCAGTTAAGTCAGCAAAAATAAACTAAGATTTTTTTTAAAGATTTATTTATTTTAAGAGAGAGGGAGAGCACAAGAGCACATGTGCGCAGGGGAGGGATGGAGAGAGAAGGGGAGAGAGAGAATCCCAAACAGATTCTGCACTGTCAGCTCAGAGCCCAACATGGGGCTCAAACCCACCAACTGTGAGATCATGATTTGAGCCAGAATCAAGAGTCAGACACTTAACTGACTAAGCCACCAAGGTGTGTCTAAACTAAGATAAAAGTTTTAAAATGCTAGGTGGGAAATTTTATTTCCATATGGAACCTTGGAAAGGATATAGTCTTTTAAACATTTTTTACTTTTACTGAGGTGTTACTTTTCTTGAGTGAATACAGTCAGTTCTGACCTACATGTGTTTCTCAATTATTCTCAAATCATAATAATTGCAGGTACTGTGAAGGTACTTTAAAAACAAGTTATAAAAAGTTATTAATTACAATCCTAAACTATAATCTGTTGTGTTGAACAATTTAAATCAACTTTGAAATCTAAGTTTCCTCAATTTGGAAAACATAATCTATTTTTAAAAACTTGTCATATGCTTTGTATTCTCTTAACAAAATATTAATGACCACAGTACAAATGAAAAATATTCTTCTTCCTTAAATGCTTTATCAGACATAAATGTCATATTCCAGTATTTTGATTTGTCATATAAATGACACAATTCAGCAGGACAAATTATCCATGTGAGAGTTTATGAATTTTATGAATTATATTCATGAATGTTTCTAGGGTGGCATATATATTATCTTTATACAACAATTATACTTACAACAAAGTTAGATTATGATGATGGTAAATAGTGCATAGTTGATTTAAAAGCTCACATGAGAGAGGAGACTTCCTGAGTGGCTTCAGATCCCAAATCCTGTCTATCTCACCCACCCCACTTGTGCTCTTCTTTTTTCCAGTGGCTGTGCACTTGGGTTGTCCTTGTTCCCTATTTCTTGGGACTCTGATAGGAAACCTGCCAACAGTTGAAAATTTTAATTCTATATTAGTTCCACTCTCATCTCTTTCTTTTCCAGCAGTTAGTCTACCTTCTAGCTCCTCTGGCCAAGATACTTTCTTCAAGTCTTGCTTTACATCAACTGTGTGTGACACTGGAACTCTTTTTTTTTCTTCCAAGATTTTATTTAAATTTCAGTTAGTTAACATATTGTGTAGTATTGACTTCAGGAGTAGAATTTAGTGATTCATCACTTATGTATAACACCCAGTATTCATCATTAACAAGTGCCCTCCTTAATGCCCATCACCTCCCAGCAATCCTCAATTTATTCTTTGTATTTAAGAGTCTCTAATGCTTTGCCTTCCTCTCTGTTTTTTATCTTATTTTATTTTCCTTCCCTTCCCCTGTGTTCATCTGTTTGTTTTTTAAATTCCACATATAAGTCGAATCATATGGTATTTGTCCGTCTCTGACTAACTTATTTTACTTAGCATGTACATTCTAGTTCCATCCACATTGTTCATTCTTTTTGATGGATGAGTAATATTCTATCATATATATGTATATACCACAACTTCTTTATCCATTCATTAGTCAATGGACATTTGATTCTTTCTATAACTTGGCTATTGTTGATGGTGCTACCATAAATATTGGGGTGCATGCACCCCTTTGAATCTGTATTTTTGTATCCTTTGGATAAATAGCTAATTGTGCAATTGTTGAGTCATTGGGGAGTTCTATTTTTTTTGTTTGTTTTTGGAAGTACCTCCGCTCTGTTTTCCAGAGTGGCGGTAGCAGTTTGCATTCCCACCGCTAGTGCATAAGGGATTCCCTTTTCCACATCCTTTTCAACATCTACTGTTGCCTGAGTTGTTAATTTTAGCCGTTCTGACAGGTGTGAGATGGTATCTCATTGTGGTTTTGATTTGATTATCTGATGTTAACTTATATTGGGGATTTTTTCGTGTGTCTGTTAGCCATTTGTATGTCTTCTTTGGAGAAATGTCTGTTCATGTCTTCTGCCCATTTCCTAACTGAATTATTTATTTTCTAAGCGTTGAATTTGATAAATTTACAGATTTTGGATAGTAGCCATTTTTCTGATACATCATGTGCAAGTATCTTCTCTCATTATTCAGGTTGCCTTTTAGTTTTGTTGATTGTTTCTTTTGCTGTGCAGAAGCTTTATATCTTGACGAGATCCTGATAGTTCATTTTTGCTTTTGTTTCCTTTGCTTCAGAGACATGTTGAGTAAGAAGTTGCTCCAGCTGAGGTTAGAGAAATTGCTACTTGTGTTCCCCTCTAGGATTTTGATGGTTTTCTGTCACACATTTAGGTCTTTCATTTATTTTGAATTTATTTTTGTGTATGATATATGAAAGTGGTCCAGTTTCATTCTTCTGCATTTTGCTGTCCAGCTTTCCCAACAGCATTTGTTGCAGGGATTTTTCCATTGGACATTCTTTTCTGCTTTGTCAAAGATGAATTGACCATACAGTTTTAAGTCCATTCCTGGGTTCTCTCTTCTGCTCCAGTTATCCATGTATCTGTTTTTGTACCAGTACCATACTGTCTTGATGATTGCACCTTTGTTATTCAGCTTGAAGTCCGAAATTGTGATGCCTCCCTCTTTGCTTTTCTTTTTCAACACTACATTGTCTATTTGGGGTCTTTTGTCATTCCATACAAATTTTAGCATTATTTGTTCTAGCTCTGTGAAACATGCTGGTATTATTTTGATGGGAATTGCACTGAATATGTAGATTGCTTTGGATAGTGGAGACATTTTAACAATATTTGTTCTTCTAGTGAGACTGGAACTCCTAACTATTCGGATCAATCCTGGGGTCCACCTCATCTATGGTGCATCTCAGTATCTCCCTTATCAAAGTTTTCACTGGCAGGGAAACATAAATACTTCTCCTGGTTCTCTTCTTTACTTCCTGTGTTGGCATGAAAGGCGCTTACTGGCCCTTGGGATCCTCCTGTGACCTTTGTGCCTGCTTTGTTCCCCCACTTCCTTCTATTACACACATTGTAGAAGTAAATTCCTCTTAATATCTGCTCCACATTCCTAAGAATGGAGTTGGAAGATTAATGAGAGGAGAGATTATGACAAATCAAGACAAAGCACTGCATACTGGTAATATAAAAGAATCTATTAGACATACCAGATAAGTGGTTTTATTTTTAGCTTTTCTGCATATAAAATAGAAATGATTGTGGCATATTTCATAATAATATAACCCCCTTGTTAAAATAATCCTACCCTAGACCTCACCCATAAGGTCACCCTAGACCATATTATGGTCTTAATTGTTCTAGTTTGGTTAGACAGGTTTGCCCTCAGTTTTGGGGTAAGATCTTTTAGGCCAGAGAATAATCAGAGCAACCAAAAACAGAATTTCTGCCACATGGATCCCAAGGTCTTTTCAGATGTTCAGAAAACTCACTTTCAGAGAAGATTGAGTCATCTCTTTTATTTGACTGTTTCTGTCCAGTTTCAGTTTCAACTCTTTTGTCACGGATGTCACTACTGAGACGGAGAAGTAACATGACTTAGTGAGGAGAGCAGAACTCTAGAGCAAGACTTGGATTTAAATTGTAGTTCTGACAAATAGTAGCTTAGGACTTATTTGGATAAGTTCTTTAACCTGATCTCCTTGAGTCTGGATTTCTTCACCTTCGGAAAAGGTCTATTATCTATGTATGAGTGATGTTGTGGTAATTATCGAAAGTACCAGCACAACTCCTGGAATATGGAAAGAATTCAATAAAGGACAATTTATTGAGCAGCTCAAAATTTATATCTTTAATCTTTTCCTCTGTTTGGGTGTGATTGCTGAGGAAAATAGGGTCATCTCAGTAATAGTTACACAGTAAGTAATTACACAATAATTAAACACAACTTACTAGTTAATGTAACACATTTTATGGAGTGGTCATTTCTTAAATACGTCTTTGAACAATTGTAAGATAATATTACCCCAAATGTTGATAACTGAAATACAAGGAAATAATGTTAGACTATGTTAAGGCGGAGACATGCTGTTAGGTGATTGGTCAATAGGACAACAGTTTTACATAGTGGGCAGAATATTCTGGGTTAAATTTAATGAAATGAAAGCAGTAAGTAGAAATTTTCTTTTTTTTGTGTGTAGGAATTCTTGAGTACATATATAATAGTATACTGACTTTATACAAGAACAGAAGAAAGGTGGAACTATGTAAAATAAAAATAAATCTGCACTTTGTGGCTTTGTGCACCAAGAGGCATCTGGGCATCAGTGTCCTTGCCTGTAAAGTAAGTGTATTTTATTGCATCTTTGTGGTTCTTTCTTTTGCTAATCTAACCAATAGTATTCTAAAGTATATTATCTCTTCAAATAAAATTGTTTATGTATACAAAATATCTTAAAAAGTCGTAGTGGGTGAAACATGCAGTGATATCATTTCAGATGTCCTTTAGCCAGAATTACAGACATTAGAGTAAAATTTTAAAAAGTCTACAAAGACAAATATAGTATGTTAGGTTGCTGCTGTAATTTGTAATAAAGGCATGATGGTACCATTAATTTTTAATAGCTTTAACAGTATTAGCAGGTTACAATGCATAATAAAATTTAAATTGCAGAATGAAAAGTGGACCAGGCAGTGTAAAATATGTTTTATTGATGTTTTTAATATATATCTCTTCTGTAAATAAGATGTCACTCTTTGTCTCCATCATCCCACTATCTTTTATACTGAAGTTGCTCAGAATTTCTAAAAGGAAACAGAAGTTGTGCTGAGCATTTAAAATATTTTTTAATCAAGGCTAGTATGTATCATATTATTTATTATGACTTGAATAGAAAATATTGCACAGTATATTCTTAGAAATTAGCTTATCATAGAAATATTTATAACTATAGTTTTGAGGGGATATTATTTTCCACCAGATCTTTATGTAGACAAAATTAAACAAATCACCAAGACAATTTGCCTGAGTGATCTTGTCTTCATAGAAAAACTGTATATTCATGCAGGTGTATAGTTCCATCTGCTCTCATGATAAAAGCACACCCATTCATTCACTTTATTTATCTAACAAGTATTTATTTATTGAGTGTCTAGTATGTACCTGACATATTGGAAGGCACAGGCATATGATGTGCAATCTGTTCTCATGAAACTTTTAGTCTAATGGAAAAAACCAGCTAATTACAGAAATAACCAATGTATGATAAAGGGGTGAATATAGAATGCTATGGAAATGAGCACAGGGAAGTCTAAAGAATCTGGTGGGCTTAGATGCATGGTAGGCAAATGCTTACTTTCAGGGGAAGGTTTTCTGTGGAAGTGACAATTAAGCTGATATGTACAATGAAGGCACAATGGGGGTGGGAAAAGTGTTTTAAGCAACGTCCTAGATGTGACAGATGATAGATAGATAGATAGAGAGAGAGAGAGAGAGAGAAAGAGAGAGAGAGAGAAACAGATAATGAAGAGAAGGGAAGAGAGAAAAGAAATAGGAGACAAAAGAGAGAATGGTACATTCAAGAAAAGGAAAGTCAGTGTAGCTAGAACATAAGGGGTTCGAAGTGTGTAGCAAGATACAAAGGGTACAGAGATAGGTAGGGACCCAGTTATGAGTATCAAGAAGTTGAGATGTTGTCTTAAAGGAAATAGGATTTTCCTTTCATCATTAACAATGATCCCAAACTCCAATTTTCTCTGACTTTTCACTCAGTTTGTTTCCTCGACTTGAGCTTTCTCATTCTATTTTCTGCAATATCCCTCTTTGCCCATCCTTCTGCCTATTCATAAAAATAGTGGTTTTACCTTTCACTAGCTGGATGACCTTTCCACAACTGTATTTTTTCTTTTCCATAAATTGGTACGTATCTCACAGTCTTGTTTTGAGGATTCAGTGAAGTGATAAATACAAAATGCTTAACATATTATCCTGTATGGGTACATGGACTGTTTTGTTTTGTTTTCACTGAAGTGTACAGTCTCCTTATCTTTCTGTAGTTCCTTCGTGCTCTTCTCATATTTATCCTGCCCTTGACACTGGTTTTAATACCTGTTATCCCAACCACGTGTCTGCATGGTAGCAGGACCACTGGACAGAGACCAGAGGGTCACTGGAACAGGGGACATAATGGACCAGAGAAAATCTACTTGGTGTCAGAGAGAGGCAGAAATACAGCCTAAAGTAGAGAAAATTTAATAAATTGGCCTTTTTGAGTAAGAAAGTAGGAAAAATATCCAATGTGAAGAGATTCCATAACTCTTATTAGTAACATGAGCTTAACCATTTTAATAACATAAAATATTTTGGCATATTAATTCCACTAATATAATGGCTTAATTTTCCTTTATTATGTATTTCATATAGCTGCCAGAATGATCAGCCTAATACCCAAGTCCAAAGATGTAACTCACAAGTGGAAGCCCTGCTATAGCACCCTATTTAGTTCAAGATAAGTAGTTGTCCAAACTCTTACCTTAGTATACAATTCTCTTTTGATCTAGCACCTGAATTCCTTTTCTGTCTTATCTTCCATCACTCTGCCTTGTGTTTTATATACCAAGAATCTTAAAAATTTATGGACCAGATCATTCTCATGCCTATGTTACATTTTATGGCCTTCTTTAAACTAATTGACACACTGGCCTTGGTGGCTTCTCTCTGTTCTTTGAAGGTATCAACCATGTTCTTGCTTTAGAGGCTTCCACTTACTACTCCTCTGTCTAGATGGTTCTATCCACCTATCTAAATCTTACGTATATTACAGGTCTGACTGTACATGCCACTCAGTTTCCTAAAATCTCCAGTTAGATTATATACTCACAGTGTAAATCATATTATCCTGTATTTCTGCCTGTCACAGTTCATAATTATACACTGATTTATGTGATTATTTTCTCAGTGTCTCTCTCTTGACTAGACAGAGCTCCATGAGGAAAAAGACTGCATCTATTTTTCTCACTTTTGTATACATAATGTCTAGGACATTTCCTAGCATATTGAAGGAACTTGATGAATTTAATTAACTCATTCACTTTTCAGACCAACCCCATGAAGTAAAATCTTCCATATCTTAAAGATGAGGCATACTCACACAGCTGAGCAGCTTGATAGTGGGGATTCACATCCAGGTCTTTTTTGACTGTAATATCCATACTTCTATCTACTATCATTATCCCCTTGTTGAATCACTTCAAGTTTATTATTTAGTCAAGACATATTCTTGATACTGTATTTTGGATTTTGTTCAGTTTTTACCTAAAACAACTAATTAAATGAAAATAATACACTCACATAATGGTTGATTTAAAATTACTCAGATGTAGATTTGCTGTGTTTTGGACACACATCCATAGCCTATGAAAATAAACTTGTAGAATGAAAAAAAAACCCTTTATTTTATGAATCATACCAGCCATTTATTAATATGTCTGTAGTAAATGATCTTTTCTGCCAAACCTCATTATGAGGGTATTATTCACAACATTAGTCTTTTTTTTAACACTTTGAGGAAAAGCCACATGTGCTGTGAAGAGCTAGGAGTCGGAGAGGATTGTCCTTGGAAGACCTTTAGGTAAATCTTATTTTATCAGACAAATGTGGGTTTGCAAAGCAAACAAATACAAATCAAATTTTGCAAATCAAATAGGATTTAGACACATTCATTGTGCTCAAAACTGAAATAAATCACATAACTCTCTTTATAAATTAGAAAAGAATACATCATAAGGGTGGCTGGGTGGCTCAGCTGGTTAAGCATACAACTCTTGATTTCGGCTTGGGTCCTGATCTTATGGTTCATGAAATCAAGCCCCATTTTGAGGTCTGTACTGATAGTGCAGAGCCTGCTTGAAATTCTCTCTCTCCGCTCTTTCTACCCCCCCAATAAATAAACATTAAAAAATATTGAATAAAAAAAGAATACATCACTTCTCTTTATTATGTACACATTATTTCATCTGCATATTTGTAGATATGATTTCCTTTTTTTAAATGTTTATTTATTTTTGAGACAGAGAGAGAGAGAGAAGGGGAGGGACTGAGAGAGAGGGAGAGAGAAAAATCTCAAGCAGGCTCAATGCCGTAAGCACAGAGCCCAATGTGAGGCTTGATCTCCTGGTAGGTTTGTGAGATCATGACCCCAGCTGAAATCAAGAGTCAGATGCTTAACCGAGTAAGCCAACTAGGAATCCCTGTAGATAAGATTTTCTTAAAGGAAATTACCCATGATTATAGCCTCTAGAGGAACCCATCTCACTGCATGTATGTAATGTTTCACTAAGGGCAATTTGGGAGTGTGCATTGGATCAAGGTCCAGAAAGTAAAGTTATAGACTTGGGTTTGCACTTATTATATTAGTAATCTTAGTAATTTTAGTCAATTCAGTTTACCTTTCCTGAGGCTTTTTTTCCTCTAGTTGGAGATGGTGATAATAATGCTGGTTTATCAATATTTCTTTCACAGGATTATTGTGCAGAATCAAATGAGTTAAGCTATTTGAAAAATATAAGATATTATATACATGGGAAGAGTGGCTATAGTTATTGAGAGGAGGAAATCCTAGCATATGCTGGGATCTTTTATTACCAATAGATTACTGTATGGCAGAGAAAGTGAGAGCTGTATTAATATATGTATTAGAACTAATTTTATGCTAATTACAGTGACCCAGACAAATTGGCCAGACATGTCTGAGGTCTCTCAGAGAAATGAGTATCAGGAAGCTGGACAGCAGTTGGCATCCACCAGTGAATATGGCTCACAGTGACAGCAAAGCATTGTGGAAGCACAAACATTGGGGTCAGACAGATTCTTGCTCTACCAGATATTAGTTCTCTTGTCAGGAATAAACTACTTAATTTACCTAAATCTCAGTTTCCATATTTATAAAATGAAGTAATAATAAGCACCTCAAAGGGACATTGTGAGGATTAAATGCAATATTCATTGCCTCCACAGATATTTACAGAGTGCATACTGTGTGTTAGGTAGTATTATGAGCAGTAGAGATATAAGAGTGAATAAATTGAGTCCCTGCCCTCATAGAACTTACATTATAGAGCTAGGAGATTGGCCATTAATAGGCATACCAATAATAAACATAATTATAGATAACAGTAACTGCTAAAATTTAAAAAGCAGAGAATTGGAATATAGAAAATTGGATGAGTGTAAAAATGGACAAGAGCTACTTTATATAGGGTGGACAGTCATGTCCTCTCTGAAAAAAGTTCTGGGAGCTTGAAAGGACTAGCTTTGTTAAGATCTTGGGACAAAAGCATTCTAGGGAACAGCTACTACAAATATACACACAGGGCTTACTATAGTGACTGTACATAACATCTAGTCACTAAATAGCTCTACATGTTTGTATTCCTTCTCATCATCGTTTTCCTTTTCTTCTTATTTTAGGAATTTGATATTTAAGGATGAAGTTCATAGTAAGATAGGTAATTCAATTTGCCAGTTACTATTCCAGTGGTAAATTTCTATCATGTAGTCATGGTAATGGGAATTTCTTCTGGCTTTCGTGAATATTTCCCAGGTGTATAGGTATTTATTTGTGAGAGAAAGAGACCAAATGTTTTAACCTTTTCTTCCAGTGTGCATTCAAAATTAGTACCATATTTGAAATCCTTTGAAAATAGCCCTCTCTACAAAGTTTTCTCTTATAAACACCTACCCACACATGTTCATTTCTTTGTATATAAGTATGTAATTCAATTCTCGAACTAACCTTTCAGGGAATAGCAGGTTTTGTAAAAGATTGGTTTAACATCAAATGAAAGAATTCTTTGGAATTTAGGATTTTATTTACCCTTTAAGTAAACTTAAGTCAAAAGTTCCAGGGAAAGTTCCATTCTCTGGAGCCCTCTGAACATAAATCATTCTACTACTCTGTTTTTTGCTCAATGAATCGTATGCCACTATCTCAGTTGTTATAAACAGTGGGGTTTGACCTTTTCCCCTAAATCCCAATGTGTCCTAATTCCTGTACATCCTCCTTACCTTGCCCATCCTCCTATCCTTTATACATTTTCCACACTGCTGAGACTTTCGTTAAAAAATAGGCACACACATTTATGTATGTTTATGTGTGTATATGTATATGTTGTGTGTATAATTTGTATGTATGTTGCAATTCTGGTTAAAACCCTTTAGGGATTTCCTGTCCCTACTGTTCCATTATTCAAAATGTGATCTGTTGATAAGGTAGAATGTCATCCCTTCAGAGCTTGTGAAACATGCAGAATTTCAAGCCCCATGTGAGAACTACTGAGTCACAACCTACATTTTAGCAAGATCTCTAGTTGATTTTGCACACTAAGGTTTGGCAAACACTATATGCAGGATGAAGTTTGCACAGCCCTCTATGTTATATACATGGTCCTCTGTGATTGGGCCCTTGGCCTAACTTTTGTATCTCAGATTCCATCATCCTTCATGCCTTAACTTGAACTACAGTCACTTACATTTGTTTCCCCAGATAATCTAAATTCCTTTCTCCCATTTCTACCTGCTTTACTTAATGCCTAGAATGCCTCTCAACTTTCTTCCCTTATCTAGTAAGCTTCTTCTTGACCTCTAAGACTGAGCTTAAGTGCAGATTCCTACGTAAGTGACTGACCTAACAGACTTGGCCTGCCACTGTCTATGTATCTGTATAATAGCCATTCTGGTGCTGACAGATATGTCATAAGTGTTAACTGATTCTTTCATTAACAAACATTGGATAGATACTGCATTGTTGAATATGTGTTTAAGAATGAAAGGATGAAATCCTTCCTTCCTGCAACTTATACTCTTACACTTATGCACACATATGTGTGTATGTATATATATATATGATACAAACACATTCACAATAAGTATGTGCACAAGTGTATATAATGTTCACTTTACAATACATACACGTAAAAGATATCTTGTACTCTGATGGATAGACTATTCAGTTGACAGACAGGCAGTTGGTGAACTTAATCTGTGAATGGTTGCTGGCCTGAAATGATACTTGAAATCTCATTTTAATGTAAGAGAAAAGGACTAAAAGAGGTAAAAGTCCTCACACACATTGAGAAAAATGGCAGCTGGATCAAATCTATGGCAAACCAACTATAAAGGTTTTCACTTAAGCTTCTAAAATTCAAGTATAAAAATATTTACAAGTCAATGGCACAATTTTATTAAACAAGAACTAAAGTAATCAGTTCAGGTTTTCAATATGATAAAGCAATGCCAACTCAGGTCCACTTAACTTCACAGAGATTTTATATAATATGATACTTGATCTTGTTTTGGAGAAAATTAGTTGACTTTACATGTATAGAATATATTTAACAGAAATATATTGTAAAGATATAGAATTTTATTTTTACTATACAGTATATTTTTGCTATAAAAACATTAAAATTTATCTGAAACCTATACCATAGTAAATTTTTTCAATGTCTTTAGGGTCCTAAATGATTAGGTCATGAATGAATTAAAGAATTAAAGAACTGAAAGAGATTTAAAACAATTTTTTTCCCAGCAGGATGAATTATGTTGTGTTCAGCTTTCAAGATACAAACTTGTCTATGAAAAGAATGTGAATTCACAGCAATTCTATTTGCTTTTGGTTTTGTTTTTTTACATTGCTTTACATTAATTGTCCAACTTACCACAGATAACATCAGCATTATGGAAAAGGGGTCCCAAATGGATGGTATGGTGTCCTGTGGTTGATATTGAGTTAAAAATTTTAAGCACTTTCAAATATTTCTTTAAGATTATTTTGAGACCCTTAGACAGAATGCCTCAAAATAATCAAATGTATCACTTTTTCAGGTAGCAATGTAGTCAGTAATATTCTCCCTGAAGACTACTTACTCACATTTCAAACAAACAAACAAAAAATCCCATGAAAACTAGAATATCCAAAAGTCGAATCTTAAGGTATGAATCATACCATTTATTATCCACACTGGCAGGAATTTTGGTTGTTGGATAAAACAGAGTTCAAAAAGTGTTAATTTTTTTTAGAAAGTACTCCTTCTGTATTTTATGTTTTTACAAAGAGATATATAATTTATCATGTTGAATTTATGATATCACACAATAACATAAATTATTTATTTTCAAATATAGTTCTAATTAGAAAATGTGAAGAGGAGTTCTAAATATCTTACTGATAAAAAGTATTTGAAAATAAATTGCTAAGGCACCATAAATAAAATGATGTATTTTTAGCAAAACTAATCCTTCTTCCCTGGTCTTTGTTATGAATCTCCTAGGATTTCAAGCTACAGTTCTTTCTTGCTAGTCCTTTAAAATAAAACTGTCCTGAAGTAATACACATGTAATTTACTCAGCAATCTGAAGATCTATTTAAATCGAGGACAGGTCTAATTGCTAGTTCTTCCTGGCTGACTGCTTGATGTTGGCTATGGCACCTGATCTACAAAAGCCTGCATTTTCTTGATTAACATTTGTCCAAAAGTATATATTCATAGGTGTCAGGAAGACAAACCACATACAAAAATAATATCAGTTTACCCCCTGTTCTTTGTGTTAAGTTTTGCGAGAATTTTAATTATCTGAGAAAAAGCTCTATAAGAGAGCACTGTGTTGCTTTAAACTGATGACATTCCAAGTGTAATTTTCAGAAAACACTGTCCAATATATATGCGGTTTTTGATATTCAAGAAGATTATAAGAACAAATTGATATGAATTGCATATTTAATAGGTTGTAATTATGTCTTATCAAAAGCTCAACTTTTTAAATCCTTTATTCTTTGGAAATATGGTAATTGTCCCCTTTCCCATGTAGTTAATTATAAATTTCAGGAAGAATTAAGTAGGCTAAAACCCTTCACATTTTTTTCTTTGTCTCTATGGTAGCAGTGAGAATAGAAATGAATTGCTTTGATCTTGTTTCTGAATGGCATTTCTTTCCTCAAAGTATGGATCTTATTTTGTGGACCTGAAATTTTAGAGATATTTTATTAGCTGTTAATTCAAGGGAAGCATTTTTTACAGATGAACTTAAAATGTGTCAGAAAGAAAAATGAAGTTTATTTTAGAAATCACAGGCTTCATTTCCATAAGAGTTTGTAGTTTAAAATAGATAAGATCTGCCAATGAAGAATACTTTCTGACTACAGAAGTGTATAACATCCAAAGTTTGTTTCTTGCAAGGTGGAAGATACAATTTTAGTCCATTCTTTTTGTCTTCTTGTGTCAATAGGATGTAAAGACAACATGTAAATATTAATGATATTTAAGTATTTTGCAAGACTATGGTTTTAATCTTATATTTAGAGGCTTAAAATTATTCTATCATATCTAACTCTGCACAGCAATAATTCAACTTCCAAAGACTTCTAGAGCTTCAGGGAATATTGGGACATGCTTCCACAAAGTACTAAAATACAATAATATATTTTTAAAAAATATTTACAGAACAATGATCTCAAGTATGTAATCCCAGACTGCAGAGTCAATTCTGAACCCCAAATGTAGGCATCTTAAAACTACACTATTTCTTTTCAACTTAGATTTAAAATTTACATTTAAAATTTCTAATATTTGCTAAGTACTTTTTTGTATTTTTTCTCATTTAATTTTCATAGTGACTTTGTGAGATAGATATTATTATTTTATACTCAAAGGTGAGAAAATAGGCTTAGAGGAGCTAATTAATTATTGATTAATAAGATAAACATATATATATTTTTAAATTTAGTTATTTTGAGAGAGAGAGAGAGAGAAAGAGCGAGAGAGAGCACATATACAAGCATGAGCAAGGGAGGGGCAGAGAGAGCTCAAGAGAGAATCCCAAGCAGGCTTCATGCTCACCTCAGAGCTCAACAGTGGGGCTTGAGATCATGACCTGAGCTAAAATCAAGAGTTGGATGATTAACTGATTGAGCCATCCAGGCACCCCAATAAGATAAATATTAATGTTTATATAATATAAATAAATNATCCTGGGCCAAATATAGTATATGTCTTTTCTTATATAATCCTTATAATAATCCTTTAAACTGGGTATTTTTCTCTCCAATTTACGGATGAGAAAACCAAAACTCACAGAGACTAAGAAACATATCTAAAGTACTAAAGTCCAGATGCAAAAAGTGAAAACTGGCATTCTAACCAGGTCCAGTAGATTCCTAACAGTATTCAGTACCCTTCTCTATAGACTTTAAGGGTTAATGTGATAACAGAANGCCTAATATCTAATAGGTATTTTATTATTTTTATATTATTATTTTTTTATTATTTTAGTATACATCTAGAAAATATTATTTTAGTATACATCTAGAAAATACCTTCTGAATCTAAGTCCTGGAGTCCGAGCTCCATTGATACCATGCAATGTCAAGTTACAACAGTTAACAGTAGCTATTATGTATAGTAAATCTTTAAATGGCACCAGCCTGAGACTTCAGGGCCTATCTCACTCATCAGAGTTGATTTATCCAGGTAGCTGGCTCGTTAAAATATTAATTTAGCATAGAGTGCTTAGTCCTTTTATGCACTAGATAGCCACAGATTGTACCTTTGCTCACCTGGGCAAATGCCTGACTGGAGTCACAAGGGATTTTGGAAAGCATGAATGTGATTCAGCACAGCCATCACTGCCCACTGAGAAACCCTTATGCTCAGCATCCTGTAAAGAATAGATCAGCAGCATTTTCACTTACAGAAGAGGCAAATGCATGATTCCCCAGCATGGCTTAAGTCTTGCTAAGGATTTCCTCAAAAATAAATTAGGCCACCTTATTTTAAACATCTTTGAAACCTGAGAAAATAAAAGGAAGCAAGTAGAAAGACAAGTGCAGGAAAGGGTGAAGTCATCATAATGAAGAATTATAAGGAATTATGTACAAAATTGAATGAAAAGGTTAACAGCAAACATGAATATGTTTTGTGTCTATAATTGATACATTGAACAGTGTTCATGGGATCAGATGTAATAATAGAAGCCACTTAAATGGCTTCCCATTTTTTGCCTAATACTTCTTACTCTCAGTAAACTCTACACTGTTGTCTACTTGGATAGTCCCGTGAATTTTTATAAATTTCCAGTTATTTTCAAGGAACTAAAAGTCGTGCAATCACTTAAAATAACAAATACAGTTTCAACTTAATAATATAATTCTCCAGGTCCAAACATTAATCATAACCATGAACACTTTTCCAGACCAAAGTTTTCTCTTCCCTACTCTGGGATCTTCAGATAAGAAGGATGCTTTAGGCTTTTCTTTTCTTCTTATCCATTTGCTAGTTGATTATTCCACCTTCCAGGTTTGCAGCATGAGAGAGAAATAAAAATAAGAAAGCAGATAGTTCTTATTGGACTAAGATTATCATGTGTTTTGCTTTCTGAAATTGACATGTAATAATAAAGATAATAATAACTACAAAGAAAATAGCTGACACTTGCATAGTGCTGATTATGTATAGAAATAGTTTTAAGTGCTTGCATTAATTCCTTTAGTCTTCATAACTGAAGCAAAGGGAGGTTAAGCAACTTGTCCAGTAACACCTTGCCAGTAAAAAGTGGATCTGGGATTTTAACCAAGGCAGTCTGGCTCTAGATCCTATCTCTCATGAGTACTGTTGTGGGTCTTGAAGGCCTTTCCCTTCTGGGTCTCTTTGACTAAATCTTCTGTAATGTGCCCGGTTTTTCAGCAGTGCACCCACACAAAGGATTGTCTTGGCAGGCATCATAATGGTTCCAAGATGGCTGTTTTTGGTTTTTGGGTTTTTTTTGTTTGTTTGTTTGTTTTTTTGTTTGTGTTTTTTTTTTTTTTTTGCCTTAACAAACTCTGGAAGTACAGGCTGGCCCAAATGAAGCCACTTCTCCTGAGGCAATAACCAACTTGCCATGTTCTCTTGCTCATTAAATTTTTCAGGTGGGAGTCAGTTTCCGATATACTGGCCTTCCAAATTCAAGGAAGTTATATGAATCTCTAGGTATAGGGCCATTGAAGCCTCATTTACTAATTTAAGTGCCATGCAGATGTGCAATTTTAGAGTGAGTTGTTAAAGTAAAGGAAAAAATTAAATTAGTAAATATATATACACACACGATGTGTGTGTGTGTGTGTGTGTGTGTGTGTGTGTGTGTGTGTGTGTGTATACCATTTGGAGTCAGCCAGGGAGTTTTTGTGGGGTGTTTTTTTTTCTTAAATAATTTATTGTCAAGTTGGTTTCCATATAACACCCAGTGCTCATCCCCACAAGTGCCCTCCTCCATGCCCATCACCACCCTTCCTCTCTCCCCCACCCCCGTCAGCCCTCAGTTTGTTCTCGACATTCAAGAGTCTCTCATGGTTTGCCTCCCTCCCTCTCCGCAACTATTTTCCCCTTCTCCTCCCCCATGGTACTGCATTAACTTCTTCCTAATCCACCTATACGTGCAAATATATGGTATCTGTCCTCGGCCTGACTAATTTTGCTCAGCATAACACCCTCAAGTTCCATCCATGTTGCTACACATAGCCAGATTTCATTCTTTCTCATTGCCATGTCATAGTCCATTGTATAGATAAACCACATCTTCTTGATTCATTCGTCAGTTGATGGACATTTAGGCTCTTTCTATGATTTGGCTATTGTTGAGAGTGCTGCCATGAACATTGGGGTACATGTACCCATAGGCATCAGCACTCCTGTATCCCTTGGGTAAATTCCTAGCAGTGCTATGGCTGGGTCATAAGGGAGTTCTATTGTTAATTTTTTAAGGAACTTCTACACTGTTTTCCAGAGGGGCTGCACCCGTTTACATCCCCACCAACAGTGTAGGAGGGTGCCCATTTCTCTTCATCCTTGGCAGCGTCTAGAATCTCCTGATTTGCTCATTTTAGCCACTCTGACTGCAGTGAGGTGGTATCTCAGTGTGGTTTTCATTTGTATTTCCCTGATGAGGAGGGATGCTGAGCATCGTTTCATGTTTCCGGTGGCCATCTGGATGTCACCTTTGGAGAAGTGTCTGTTCATGTCTTCTGTCCATTTCTTCACTGGATTGTTTGTTTTTTGGGTGTGGAGTTTGGTGAGTTCCTTATAGATTTGGATACTAGCCCTTTAACTGATATGTCATTTTCAACTATCTTTTCCCATTCCATCGGTAGCCTATTAGTTTTATGGATTGTTTCCTTTGCCATGCAGAAGCTTTTAATCTTGATTAGGTTCCATAGTTAATTTTTGCTCTTGATTCCCTTGCCTTCGGGGATGTGTCAAGTAAGAAATTGCTGCGGTTGAGGGCAAGGAGGTTGTTTCCTGCTTTCTCCTCTAGGGTTTTGATGGTTTCCTGTCTCACATTCAGGTCTTTATCCATTTTGAGTTTACTTTTGTGTATAGTGTGAGAAAATGATCTAGTTTCATTTGTCTGCATGTTGTTGTCCAGTTCTCCCAGCATCATCTATTAAAGAGGCTGTCTTTTTTCCACTGGAGACTCTTTTCTGCTTTGTCAAAGATCAGTTGGCCATACCTTTGTGGGTCCAATTTTGAGTTCTCTATTCTATTCCATTGGTCTATGTGTCTGTTTTTGTGCCAATACCATACTGTCTTGATGATGACAGCTTTGTAGTAGAGACTAAAGTCTGGGAAGGGCATGCCTCCCGTTTTGGTTTTCTTCTTCAATATTACTTTGGCTACTCAGGGTCTTTTGTGATTTCATACAAATTTTAGGATAGTTTGTTCTAGTTTTAAGAAGAATGCTTGTGCAGTTTTTATTGGGATTGCATTGAATGTGTAGATGGCTTTGGGTAGTAATGACATTTTAACAATATTTATTCTTCTGATCCATGAGCACAGAATATTTTTCCATTTCTTTGTGACTTATTCAATTTCCTTCATAAGTTTTCTATAGTTTTCATCATACAGATCTCTTATATCTTTGGTTATGTTTATTCCTAGGTATTTTATAGTTTTTTGGTGCAATTGTGAATGAGATCAGTTTCTTGATTTTTCTGTTGCTTCACAATTGGTGTATAAAAATGCAACTGATTTCTGTAAGTTGGTTTTGTATCCTGCAACTTTGCTGAATTCATGGATCAGTTCTAGTAGGCTTCTGGTGGTGTCTGTCAGGTTTTCTATGTAGAATATCATGTCGTTTGCGAAAAGTGAAAGCTTGACTTCTTTGCCAATTCTGATGCCTTTAATTTCCTTTTGTTGTCTGATTGCTAATGCTAGGACTTCCAGTACTATGTTAAACAGCAGTGGTGAGAGTGGACNGAAGGGCATGCCTCCCGTTTTGGTTTTCTTCTTCAATATTACTTTGGCTACTCAGGGTCTTTTGTGATTTCATACAAATTTTAGGATAGTTTGTTCTAGTTTTAAGAAGAATGCTTGTGCAGTTTTTATTGGGATTGCATTGAATGTGTAGATGGCTTTGGGTAGTAATGACATTTTAACAATATTTATTCTTCTGATCCATGAGCACAGAATATTTTTCCATTTCTTTGTGACTTATTCAATTTCCTTCATAAGTTTTCTATAGTTTTCATCATACAGATCTCTTATATCTTTGGTTATGTTTATTCCTAGGTATTTTATAGTTTTTTGGTGCAATTGTGAATGAGATCAGTTTCTTGATTTTTCTGTTGCTTCACAATTGGTGTATAAAAATGCAACTGATTTCTGTAAGTTGGTTTTGTATCCTGCAACTTTGCTGAATTCATGGATCAGTTCTAGTAGGCTTCTGGTGGTGTCTGTCAGGTTTTCTATGTAGAATATCATGTCGTTTGCGAAAAGTGAAAGCTTGACTTCTTTGCCAATTCTGATGCCTTTAATTTCCTTTTGTTGTCTGATTGCTAATGCTAGGACTTCCAGTACTATGTTAAACAGCAGTGGTGAGAGTGGACATCCCTGTCGTGTTCCTGATCTCAGGGGGAAAGCTCTCAGTTTTTCCCCATTGACGATGATGTTAGCTGAGGGCTTCTCATAGATGGCTTTTATGATGTTCACGTAAGTTCCTTCTATCCTGACTTTCTCGAGGGTCTTTATTAAGAAGAGATGCTATATTTTGTCAAATGCTTTTTCTGCATCTATCGACAGGATCATATGGTTTTCATCTTTTCTTTTGTTGATATGATGTATCACATTGATTGATTTGAGAATATTGAACCAGCCCTGTAACCAGGAATGAATCCCACTTGATCTTGGTGGATAATTCTTTTTATGTGCTGTAGGATTCGATTCGCATGTATCTTGTTGAGGATTTTTGCATATGTATTCATCAAGGACATTGGCCTGTAGTTCTCTTTTTTTCCTGGGTCTGTGTCTGGCTTGGGAAGCAAAGTGATGTTGGCTTCGTAAAATTAGTCTGAAAGTTTTCCTTTAATTTCTGTTTTTTGGAATAGCTTGAGAAGAATGGGGATTAAGTCTGTTTTAAATGTCAGGTAGAATTCCCCAGGGAAGCCATCTGGCCCAGGGCTCTTATTTGTTGGGAGATTTTTGATAACTGACTCGATTTCCTCACTCGTTATGGGTCTGTTCAGATTTTCTATCTCTTCCTGTTTGAATTTTGGTAGTGAGTGTGTGTTTAGGAATTTGTCCATTTCTTCTAGTTGTCCAGTTTGTTGGCACATATTTTTCATAGTATTTCCTGAGAATTGCTTGTATTTCTGAAGGATTGGTTGTAATAAGTCCATTTCATTCATGATTTTGTCTATTTGAGTGCTCTCTCTTTTCTTTTCGAGAAGTCTGGCAAGAGGTTTGTCGATTTTGTTTATTTTTTCAAAAAACCAACTTTTGGTTTCATTGATCTGTTCAACTGTTTTTCTGGATTGTATACTGGTTATTTCTGCCATGATTTTTATTAATTCTCTTCTCCTACTGGGTTTGGGGTGCTCTTGTTGCTCTCCTTCTAGTTCCTTAGGGTGTACTATTAGATTTTTGACTTGCACTTTTTCTAATTTCTTGAAATAGGCCTGGAGTGCAATGTACTTTTCTCTTAGGACTGCCTCTGCCATATCCCATAGAATTTGGGTTGTTGTATTTTCATTTTCCATTGTTTCCATCTATTTTTAAATTTCTTCTCTAATTGCCAGATTGGCCCATTCATTCTTTAATAGGATGTTCTTTAACCTCCATGTTTTTGGAGGTTTTCCAGACTTCTTCCTGTGGTTGATTTCAAGTTTCATAGCATTGTGATTTGAAAGTGTGCATGGTATGATCTCACTTCTTTTATATTTATTGATGGCTGCTTTATGTGCCAGTATGTGATCTATCTTGGAGAATGTGCCATGCGCACTTGAGAAGAAAGTGAATTCCATGGCCTCAGGATGTAGAGTTCTAAATATATCTGTCAAATCCATTTTGTCCAATGTGCCATTCAAGTCCATTGTTTCTTTAGTGATTTTCTGTCTAGTTGTTCTCTCTATTATTATAATTGGAGAAAAAAATCCCCTGCTATTAGCACATTCTTGTCCATAAATTGTTTGTGATTGTTTTATGGTGCTTCCGAATTTGGTGCGTAGACGTTTGTAATTGTTAGCTCTTCCTGATGGATAGACCCTGTAATTATTATATAATGCCCTTCTTCATCCCTTGTTACTGCTTTTACTTTAAAGCCAGTTTGTCTGATATAAGTATAGCTACTGCAGCCTTCTTTTGACTTCCAGTAGCATGCTAGATATTTCCCCATCCCCTTACTTTCAATCTGAAAGTGTCATCAGGTCTAAAATGAGTTTCTTGTAGACAGTAAATAGATGGATTTTTTTAATCCATTCTGCTACCCTGTGTCTTTTGATTGGAGCATTCAGTCCATTGACATTCAGTGTTATTATTGAAAAATATGAGTTTAGAGTCATTGTATCCTTTGTAGGATTCATGCTTGTGGTGGTGTCTCTGGTACCTTGCATTCCTTCAAACATTTCTTATAGAGTCCCCCTCAGGATTTCTTGTAGGACTGGTTTAGTGGTGATAAATTCTTTCAATTTTTGTTTATTTGGGAAGACTTTTATCTCTCCTTTTATTCTGAATGACAGGCTTGCTGGATAAAGGATTCTTGGCTGCATATTTTTTCTGTTCATCACATCGAAGACTTCCTGCCATTCCTTTCTGGCCTGCCAACTTTTAGTAGATAGGTCTGTCACCACTCTGATAGGTTTCCCTTTGTATGTTAGGGCCCTTTTCTCCCTAGCTGCTTTCAGAATTCTCTCTTTGTCCTTATATTTTGCCATTTTCACTATGATATGTTGTGCAGATGATCCATTCAAGTTATGTCTGAGGGGAGTTCTCTGTGCCTCTTGGATTTCAGTGTCTGTTTCCTTACCCAGATTGGGGAAGTTCTCTGCTATACTTTATCAAGGACTCCTTCAGCACCTTTCCCTCTCTCTTCCTCATCTGGAATTCCTATGATACAGATATTGTTCCGTTTGATTGTATTGCTGAGCTCTTGAACTCTCCTATCGTGTTCCTGGATCAGTTTATCTCCCTTTTCCTCAGCTCCTCTTTTTCTATAATAGTGTCTTCTAACTCACGAATTCTCCTCTTTGCCTCTTCAATCCATGCATTGGACGCCTCCGTTTTATTTTGCATCTCATTTATAGCATTATTTTAATTCATCACAACTATTTTTAAGCTCCATATTCTTTGTAGCAATAGTTTCTCTGATGTCTTCCATGCCTTTTTCAAGCCCAATTAATAATTTTATGAGTGTTGTTCTAAACTCTTGTTCAGTTATGTTGCTTATATCTGTTTTGAGCAGTTCTTTAGCTGTCATTTCTTCCTGGAATTTCTTTAGAGGAGATTTCTTCCATTTCATCATTTTAGGTAGCTTTCTGTCTCTTATTAGTTTTAAAAGCTTGTTATGTACTCTTTACCTGTGAGTACTGCTGTATTAAAGAAGGCTCTTTGACTGTCCAGGGCCTGTCCATTCATGAAGTATTATTTGAATGGTGTCTCTTGGTCTCTCTTGTCGAGATCTTGATAATTTTATTTCCCTACTCATCGTGGTATTTGAAACTCTCCACCATGTGTACTTGGCTTGTTTCTTGAGGTAGCCCTGGAAAAGAAAACAGACAGAGAAACACACAGGGATCAAAGGCACACAAACGCACAGAGAAATCCAGGTAACATGCAAACCAAAAGGGAAAAAGAAAAAGACAGAAAAAGAAGGAAAAAAGAAAAAAAAGGAGGAGAAACTAATAATAAAGAAAGAAAGAAAAAAGAAGAAAAGAAAACCCCAAAAGACAAAGGATAGTCTAAAAGCATAGAATCTGAAATTGCAGCTACAAATTAAGAGCCAGGTGTTGCAGTGCTGATGGAAAATCATATACAAAGAGAGAAATGACAGGGCGGAGAGAAAGTGAAATTGGACAATGCCAGGCAGAGAGACTAAGATGCTTAATTCAGAGAGTGAAACAGAAGAATATGGTAAGAGGTGAGGAGAAAGAAAGGAAGATAATGTTACTTAGAGCTATCTATATAGTCTGATTACTCCAGAGAGAGAGATAGAGATAGAAAGTAGGGGTGGAGGTGTAGAATATATCTAGAGACTGGATTAAATGTGACTGTTTAAGCAAACCAGTGACCAGAGTGCCCAGTCCAGCAGAGGGGAGGGATACGAATGAGAGAAGGGAAAATATATCTGAATAGAAAGAATTGATCTAGAATTAATTATGGTAGTGCTTCCATGTTGGTCTTGCCCCCGGCTCCGGTAAAAAAAACAAAACAAAAGAAAAACAGCAGCAGCTCTCTAGTGGGGATGGGCGTGGTTTGTTGTAGGTGTGTCTTAGTCTCCATTGCCTTCTGAGTACTGCTCTTTGAGGTCCCACCTTGGTGGTTGTGGAAAGAAAAATGGTGGCGCTCCAGTCCCCTCTGGAACCAGGCATTGTAACTCACTCTTTTGGGTCCGATCTCCCTGTCCCACGGGCATAGCCAAGGTGGGCCATGCTCTGTGTCCCAAGCCACGCCTCATTTCCAGATCTTAATCTGCCCGCCCCATTGATACAGCCCAAAATATAAACCCAGAGGCTGAGTCCCTCCATGCAATTTCAACCTGGAGCTGAGTCAGAAGAGGGTGGAGCGGCTTCAGGCATGCTGCTTCCCCTCCAGTTTCCGCTGGCATCACCTGGCACCAGTGTGTCCAGCTCAAGGTCAGCTGCACAGCTGGTAACCAGATCCCTCTGTGCCCTGAGCTGAGGTTTTTCTCTTCTCCAGGGACAGGGACAGTTCCTTGAGCAGTTTCAGCCGCTTTCTTTTCCCCTCAACTCACCGCAGTTTTCTGCAAAGGGAGCTCTCTCCCCTCCCTCCATGTCTCTGGTCCCGGCCCTTTTTTATCTTCCCCATTTTGCACTCATGCTATAAGGTTTTCTCAGTGGACTCTGTCTCCTTTTCCTCCCAAACTCCTGGATTCTGTAAGGGTTCTGATGGCTTCAGGTCTTCTCCGTTTGAGAGATGGTGTNATTGGTTGTAATAAGTCCATTTCATTCATGATTTTGTCTATTTGAGTGCTCTCTCTTTTCTTTTCGAGAAGTCTGGCAAGAGGTTTGTCGATTTTGTTTATTTTTTCAAAAAACCAACTTTTGGTTTCATTGATCTGTTCAACTGTTTTTCTGGATTGTATACTGGTTATTTCTGCCATGATTTTTATTAATTCTCTTCTCCTACTGGGTTTGGGGTGCTCTTGTTGCTCTCCTTCTAGTTCCTTAGGGTGTACTATTAGATTTTTGACTTGCACTTTTTCTAATTTCTTGAAATAGGCCTGGAGTGCAATGTACTTTTCTCTTAGGACTGCCTCTGCCATATCCCATAGAATTTGGGTTGTTGTATTTTCATTTTCCATTGTTTCCATCTATTTTTAAATTTCTTCTCTAATTGCCAGATTGGCCCATTCATTCTTTAATAGGATGTTCTTTAACCTCCATGTTTTTGGAGGTTTTCCAGACTTCTTCCTGTGGTTGATTTCAAGTTTCATAGCATTGTGATTTGAAAGTGTGCATGGTATGATCTCACTTCTTTTATATTTATTGATGGCTGCTTTATGTGCCAGTATGTGATCTATCTTGGAGAATGTGCCATGCGCACTTGAGAAGAAAGTGAATTCCATGGCCTCAGGATGTAGAGTTCTAAATATATCTGTCAAATCCATTTTGTCCAATGTGCCATTCAAGTCCATTGTTTCTTTAGTGATTTTCTGTCTAGTTGTTCTCTCTATTATTATAATTGGAGAAAAAAATCCCCTGCTATTAGCACATTCTTGTCCATAAATTGTTTGTGATTGTTTTATGGTGCTTCCGNCTGCAAAGGGAGCTCTCTCCCCTCCCTCCATGTCTCTGGTCCCGGCCCTTTTTTATCTTCCCCATTTTGCACTCATGCTATAAGGTTTTCTCAGTGGACTCTGTCTCCTTTTCCTCCCAAACTCCTGGATTCTGTAAGGGTTCTGATGGCTTCAGGTCTTCTCCGTTTGAGAGATGGTGTCGAGTGAAATGTACAGAGCTCCCTACTTCTCCGCCATCTTGCCTCCTGTTGTGGGGTGTTTTTTAAAATTTTTTGAAAATTCCCTTAACTCTTGATGTTCTGGAGCATATATTGAATTAGAAGTCAGAAAATGTCTTTTCTATAAATTTTAATAAGAATAAGTAATTTGTAAAAATTATATTACTGTTTATAATAATTAATATTTTAAATAGAATTACTCATCACATTTATAAAGTACCTTACAGTTCACAGTCTATTCGCACTAAAATTATTACATGTCATTTTATTTCTGCCATGTAAAAAGCCACTTAGTTTTGCCCTTTAGGTATCATGTTTTCATGTCTGTTTCCTCATCTGTCAAGCACCTGAGAGTTTTAAAAAAGATGAGAGACACCTCAAGTACTTTTCCAAACACTCTACTCAGGAAAGCCTCCTGTGTTTTACATAGGGTCAAGACTGGATCCATCTAGGTCTGTGCACTCATTCATAGAACTTATTTGTCTCACGCCCTGTTGTCCATGCACTCACTGTGAATTAGAGTTAAATGAGAGGAAAGGCAGAAGTCAGCTGTCTGTGTAGGACAGAACAATTCTTTCTCTTCAATCCCAGGTTTTTGAGGCCAAGAGTCAAGGGTCTTACTGATTAAGTCCTAGAATATCTTGATTCAACACTATCAGATGGTGGGTGGTGCACCTGTATTTCAAAGGCCATATAAACTGGAAAACTGAAGTGTCTCTTCTATAAAAGTCTTCCTTATTTACTTAGTCAGAGTTCAATACTCTTGCCTTTGTCCTGAATTTCTCTGCACAATTTTTTCATAATGCTTTCTCATCCATTATTCCTGCCCCTCAAATGGGTGAGGTAGATCTTTTTGATCAGCCTATGTCATGTTTTATTTGTGTCATATCAATAGTATTGCTTTATAATTGCATGCTTATGAGGTCATTTTTTCTCTTTAGACTCAGAATTTTTTTAGAGAGACCGAGTCTTGGTATATCCTTACTACAGTAGCTGGCACATACTACTTTCTCAGTGAATGTTGACCAACTCAAAGGAATGAGTGAATGATCCTGTTTTGTTTTTTAAATGTTTAAGTTTTAAAATTTTTAATCTTTTTAATTTTAAAGGGAGAAAGAACATGAGTAAGAGAGGGGGCAGAAGGAGAGAGAGATAAAAAGAGAGAGCGAGAATGAGAGAGGGAGAGAGAGAGAGAGAGGGAGAATGAATTTCAAGCAGGCAGTACCCTTAGCAAAGAGCCCAAGTTGAGGCATGATCCCAGGATCCTGGAATCAAGACTGAGCCAAAATCAAGAGTCAAATGCTCAACTGACAGAGCCACCAAGCCCCAATCCTGTTTTAAATGTAACATGCTGTATTGTATCTCCTAAAACGTTGGGAGCTCTTTGGAGAAAGAATAATTATTTAAATTTTGATATCTCTAAATTTTATCTCTCTCTATGGCTAGCATGGTGTCTTCCATGTAATAGATATTTGATAAATGAATGGATGGATAAATGAATGAATATTGTACATTACTGTTATGAGACACTTCTCAATCCAGAAAAAAAAAAGCCCTATGATTACAAGAATCATTTCACTGTGACTCTAACAATAAAAGCTTTCAGCTTGTTCTCTGCTTGGAGAAGAACATGCTGTTTTGAATGAAGTATTTAGGTCAAATTTTTATTTGGATGAATCACTTCTTTCCCTGCCACACACAAACTTGTTCTGAGGATTAAATGACTAAAATTTCTATATAGGTACTTTGTATACTCCAAAGCTCTCTAACAGACATAAGCAAACCCCTGATATTCCAAACAATCCTCACTCTTCCTGAGGATGGCATGCATTGCTTAGAAAATCTTTAGAGTTTTCTTTGTCAAGTGTTTGTCGCTATTCAGTTTCTCTGTAGTTACATGTTTACATAATCAATCTGAGGGATAATTGTCCAGAGTATTAAGCTCATTTTTCAGAATATTCCAGAATGAAGTATGTCAAGATATTATAGTCAGAAAAAGACAACCAAGGAAGATGAGAGATCTGAAGACACAACCTGTCTAAACAGCATAGTGTTTTTGAAAGATCAAAACCTACTGTTAGTTTTGTCTCTTGAGAGAACTTCTTTTCCAGGGTTAGCATTTCAGATCCTGGAATCTTGATAAAATCACATATCAGTGATCTGTAGGTAGGTATGAATATCCAGGGTAGATGGATGGAAGAACAGGGGAAACGAAAGCTCTGTCTTTAGGATAATTTGTCACCAATTTTTGTCTTAAAATCTTATTTGGAGGGCTGGGCTTGCCCTTTGGGGAATTCTAATATTCCCTCTGGATTTTTGGCTTAAGAATTAACTTAAAGTTGAGGGAGCCTTGGTGGCTCAGTTGGTTTGGCACCTGACTTTGGCTCAGGTCGTGATCTCACAGTTTGTGAGTTCGAGCCCCATGTCCAGCTCTGAGCCTGGAGCCTGCTTTGGATTCTGTGCCTCCCTCTCTCTCTGCCCCTCCCTGGCTTGCACTCTCTCTGTCTCAAAAATAAATAAACACTGAAAAAAAAAAAAAGAATTAGCTTAAAGGTAGGTTTGAGGGTGTCCTTTCCCTTAGTATTTGTTCTGTTTCTAGATGGCCTTTTAGGGGTGGGGATCTGTCAAGTAGATGGTACCCCCACGGTCTTCTGACCACTGTGCCCACATTAAATGTTAGAAACAATATTGAAAAAGGAGAATAAAAACTTCTAAGGGAAAAAATGGAACCCTTTACCTCAAATACTGTGGAAGTTCTCTTGACCCCTGTCAGGCCTTGTCTTCTTTAGAAGTAGATGGAAGGAATGTTTAGGAAAAACCTCAGGTTAGGCCTTTCAATAACCAAACTTGTGTTGACAGCTCTTGTGAGGCCATCTCTACTGGCTGTTCTCAACCTTTGTTATAACTCAATCTCACAGAAGAATAACTATATTTTATGGTAACAGTAGATCACAATGATAGGGGTTTTCAACTGGAGGGTACACCTTTTTGGAAGAGGGAACATATTAAAATCTTGTATGAGGTTTGGGAAAGATCCATGGGTAAATGACACTTCTTCTACTGAATTTGATCAAATAAAATCCTTTTATTTTATATATGAGAAAAGTGGATTTAAAGTTTTAAAGCAGCTTTCCCCAAGTTTCACAGATGGATTAATGGTATCACTATTGAAGTCCGTGATTCTAACTCATATTCAGATCTAATTTTTTTCTAGTCACACACTATGCATAATAATTTACGTCCATGTGACCTCTGTCTTCAGTAGACCTTTTCACGTGTCTGCCCCTGTGTAATTATACTGTTAATCTGCTCGATTAAAATACTGATGGGGGGTGCCTGGATGGCTCTGTTGGTTAAACGTCTAACTTCGCTTTGGTCATGATCTCAAGGTTCGTGAGTGTGAGCCCTGCATTGGGCTCTGTGCTGACAGAGCCTGGAGCCTGCTTCAGATTCTGTGTCTTCCTCTCTCTCTGCCCCTCGCCCATTCATGCTTTCTCTCTCTCTCTAAACAATAGATAAACATTAGAAAAAAACATAAAAAAAAAAACCACTGACGGGAAGGCCTTAGTATGCAAAACTCATTTGGTAATTGAGTAAGAGAGATTTACACAGATTTCTATCTTTCTTTTTGCTGTGTATCCATTGAATTTCAAACCCTCTTTATTTATGCCCACATCACATTTTATGAGTACTTATATTCCTTCACCCAAGCATAGCTCAATTATTATTTGCCTCGTCACCATGTGCTCCTTAAAGATAAACACTATCTAGATATAAAACAATCTTATTACTACTAGTAATAATAATTATGAATTGTTATAAAAGAGATATTCCTCACCATCAATACTATTTGGCATGAATTCTCATAATTAGATATAATAATAACTAGGATTTTAATTAGCATTTTCAAATTTCAAAAAGCTTAACCTCATATGTAGATAAATTATATTTACTTATCTGGCTGTAAACTATCAGAAAAGGAAAATAAAAATGCCCTGTTACTTTGTGTGTTTTTATAACAACCTTGAAAATTGTGGTAATGATCTGAGGTGAATCTATATCTATCATCTAATAGTATTTGTGTGAATAAGGCAAGATACTTACACTGTTTTGCAGATGTGACTACCAAGACTCAGAGCATCTCATGGCAGCAAGCACATGGTTGGGCTTAGCTTAAAACTGTGGTCATCTGACATCAGTCGAGTTTACCTTATGTACCCTGTTGGCACTTTATGTCATATTTTGATTTAAATAAGAAAATTGAGCATGGAGATTGATGATCTAAGTGTAGTTTTATGGTGACTTTATCAATAATCACTCAAACAGCACTTCAGAGTTTAGTGAGACCTTAAAAATAGATCACCTAAATAAAGTTTGTTCTAAAAAGCTTACAAATCACAAAAAAAAATTCTTAGCACAAATATTGAATTTAATAGTTTATTCTAGTTAAATCAGAAATGTTAGGATCATTGATAACATGAAATTGCATTAGCTGATGACATGTCTTAAGCCCCATTAAATGGATAGAAACTGAAAAATACAAGAGTCATCTTCTTATAGAGGGTGGATGCATGGGCATAAGAGTCAGTTATATATTTTTAAAATTTAAATTTAAATTTTTTTGTTTATTGTCAAGTTGGTTTCCATATAACACCCCGTGCTCATTCCAACAAGTGCCCTCCTTCATGCCCATCACTTCTTTTCCCCTCTCCCCAATCCCCTCAACCCTCAGCTTGTTGACAGTATTTAAGAGTCTCTTATGGTTTGCCTCTCTGCCTCTCCTTACCTATTTTTTCCCCTTCCCCGTCCCCATGGTCCTATGTTAAGTTTCTTCTATTTCACATATGAATGAAAACATATGGTATCTGTCCCTCTGTGCCAAGAGTCAGTTATATTCTTTATGCTATCTGAACTGTGCCACTTTCTGCTAGGGTAGCTTTTAGGCAAGTTGCTTACCATCTCCGAACCTCAGTTTACCCCCCTGTAGAATGGGCATAATAACACTTGTATCCATATTTGTTGTGGTAACTAGTGATAATATAATAATGGGTCTAGAACAATCTTTAGCATATTTAGTAGCTCAATAAATCAGAGCTAGAATTTTTATGATTATTGCTAACTTACATTATTAGTAGTATGTTTATATTATAGTTGAGTGTAGAATAAAATAAATAAAAGGTAAAAGATGTTTTATTTGAATCACCACCTCCCCTTTTTAAACACTTAACAGTTCTCATTTTTATAAGGATGAAGCAGTATTGTTAGTTAAAGGGAAGAGCTTCATTCTTTCGAAAAGGCCAATTAGAAATGAATTTATAGGAGTTACAACAAAAGAATAGGTCAGCTAGAGATAAATGTCTATGTAAAAATAAATGCCTGGCAAATGCCTTACAATGCCAAATCTCTGTGTTCCTTGCTTCATTTCTTTTACCTCATTTTCTGATGTGACAAGAAAGACCTCTAAGATCTGTTCTGTACAGTGCTACATCCTGGGGTTTTATGAAATGTCCCAGAGAGAACCAACGTCACTAGCTCACGATCTGGAAGGGGAGACAAGTAAATGAGTCTCTGCTGTCTGAGAGCCTAGAAGAGAGGAGACCAGTTTTGCTTGTGGGTTAAGAAAGTTCTCAGATCGTTCCCACTGGGGCCTGTAAAGCCAGCTGCTGAAGAAGCCAGGTGCCAAAAACCCAGTCCTTAGAGTAACACAAAAAGCAAAAGATAATTTCATATGCCTTGATAAGGGTAGAAACTACATACCTAGTTTTCTGCAGCACTGCACCAGAAAATCATTCTCAAAGCCTTCTCCTATACTTGTAAATAAGGTAATAACACAGTGATGATAAACATGTCAGCTTGTGTATATTGCTGCACATAATATATAAAACATAACATCATTTTTACTTATTTCCAGCAAAACCAAGGCAAATGCCCAGCCCAGAACTGTCCAGTGGAAGCCCCTGCGTGGATGCCTGTCCACCACTGTACTGTAAGTTTGATTATTTGACTATTTCAAAATTGGCCTGATTAGAGAATTATCTTTATGTTTTGGGACAACCTTAGTAGAATGGGCTAGAATCCTTCCTGAAATTTTAGAAAGGAGAATGTATTTTCAGAAAGCTCTGTATTATAAGAAATACCTGTGATTAGGGATTTATGCATTTTTTGGAGTCAGGATAATTTGCAAAAGATTTATTTAAATGGATTATTGATGATTTAGATTTGGATAGTCATTGAAATGAATATATTTGTACATGTATTTTTTTTCAGTATCTGCATATTCAGCAATACTTGATTTTAGAGAAGGATGCTTTCTCTTCCGTCATTGTTGTGTTGACTGTTTAATAGTGATCAGTGCCCAGATTTCCAATTTTCACGTCTTTCTGGTATAATAATAGTCTCAGCATTTGTGTGAAATCTTCCATCAGAGAATTTTCAAGTGCCTTAGAAACAAACAGGTACTATGTCATTATCCCTGTGTTACCAATGGGAGATTTAAATGCAAAGGGAGTAAGAATGGTGCAGCAATTCTAAAGCTGGGAATAGTCCCAGACACCCTAACTCTCCTTTCATGAAGTCATTCTCCTACACTGTGCTACCAAGTAAGTGAAGAAAGTGGCGGGTCTGGATGATACTCTCCAAATGTACATTGTCTGATAGATATGACAATGGTTCCTTCAGGAAATATGAATGCTGTAACTGACAGTTTGCGTGTCATAAAATAATTTGTGTGTGATGGGGACAAGGAGTTTAAAAATTAATTTTGGGGGCATTCCCTTCATTTGACCTACCTTGCAAGCAATGTAATGTGATATGTGGAACTTTTTAAATGTCCTCATCTATTGTTGAGGTACAAACTGTTGGAAGGTGCAGCCAGGCTTTCATAGCATGTCTTATGCCTGCATTCTAAGGCAGTAGGCCGGTGGGAGCCCACTTTTCATTCAGATTTGTAAGATCATAAAGAGTCTTTCCTTGCTTTTGTTTATCTGTGGAAGAATGAGAAAGTGGAATCACTTTTAATGAAGGAGAGATGATGATGCAAAATTTTGGAGGCATTCCTGCAGTGTGGAGGCAGCCCAGACTTGCTGGAGACTTGGAGAATAAAAATGTCACACTTTTTTGAGCAGATGGTCAGAGGGGAGTGCGTGCTTAGGGACTCTGCTGATGCCAGAAAAAGGATGAGTTTTAATAATTCTGTTTCTTTAGGTGTCACTCCTTTTATTGTATCCCTGATGATATTGTCTCACAATTGCTGATTTGTCTATTACACCAAAGAGATGGTGTGCTAGTCAGGGTCCTAGTATACCTACACCTAGGTAAATCCCTGGTATATGGAAGGTACTATTTAAGTACAGGTTCAATGCAGGAATCTTCAATCTATTGATTTCCTCTTTAGTAAATTTTATTAAATTATCTACAACTCCTACATTTGTTGATGAAGAGGGATAATTAAACTATTTTACCTTCTTAGGTGTGTGGTTTCCATTTCTTACCTTTAAGGGCAATTTTACAGTTTTCCTTCACAAAGTACCATTCAGTATGGGTTTGAGGAATTTTGTTTTAATGTAGACAAAATTTAGTAGTTTGATTCAGCTGTGTCAGGTACTATGTCAGTTTCTGGAGGTACAACATAAATAAGAGAGTATGCCCATTTTATAAAAGATAATCCATCTGTAACACTAATAAGAAAGCTGATAGTCTACTACATTGATAATTTCAGCCCCAAATAAAAGAAATTGGACATTTCAGTTATTTTGTGCAATCTTATTGCAAGTAAATCCATTATTAGAATTCTGTCTTTTGGATTATTAAAAATAATTCATCTCTCATTATTATCTTGGAATTGGACTCTGTAGGATTTAGGAATCCCAGATTAGGTCTTTCTGTTATAGGACATATGTGACTAAATAGATGACTACATTTAAGACTCCTCCTGAAGATCACAAGTCACAAATACCCAAATAGTATGATTCTCAATTCTCAGGTGAGAATATCAGAAAGAATTTTTTCCTTGCTTCTGCTATGGAATTAAGAGCTGTTGGTTTTATAGATTTCCTTTGCTGTTTTGGGTTTTTTTTTTTTTTTTTTTGTAAATAATTACATCTCCCAGTGAGGCAGACACTTTCTAGAGGAGTTGACAACCTATAATGATTCTGTTTTCTCTGTGGATAACTCTATTTCACAAAAGTGGGCTTTTCGTTGCCATGTTTGGGCTATGTGAGTCTGTTCCTGGGCATGCCTGACTGATCTAGAGGTAAATATCTCATCTTGACTGGGCCAGCTGGATTCTCTCTCCTGGGAATTTGGAATTTATACTAGAGAGATATCAAATTCAACAGTATTGAATCACATGACTGACAGTATTTGGAAAAATAGTCTGTGAACCTCCGCTGCTGAGATCCTTAGAGCTGCTCTATATCTGTCCTTCTAGGGTCAAATCTCTCTTTGATTTTGTGAAAATGTCCCAATAATCTTCTGATAATCAATAACTTACATTTTCCCCTAAATCACTCAAGATTTGTTTTGTCATATTTTGTTTACTTGAAGAATTGAAAAGTTTTTTTTTATTTACTTGCAACCAAAGAGGGAAAAAACCCCACCTTGACTAATACCCCTATCATCAACACTTATGAAGCTCCCACTACAGTTAATATGGTGAGTGGTAGTCTCAAATAGAAAGAAACACTCAGAACACTGAGATTTTGATAAGTTCCAATAGTCTATTTAGTAATAGAAATAGTCTAAGTTTGTTACAAATATTTGATTCTATACAACACTTGGCTACATAAAAAATCACCAGAGGATAATTTGGTAATGACTTAATGCACATTGTAGAATGAGAAATATGAACCATTAACTATATAGCTAGCATAAGCATATTTTTATAACAAAAAACTGCATATGATATGTGAAGTTGTTCTGGTATTAATTTACATTTTCTCATCTCTCAGGAAATACAAAAATCTTTTTTTTTTTTTTGCCTCNGTTTGGTGAGTTTCAGGAAATAGAAAAATCTTAACCCTCATGTATTTAAGAGAATATTTTGTCTGCCTCAAATCCTTCATTGACTGAAGCAGGTTATAAATAAATTAATACATACTCACATTCATAATAAAAAGATAGTTTGTTATCTTCATACATTTTTTAGATTGAGTTGATTGTTTCCTACATTTCTCTCCTAGCACTCTATTCTTGTTCCTTGGTGTTTTGCTCTTTAATGATTGTATCCTTATAATTGGGCTTTATTACTTTTTTCAAATACGTCTTGGTCTCTGTGTGTGCATTTGCCCCAGGTTCATATTAGGTGCAAAGCTTTTATCATTGGTTTTCCTAAGAATGCTTCTCTCTGCAAATTGTTCTGCAAATGCCTGTCACCAGCTACATATTGCCTTGAAAATGGCCTCTATTACTATTTGCTCAGACTCTTCCTAGGTGCTCTCTTTTTTGAGGTGTTATACACCTCTATAACAATGTGACTAAGAGGTATTTTAAAGACTTTTCCTTTTAGCCAAGACTATACTCGTACAAATTAGGGTTCAAGAAGAATAGAAATTTTACCTTTAGAATTGTACAGAAACATGGACATATTTATATTTTGTGAATAACCATGAAATATCTTCCCTATCCAGAAAAATGACAGTTTTATTTTTATTTGTCTTTCCCGTATGGCTACATTAAGCACTAGAATGATATCCTTCTTCACCTTTACACTTTACATTTAATTTTTAAAAAATTTTTAATGTTTTATTTATTTCTGAGAGAGAGAGAGAGACAGAGGCAGTGTGGGCAGGGGAGGATCAGAAAGAGAGGGAGACACGGAATCGGAAGCAAGCTCCAGGCTCTGAGCTAGCTGTCAGCACAGAGCCCGATGCGGAGCTCGAACCCACAAACCATGAGATCATGATCTGAGCCGAAGTCGGTCGCTCAACTGACTGAGCCACTCAGGCGTCCCTACACTTTACACTTAATTGGATTGTACAGGCATGTGAATATGAACACAGTGGTTACCTGATCCTTACCACCTACAAGCAAATGAGAAGAGACCCAAAGACTCTGGGACTCAGGTAAAAACAGGAAGATCTCTGAATCTGGAGTGAAGTAGGCTAAGAATTAGTTTCTGGCACTTGGAAACAAAGAATCTTACACTTGACCAGCTGCAGGAGGCTTGAGCGGCTTCTGTGTTTCAGGACATATATCCCTGGACTACTCAGTATGGCTATGGTTTATGCATGGTTTTGGTCACTTTCAGGAATACCCCAAACACAATCCTTAGTTATGGGGCATTACTTAGAAATGACTGTAGGGGTACCTGGATGGATCAATTAAGTGTCCACATCTGGATTTCAGCTTAGGTCATGATCTCACTTTGTATGATTGAGCCCTGTGTTGGGCTCTGTGCTGACAGCATGGAGCCTGCTTGGGATTCTCTTTCTCTCCCTCTCTCTACCCCTCCCCAACTCATGCACACACACTCTTTGTCTCTGTCTCTCTCAAAAATAAAATAAATAAAAACTTTAAAAAAATGGCTGTAATGTGTGCTTTTATTATTTAGAGTATGACATATAAATATGCATGATTTGTCTAGAAAAATCACTTTTTCTGCATGTTTGTGTGCTTAGTTGTTGGGCATTAAAAAATATGCAATGAGAGGAGTTTCTGAAAGTTAAAAATTAAGCCCCTGCTATTATAGAGATTATCTTGCTATTGTTATACATATATAACTATATGTTACATATAGTTATATAATTATATAATATTCACCACCCATAAATAGATATGTGAAGTATTTTCAAAAACCATGTAAACATATGCAGATTAGCTGCTGCATTCTGACTACATCAGTTTCATCTACTCACTTAAGAAGCATTTACTGAGTACATTTTAGAAGTTGTATCTGACCCTTGGATTCTTCAAGATACAGCAGCAAACAATATATGTAAATAATCATTATGCTGGGTAATGTATGCCATAAAATGCTCTGCAAAAAGCTCTGAATGTTCAGAATGGAGATTTGTGTCAAGATGGATTTTGGAAGACAGTAGATGGAATATTTGGTAATAGTTAAATGTGCAAACTTTAAAAAACTGAGTAAGATTTGTGTTAAAATACAAACTCTACCACTTACTAGCCATGTGACCTTGGACATTTTACTTAAACTCTCTTGAGTTTATGCATGCAATAGGATATTTTGAGATTTACATGCGATGATGCATAGCAAGTGTTAACATAGCTCCTGGCACATAGTCATTGCTTGCTAAGTGGTAAGCAAAAAAGAAAGAAAAGGGTAGATCATTCCAGAAGGAAGTGAATGGGGTGGGATGAATTGGTGAGAAACATAAAAAATAGGGAATAACTCATTATTAATTTAGGGCTATTTATTTAGATCTATTTAGGAGGATTTTTTTCTTTAGAAAAGGATTTAGTTTGGGAGAAAGATTCCAGGAGGAGTTAACATACAACTTTTTCAAAACTCTGAAAGCAAAAATTCTGAAACTCTTGGGGAAAAAAAAACCATTTTGCTCTCTGATAGGCAGGGCTAATGATGTAAGAGTATCATATAAAGAAGAGATGTTTATATTCTGAATAACAAAGGCCATTTTCAAGGAGTAGTGTTGGATACTCCTTTTAATTTAAATCATTTTAACGTTTCCCTACCATGTCTCTCTAGATTATGAAAGTAGTTTTTCTCTTTTATGGGAAATCAATAAAAACAGACATTCCCCAAAGAAACCAGGGGAGATGTTCTTTTAAAGTGTTAATTGTTTCAGCATGTTCTCTCAGACCGCCTCACATTACCCACAGTCAGGATCATTCACTCTAATTGAAGCCAGTTAATACAATGTGCATAAGCAATTGTATAGTAATCTGAAGGTTTTTCCTCCTCTTTCTGTAGCTCCTTCTTTGCTTTTATTTTTTTCTCTACAGTTCATTGTGTGACCTCATTTTGTATACAACCCACATAAATACCCAGACCATGGCACTTAGAAACATCCAACCCAGTCATAAAATAAATAATGTTGTGTCTGCTCTCTGGGCGTTTCCAGAATTCCTATGAACACAGCACCCGCTGGGCTAACTCAGCTGCTCGGAAATCACACCCAGGATGGTTTTGATGAGTATTGTCTTTCCAAAGACTGGATACAATTTTTACTTTTTAGAGCAAGGTTTTCACACCATCAGCAGTCTCTTTATAGAACAAAAAGTCGGGGCATTATTAGATGATCACAGTTTCAGGAAAATTATGGAAAATTGCAGAGTATAGGGCCTTAAGTTGGTCTGCACTGGGATTAGAATGCATCTGGGCATCTGGGTGGTAGTCATGGGGTTAGAAAAGAATCCAAAGGGGAAATTGTCTTAGAAGAATCACAATGCGCTGTAAGAAATGTGAACTCTGCAGAATGTCTTTGATTCCAATTTTGCTATAGTGAAGTGCTCCAAATCAAGGAAAGTACAAGGAAGATTAGATTGACACAAGGAAGAAGGATACATCCT
>NW_027532025.1:2575960-2675964 GCF_008692635.1 Crocuta crocuta | reverse complement strand
GATAAAGTTCTTTTTTTTTTTTTAATTTTGTTTAATGTTTTATTTATTTCTGAGAAAGAGACAGGCAGCGTGAGCAGGGGAGGGTCAGAGAGAGAGGGAGACACAGAATTGGAAGCAGGCTCCAGGCTCCGAGCTGTCAGCACATTTCCCGACGCGAGGCTCGAACCCACGAACCGTGAGATCGTGACCTGAGCCGAAGTCGGACACTTAACCGACTGAGCCACCCAGGAGCCCCTCAGATAAATTTCTTATAGTAATTTCTGAAACTTGCCCAGAAAGGAAGTCCATAGTATTTATAGAGGGGGTGAGTGGATATGGGTTCATGGGAGAGATGAAAGAGCATTCCGGGTGAGCACACATAAACAAACAAACACCTACATAGACTATAGAACAGAAGACATGTACCCTGCATGCTTCCCTGGGCAAAGAGATGAAGATCACAAGTCCTGAGTTTGCTAGCAAGATCTGAGAAGCTAAATGGAAGAATGGTAAGTAACCATCCAGGAGCAAAAGGCAGACCCACAGTAAAAATGAAGTCAGCAGATTTTATGTCTAGTGTCCCCAGCTTCCTCTTTTTGTATCTTTTAATATTTCCTGAGAATTACAATTTTACCCAACTTGACTAATTTTGTGTCTTGGTATTCACCTACCTCTTCCTACTGTCTCTTTTTTGTGATGTTATTATAAATGGGATTATTTTCTTTTAAAAATGTTTATTTAATTTTTTTGAGAGAGAGAAAGCACTAGAGAGAGAGAGAAAGAGAGAGAGAGAGGAGAGAGAGGGAGGGAGAAGGAGAGAGGGAGAGAGAATGGGATTGTTTCCTTAATTTCATTTTTGGGCTGGTTATTTCTAGTGTGTGGAAATACAAGCAGTTTTTGTTTATTAATACTGTATCGTGAAATATTACTGAATTAGTTCTAATAGATTTTTAGTGAACTACTTAGGATTTTCTGTATACGAGATCATACCATCTGCAAAAAGAGATAGTTGTACCTCTTCCTTTCCAATTTGGATGCCATTTATTTCATTTTCTTGCCCAACTGCCTTCGCTAGAATATTCACCACACTATTTGATAGAATTGGCAAGACTAGATATTCTTGTCTTGTTTTTTATTTGGGGGGAAAGTATTTTTGTTCCATCATTAAGTATGTTAAGCTGTTTTTTTAAAAAATAGGTGTCTTTTATCAAGTTTAAAAAGTTCCATTCTATTTCTAGTTAGTTAAGCAATTTTTTGTCATGAAAAGGGGATTTTTTGTATGTTTTGATATTTGTTTTTAAAACTTAAAGTTTTAATCTGCTGCAAGAATGCCTTGCCCTTCTATTGAGAACATTAAGCAAAACTTTTCTAGGATTCCTGAAATCATAATCTACCTATTCATAATCTACACCTGACTTTGCCAAAGGATAGCTCTTTTGTTTGACAGATGAGAAAACTGAAGCTCAGAGAAGTTAAATATCTTTTTTTGCATCCCATAGCTGGCACATAGGGAAGCCAGTTTTTGGGAACCCAGTCCGAAATATCATTCACTATCTTTCCTGAGCAAACTGATGCTTTTGAGTTTGCTGTGGAAAATAATGCATTTAGAAGAGTCTGGTATTTTATTAGCTGTGTCTAGTGTCATAGAAGATGCCATGAGGATTCTGTGGATTGCAGTGCTGGGCAAATTGCATTACTGGACCACCATGTTGGCAGCCATAGTAGCACATCTGAAGGTCTCCCTTTGCAATACTGTCAGGATTTCTAAACTTGTTTGGAAAATTCTATATGGATAACCACTTTGTAAACAGAGTCATAAATACATTTAGAAATGTAGTTATGTCCTTCTGTTCAGAGCTAAAGAAATTTTAATTATGAGTTTTCTTTAAGGGGATTTTGAGGCTTTATTTCCCTTTTTTTGTGGTTTCATCATTTGATGTAGGAACTGAATATGAAATTATCTCTCAGAGATCTTCCATGGTAGAGCTATAAGCTACAACATTACTTTTCAGAGGTTTGTGGTGGGACGCTAATATAGAATCGGGTGATTCAATAACTTATAAATTATTGAGAATACAAAATGCTGTAATGTGATGGATCTGTGGATTTTCCAATCTAAGGGCTTTGTCTCTGTGTCCAGAAAAACCCCATAAAGAATTGAGTATTCTTTGTGACATCAACTTAAAGGAGCTTAAATTTACTGAACTGTTTACTTATTTAGTATCCAGCAACCTCAATTATGTAATATAAACTGAGAAACATCGAGAATTAAACAAAAATGTGTAGAAGTGTACTAAATCAATATTTTAATGCTCACAACCCATTTACAGACTACTTCCTAGTCTATGACCTCACTGTGTAGACTTCTAAAGGTTTTTCGGGCACATGTATTCGAACAGGAGAGACCCATAATGCCTATTGCTGAGTCTATTTAGATACATTTTAATAACAATGGCTACTTATTATCTAACCCATTATGTAAGATCTAGATAATTAGAGCAAGTATATGGAAATTCAGGAGAGGGCATTACTAAAGCCTGGTATATTAGCAGCCATGAGAAGTGGAAGCCAGCAATAAGAAAAATGTTAAAAGCAAGCACAAGCCCTTAAACTCTATGAGATAATTCAGTAGTGGGGCACTGATATGTCACACACACACACATACACACACACAAAACCTTATAATTATGTCCAAATGCTTTTTGGAGAATAATTACCTTTATGACGTCTAACTGTGGATACTAAAAAAAAATTGCCAATTTAAAAAAAGCGTTCAAAATACAAAAAAACATATGATACTTCAAAGGATAAATTTTAATTCTCTGGTATATTCATGTTTGTAAACATCTCTTTCTTTGACAGTTTTGATAGATGAGTGGGTAGCTGGCATGTTTCAGCTTGTACATACTCTCAGGGTGGTAGATTCCTCTTTTTTCCAACTTAAGTAACTGAGGTATTGGCTTGAGTTTGTGGTGGAGACAGAGGTGGTATTGAGGAGGGGAGAGGGACTGACAGCAAAACAGAGAGCCCTGGTGCTGCATGAAAGGAGATTTTTGTTGGGTGTTGTACTGTCACTAATTTTTAACAGTGTAAGGCATCGGTATGTATTGACATTGCATGGGCTTTTCAGTGTAGGTTAACATTCTTTCCTACTGAACTTTCAGTAATCAGCTGAGTGTTTCATAGCCAGTAGGGTCATGAGTTTGGAGCCAAACAGAACTTCTTTCTCTCATAGCTATATGAACTTGAGTAATCATTTCAACATCTTTTTCTCTCACATTTCTCATTTGCAAAATAAAAGTAATAATAAATACCTACCTTGTGAGATTATTTTAAGAATTAGATGATATATGCAATATGCTTAAATCAGTGTCTGGCACATAGTAGGTACTCAATACATGTTAATTTTATTATTATGACATTATTATTATCAGCATTGGAGAACTCTGAACATGGTTACAGTTTGAGATCTGTATTTGTTTTACAAAGACACTTGCACAATAAAATCTCTGACAGCATGGCCTATTTTTAACTTACCTCAGATATTGGAAGATGTAATTGAAAGATACATAGTTTGAATGTTTAAATCAGTTAATTTTTAAAGATAAAGTTTTGACTTTTTTTCTGACAGTGATTTCTATGACAATTTCTTTTCTTTTCTTTTTCTTAAATAGTTTATTGTCAAGTTGGTTTCCATATAACACCCAGTGCTCATCCCAACAAGTGCCCTCCTCCATGCCCATCAACCCCCTTTCCTTCTCCCTCACCCCCATCAGCCCTCAGTTTGCTCTCAGCATTCAAGAGTCTCTCATGGTTTGCCTCCCTCCCTCTCCCCAACTATTTTTCCCCTTCCCCTCCCCCATGGTCCTCTGTTAAGTTTCTCCTGTTTCACTTATAAGTGAAAACATATGGTATCTCTCTTTCTCTGCCTGACTTATTTCGCTCAGCATAACACCCTCTAGTTCCATCCACGTTGCTACAAATGGCCAGATTTCATTCTTTCTCATTGCCATGTAGTATTCCATTGTATAGATAAATCCCATCTTCTTGATCCATTTGTCTGTTGATGGACACTTAGGCTCTTTCCATGATTTGGCTATTGTTGAGAGTGCTGCTATGAACATTGGGGTACATGTGCCCCTATGTATCAGCACTCCTGGATCCCTTGGGTAAATTCCTAGCAATGCTATTTCTGGGTTTCTATGACAATTTCTATACCTTTGGAAGTCATTTCTGACTCAAAGCCATTGCTATACTTGTTTAGGCTAATTGAATTTCTGAGAAGTATTATGGGACTTCCAGCATTGAGTGGTGAAAGAGCTTTGGTTATGATGTGCTAAGTCTAGTGCAATTATGATGGAATCTCTTTTCGTTTTTTGTAGAAACAAAGTAAATGCATGTCCTACAAACTCTCCTGGGTGTTTCCTGCTAGCCTTCATATTATTCCCTTTTATTTATATAGATCACTATAGAACAAATACAGACATCATCAAGTGCTCTTGATTTGGGTGTTGGTGGCTGTTCATACACCAGCTACAAATATAAGTCACAAATGAAACCTCTTCCTAGTGAATAGTCCCATCTTGAAAGCTTCATACTGTGCATGTCTTTTTAAAGGATTTTTCCTATGACAGTATTCAGGGTATGGTTATTTCACACAACTTTAGCCTTTAAACAAAGGCCATGTAACATAGGAACAGAAGTGTACCTTAAGTAGTAATGATTATAGTCCTTTTGAAATATGTATTCTTTGTACTTTTTGAGGTACATTACAAAAAATTCATTATATTTATAATAAACCTAGAAATCCAAGGAAATAACAACAAAGAAATGTTATTAAATGCTGGAAGTATCAAAAAAAGATTTGGAGGTATTTTTGTCAAAGACTTCCTTGCACCTGCTTACTATTCTGACTTTCTGTGCTGCTCTTCTGATTGTGTTCATCCTCTATTCAGACTTGCCTCATTTAGATTTAGCCTCAGGTAGTGCAAACAGGGGAAGCTATTCCACAAGGCCATGTCTGTAGTAACAATCAGCTTCCTATGACCAGTAGAGAGCAGGTGTCAATGACAAACCTCTTGAAGCAGCTTCCAGCTACCCCAGATCTCTCTAGAATTGTACAAAATGTTTGGGCAAACTTTGGCCCAAAGAAAAATTTTAACAGCACTTGACACAGAAATGGAACATTAATTGCTGCAGCTCCTCAAGGAGGTCCTGTTGGCAGCAGGCAGCATAGTCTCATGACTGCCTCACAAAAACAGCCCCTTCTAGTCTGGATTGATGGATTGGCTTCAGCAACAAAAGGTACAACAAATGCACTTAATCAAAACCCCAAACCTGAGCATGATTGGACTGGGTAGAGAAGGAGCAGGTTTTATAACAACCACTCTTCCATTATAGCAATCATGGAAAATGTATACAAACATTTGAAGATTTTATTTACTGACCCATATATTTTCAACCAACTCGGAACAAACACCTCATTAAAGAAATCAATGCCATTCAAGCCTGGATTGGCTAAGTCTTCCAACCTACTGAAAAAAAATACTAATTGATCTTGATGGCTATTTTAGATTGCATTTTGGTGAAGTAAAATTTTGCATAATTTAATATCCACAACTTAATTAAACACGTCCTATAAATAGCCTCTCTCTGAAGATGCTAATACTCTGTTGAAAGAATCAGTTTGTTTCTGCAATGGATTTGGTCATACACCATTGTTCTTTAGGTTGTGTCAGCATTTTCATTAAAAAGTTGTACTCTATTTATAACTTGGAAGCAAAAATGCATTCTGAGCTAAAACTTAATGTCCAAAGTCTTTGTCCAAAAGCAGTTTTCTAAAATGTACACACAATGGAAGTTTTATGGCTCTCTGAAAGCTTGTGGTCTATAAGAAGACCTAAAAGACACCAAGAAAAGAATCTCATTTGTCTCAGTCCCTTGTGTATCAGGATAGCCCACAGAATCTAAGAAGAAATCTGGGCTGGGAAGGGGATACAATCTTCTCTGACACAGTGTTGGAGAATCAGAGTACTTAGGTGTTATTCTTGGTTGCATTACTTGAAATACACTGGAAAGAACATGGGGTTTGGAGTCACCTGGAACTGGGTTTACTTAATTTGGGAAATTTCTTCACCTCTTTGAGACATGTATATTGATCAAGTGAGATGATATACATAAAATTCCAGGACAGTGTTCATTTCCTTCTCTTATGATTTATGGTGTTGCTTGAAGCTACTGACTTGCCTTTCCTCCATTGTTTATTGTACTTTTTTCCTGAGAATTGATTTTATGAGTAGCTTTCCTTAAATTAATGTTTTTTAAACATAATACTAAGTCAAATGAATGACAAAACTATTTATAAGACCCTACCTAAAGAGGACAAAATACAGAGTGTAAGGATCTGTCATGCAATAGTGGAGTAAGTAGAAAATCACCCTTTTTTCTCCATCCATCCCTAGCCTGGGATTTTTCTTTGCTTTCTGTAACCTTACACTATACAGACAATAAGCCCAAACTGTCCACCAAGTGAACACGAGAGAGCCTTTGGCAGCATAACTTTATCTTACTGTAGATGGAGGGAAATGCTCCCTTTACCACTGTCTGTTTAAAGGAAAAAAAAAGAAACAAGGGAAAATTTAAATTTCCTGTTGTCAGAACTGTTCTCTTGCCCATAGCTAGTATATTATCTCAACTTATATTATTTAAGCAAGCCTAAGACGTCTGTAGCACATTACTATTACTCTTTCTGCTCATCCAAATCCATTTATTTATTTGTCTTTCCTCCCTTCATCCTTCATTAATTCCATAAATATTTGCAGGGTGCTTACTATGTCCCATGCACTGTACTAGATCCTATAAATTCATAGTATGGAAAAACGTACATAGTCCATGCCCCCAAGGAGAAGTAGCAATAAAGAATTATGCAAGTGAATATAAGGTTGCAATATTGATGAGTTCTGCAAAGGAGATGTACATGGTGTTTTGGGAGTGCATTTATGGAGTCATTGATATGGAAAGGGGGAAGTCAGACAAGGCTTCCTTAAGGAAATGCTAATTAAGATTAAATTTGAAAAGTAGGGTCAACTTAGGGGAAAAGGAAGAAGAGTTTTATTTAGGCAGAGGGAACTGCATATACAAAGATCTTATCTCAGCAGAGTAAGTTCCCTTTATGAGGAGCTATAAGGCCAATATGGGTACAAGTCAGAGAATATATTAGCTTGGTGGGAGAAGGGTTTGGGAAGGAGACATAAGTTGATGATGTTTAGGATTTCACTGAAGTATTTTAAGTAGATTGGAGATAGAAGAGATCTGATAGCATGGTCATATTTGAATTTTGAAATCTTACTCTGGTGCTGTGTGGAGAACAGGTAGAAAAATGGAAAAATGGTTGTTGTTAAAAACAAAACAAAACAAAACAAAACAAAAAACTGGTTATGAAACTTTTGTACAAGTCTAGGCAAAGACAATGGTAGCATAAATTAGAGTGATGGTAGAAATGAAGAAACACGAACAGGTATGATATATTTAGGGGTAAGGATGCCAGGATATAGAGATGAATAGGTATGGGAGTGGTTAAGAGAAAGGGAAATGTCAGAGATGACTAATTCTCTGGCTTGAATGAAATAGTGAGTACAGGTATCATTTACTGAATTTTGGTGCTCTGGAAAAGCTTCATTTTAGATGTGTTAATGGGAGGATCATCAAATCTATTCTGGACAAGTTTAGTTTGAAGAGTCTTTAAGATATAAGTAAAGATGTCTGGATGGCCTGTGAATATAGGCCATGTTTATGCAATTTATGCATGTTTATGATGGGAAATTGATAGAAATCAAGTCTGATGGCTTCGGTTTACTCTGACATAGGAAGTGAGGGAGGCCGCCCATTGAGAGTGCAAGGAGAGGTGGGGAGAGGGCACATCAGATGCTGGAACTACCATTATGGAGAATGGGAGGATTAGATGAACAGAGAAAAGAGGAGAGACTGCCAGGGTTCCTTCAGAGTACACATAAAAGTTTAGCTCTTCAGGGAAAATGCTTTCTGATCTGACCCACTCCCTAGTGTGGTCTGTGGTTTGATTTGTCTCAGCTCTTATATTGAGGCAGCCTCTATCATATCATACCAGCTGGCTTATCTCACATTGGCATGATTCTCTGCCTCTTCTACGGTATGTCTAATCTCTGCAACAGAAGAGAGCAACTCAAGGACAGGAAACATGACTCTACAATATCTCATAGAACACAGTGCTTGTAATGGGGGTAATTAAGGGCTTATGAAGGAGTTTATTAAACATGTGTCAAAATATGGAACAAAATATGGAACATTCCCGTACTGGGAACTCAGGACAAAAAAGATGAGTCTTTGTTTAATATATGGCTTTATGTAATAAAATATAGGGATGTTCATTTCCACCTCTTTCAATTAAAAGATAGATTCTTTTTATTTATTTATTGTTTATTTATTTTTTTATAAAAATATTTATTTATTTTGAGAGAGATAGAAAGCAATAGTTGGGGGAGGGATGGTGAGAGAGGAAGAGAGAACTCCATACACAATTTATCTCTATGTCCTGGCATCCTTACTCCTAAATATCTCATTGTGGTTAAATATCTCTGACCACAATGGTTTTTTCGTTTCAGAAGACTGAGGTCTTCCAGCTGAAGGATCTTTGCAATCACTGTTTCGTGTAAACTGAACATTCTTCTCCACACACTGAACAACTGGCTCTTTGTGACCTTTTCAGAGGTATCTTCTCTGTCCACAGGTTCCTTCTGGGGAATTTTTGCCCTTCTCTTTCTGTTTCTAATTGCTTATCTTTTTCCTGAATAAACTCTTATCACAACTTGTAATTGTGTGTTATTTGCTTTCTTGTTTATTATGTCATAGATTGTAAGCTCTATAATGGCCAGGAATTTGTCTGTTCTTTTTGCTATAGTGTACTCAGAACCTAGCACAATGCCTGTGATGTAGAGTTAATTAAATGTTTGGTCAGTAAATTAATGTATGGATGCATTAAGGAATGCTTAAAAATGAATGAATGAATGAAAGAAATCACAGGAATGAAACAGCTTGACCTCACAGGGTTATTGAGGGGATAACACATGGAAATGGACACAAAGATGTTTGAAAAATGGAAGTCTTATACACTTATTGAGCATTTATGTTAAACTTACTGTATCCTGAGTCATTTCATTGCTTCATATTTTAATTTGTTTTTGTACTACAAGTAAAAATTAAGAGAATTTTGCAATTTAGATTTTCTTGCCACTCTTGCCAAGCAGCAGGCTATTGGTATGCCATAGTTAATTAATTGAAACAGATTCCTTTAGGAAAGAAGGGTCAAATCTCATAACCTTTAGTTTGTGGGTGTATTCATGTGTGTGTGTATGCACACAGTAATGCATACTAGTGAGATGCAAAGGGCTTAAAGAAAATTGTGATGTGCCTTTTATTTCTGTTCATGGATTGCTGCTTTAACTTAACAGAATTGGCTACTTTTCGACAGTGTGTCTGATTTTGAGAGCTAGTAGATCTTCATGCCAAGTAATATTTGGTAGCATTATTGTTTCCTCTGGCTTCTCTCTCTTTGTTCAGTTCACTTTTTTTGAGATTTAGTTTTCTTTCACTTTCCTTTTTTTTAATGTGTATTTATTTGTTTTGAGAGAGAGAGGGAGAGAGAGAATTCCAAGTAGGCCCCATGCTGCCAGTGGGGAGCCTGACACAGAATTTGATCCTATGAGCAGTGAAATCATGACCTGAGCCAAAATCGAGTTGGATGCTTAACTGACTGAGCCATCCAGGCATCCCTTCAAATTTCATTTCACAGACCACTGAGTGTAGCTCATATAACATAACTAAAGACAATTCAATTTTCTCACTCTTCTAAACTATTATTTGTCCTTCTGCATTCCATATATTTTGAAATCTTGAGAATAGCTTACCTGAGCAGTGTAATTTTATGCAGGGTGTCAGAAGTAGGGGGAAACCTTATAAAAGTAGATAAGTAACTTCATTATATGAAAAATAGGTTCAAATTTATTATGATTGATGAATTCCATACCCTAGGTACTACTGATTTATAGTGTAGCCTAAATTAGACCTCATCTATGGAAAAAACATTAGAATTGTAGAATCTATACAGTAAGATATTATAGGGCTATGAGTAATTAAAAATATATAGCTGATTAAGGATATGTCTCCTATACCTGTAAGGTCAATTGCATGAGATAAAAAAAACCTGTTTTTAATGTTAATTCATTTTTTGAGAGAGAGAGAGAGAGAGACAGGGCATGAGTGCGGGAGGGGCAGAAAGAAAGGGAGTGGCAGAGAGAGAGAGAGAGAGAGAGACAGAATCTGAAGCAGGCTTCAGCCTCTGAGCTGTTACTACAGAATCCAATACGAGGCTTGAACCCATGAACAGCGAGATCATGACCTGAGCCAAAGTCAGACACTTAACGAACGGGGCCTCCTAGGTGCCCCTACAACATGAAATTTTTTGACAAAGGCATTATGAACTACAAAATACTCATGATTTGTTTTAATTATAACTTTTCTCTCTGTAACCCAGATATACAGATTTCACAATAATGCCACTAAGACTATTCACTTGTCCAACAGACGTGTATTAATTACCTGTTATATAGAAAGCACTTTTTCTAAGAATGCATGAAGTATTTAAAACCACTAACTTTGGAGTCACAGTTCAAATGTTTCTTAGTAGTGACCTTGGGTATCAAGTGTCCTAATCTTTATGCAATTTTATTTACTCACCTATGTAATAAGTTTTATGAAAAATTTAAGATGGATATAAAATATTTCTTCACATTGATGTGATTACATTATGTAAAACTTAAAAAAATTTTTTTAAACATTTTTATTTATTATTGAGAGACAGAGATGGACAGAGCTTGAGCATGGGAGAAGCAGAGAGAGAGGGGGAGACACAGAATCTGAAGGAGGTTCCAGGCTCTTAGCTGCCAGCACAGAGCCCAGTGCGGGTCTTGAACACACAAACTGTGAGACCATGACCTGGGCCAAAGTCATCTGCTTAACTGATTGAGCCACCCAGGTACCCCAAAATTATGTAAAGACTTTTAAATTTTTCTTTGCTTTGTTTTCTTCCTTTAAATTTTTTTTCTTAAATAGTTAATTGTCAAGTTGGTTTCCATATAAAATCCAGTGCTCATCCCCATAAGTGCTCTCCTCCATGCCCATCACCCCCCTTCCCTTTTCCCCCACCCCCATCAGCCCTCAGTTTGTTTTCAGCATTCAAGAGTCTCTCAAGGTTTGTCTCCCTCCCTCCCCACCTATTTTTTCCCTTACTCCTCCCCCATGGTTCCTCCATTAAGTTCCTCCTAATCCACCTATATGTAAAAACATATGGTATCTGTCCTTCTCAGCCTGACTTCTTTTGCTCAGCATAACACCCTCAAGTTCCATCCATGTGGCTACACATGGCCAGATTTCATTCTTTCTCATTGCCATATAGTATTCCATTGTATAGGTAAACCACATCTTCTTGATCCATTCATCCGTTGATGAACACGTAGGCTCTTTCCATGTTTTGGCTATTGTTGAGAGTGCTGCTATGAACATTGGGGTATATGTGCCCCTATGCATCAGCACTCCTGTGTCCCCTGGGTAAAATCCTAGCAGTGCTATTGTGGGGTCATAGAGGAATTCTATTGTTAATTTTTTGAGGAACCTCCACACTATTTTCCAGAGGGGCTGCTACAGTTTACATTCCCACCAAAAGTGTAGGAGGGTGCCCATTTCTCCACATCCTCACCAGTATCTAGAGTCTCCTAATTTGTTCATTTTAGCCACTCTGACCGGAGTGAGGAGGTATCTCAGTGTGGTTTTGATTTCTATTTCCCTGATGATGAGTGAAGCTGAACATCATTTCATATGTCTGTTAGCCATCTGGTTGTCCTCTTTGGAGAAGTGTCTGTTCATGTCTTCTGCCCATTTTTTCACTGGATTATTTGTTTTTTGGGTGTGGACTTCGGTGAGTTCCTTTTGATTTGGATCCTAGCCCTTTATCTGATATATCATTTGCAACTATCTTTTCCCATTCCGTCAGTTGCCTATTAGTTTTATGGATTGTTTCCTTTACCATGCAGCTTTTAATCTTGATGAGGTCCCAATAGTTCATTTTTGCTCCTGATTTCCTTGCCTTTGGGGATGTGTCAAGTAAGAAATTGCTGCGGTTGAGGTCAAGGAGGTTGTTTCCTGCTTTCTCCTCTAGGGTTTTGATGGTTTCCTGTCTCACATTCAGGCCCTTTATCCATTTTGAGTTTGCTTTTGTGTATGGTGTGAGAAAATGATCTAGTTTCATTCATCTGCAAGTTGCTGTCCACTTCTACCAGCACCATCTATTAAAGAGGCTGTCTTTTTATCCACTGGATACTCTTTCTTGCTGTGTCGACGATATTTGGCCACACATCTGGGTCCAATTCTGAGTTCTCTATTCTTTTCTATTGGTCTATGTGTCTGTTTTTGTGCCAATACTATACTGTCTTGACAATGACAGCTTTGTAGTAGAAGCTAAAGTCTGGGATGGTGATGCCTCCCGTTTTTGTTTTCTTCTTCAGTATTACTTTGGCTATTTGGGGTCTTTTGTGGTTGCATACAAATTTTAGGGTAGTTTGTTCTAGCTTTGAGAAGAATGCTGGTGCAATTTTGATTGGGATTACATTGAATGTGTAGATGGCTTTGGGTAGTAAAGACATTTTAACAATATTTATTCTTCTGATCCATGAACATGGAATGTTTTTCCATTTATTTGTGTCTTCTCAATTTCCTTCATAGGTTTTCTATAGTTTTCATCATACAGATCTCCTATATCTTTGTTAGGCTTATTCCTAGATATTTTATGTTTTTTTTTTTTTTGTGCAGTTGTGAATGGGATCAGTTTCTTTGATTTCTCTTTCTGTTGCTTCATTATTGGTGTATAAAAATGCAACCGTAGGAGGCCTGGGTGGCTCAGTCAGTTGGGCAGCCAACTTGGGCTCAGGTCATGATCTCATGGTTCATGGATTTGAGCCCCATGTCGGGCTATGGGCTGACAGCTAGCTCAGAACCTGGAGCCTGGTTCAGATTCTGTGTCTCCCTCTCTCTCTGACTTCCTCTCCTCATGCTGTCTCTCTCTCTCTCAGAAATAAATAAAACATTAAAAGAAATTTTAAAAAATGCAACTGATTTCTGTACGTTGATTTTGTACCCTGCCATTTTGCTGGATTCATGAATCAGTTCTAGTAGGCTTCTGGTGGAATCTGTTGGGTTTTCTATGTAGAGTATCATGTTGTCTGTGAAATGTGAAAGTTTGACTTCTTTTTTCCCACTTCTGATGCCTTTTATTTCCCTGTGTTGTCTGATTCCTGATGCTAGGACTTCCAGTACTATGTTAAACAATAGTGGTGAGAATGGACATCCCTGTCGTGTTCCTGATCTCAGGGGGAAAGCTCTCAGTTTTTCCCTGTTGAGGATGATCTTAGCTGAGGGATTCTCATAGATGGCTTTTATGATGTTTACATAAGTTCCTTCTATCCCAACTTTCTCAAGGGTCTTTATTAAGAAGATGTGCTATATTTTGTCAAATGGTTTTTCTGCATCTATCGACAGGATCACATGGTTTTTATCTTTTCTTTTGTTAATGTGATGTATCACACTGATTGATTTGCGAGTATAGAACCAGCCCTGTAACTCAGAAGTGAATCCCACTTGATCATGGTGGATAATTCTTTTTATGTGCTATTGAATTCGAGTTGCACGTATCTTGTTGAGGATTTTTGTATCCGTATGCATCAAGAATATTGGCCTGTAGTTCTCTTTTTTTTTTTTTGCTAGGTCTCTGTCTGGCTTGGGAATCACAGTGATGCTGGCTTCATAGAATGAGTCTGGAAGTTTTTCTTCCATTTGTAGTTTTTGGAATAGCTTGAGCAGAACGGGTATTAAGTCTGTTTTAAATGTCGGGTAGAATTCCCCAGGGAAGCCATCTGGCCCAGGGTTCTCATTTATTGGGAGATTTTTGATAACTGACTCGATTTCTTCACTAGTTATGGATCTATTCAGATTTTCTATCTCTTCCTGATGAATTTTGGTAGTGAGTGTGTGTTTAGGAATTTGTCCATTTCTTCTCAGTTGTCCTGTTTGTTGGCATATAATTTATCATAGTATTCCCTGATAATTGTTTGTATTTCTGAGAGGTTGGTTGTAATAAGTCCATTTTCATTCATAATATTGTCTATTTAGGTGCTGTCTCTCTTTTATTTATTTTTTTAAATGTTTTTTTTTTATTTATTTCTGAGAGAATGAGAGAGACAGAAAAAGAGAGAGAGAGAGAGACAGCATGAGCAGGGGAGGGTCAGGAAGAGAGGGAGACATAGAATCTGAAACAGGCTCTAGGCTCTGAGCTGGCTGTCAGCACAGAGCTGGACACGGGGCTCGAACCCACAAACTGTGAGATCATGACCTGAGCTGATGTCGGATGCTTAACCGACTGAGCCACCCAGGTGCCCCTGGGTGCTCTCTCTTTTCGAGAAGCCTGGCTAGAGGTTTGTCGATTTTGTTTATTTTTTCAAAAAAACAATTCTTGGTTTCATCGATCTGTTCAACGTTTTTTGTTTGTTTCTATATTGTTTATTTCTGCCCTGATTTTTATTATTTTTCTTCTCCTACTGGGTTTGGGGTGCTCTTGTTGCTCTCTTTCTAGTTCCTTTAGGTGTGCTGTTAGATTTCTAATTTTTAATTTCTAAATTTCTAATTTCTTCAAATAGGCCTGGGGTGCAATGTACTTTCCTCTTGGACTGCCTTTGCCATATCCCATAGAGTTTGGATTGTTGTATTTTCATTTTCCTTTGTTTCCATATATTTTTAAAATTTCATCTCTTATTGCCTGATTGGCCCATTTGTTCTTTAGTAGGGTGTTCTTTAACCTCCATGTTTTTGGAGGTTTTCCAGACTTCTTCCTGTGGTTGATTTCAAGTTTCATAGCAGTTTGATCTGAAAGTGTGCATGGTATGATCTCACGTCTTTTATATTTACTGAGGGCTGCTTTATTTCCCTGTATGTGATCTATCTTGGAGAATGTGCCATGCACACTTGAGAAGATAGTAAATTCCATGGCCTCAGGATGTAGAGTTCTAAATATATGTCACATCCATTTGGTCAAACGTGTCATTCAAGTCCATTGTTTCTTTAGTGATTTTCTGTCTAGTTGATCTATCCNTCGATTTTGTTTATTTTTTCAAAAAAACAATTCTTGGTTTCATCGATCTGTTCAACGTTTTTTGTTTGTTTCTATATTGTTTATTTCTGCCCTGATTTTTATTATTTTTCTTCTCCTACTGGGTTTGGGGTGCTCTTGTTGCTCTCTTTCTAGTTCCTTTAGGTGTGCTGTTAGATTTCTAATTTTTAATTTCTAAATTTCTAATTTCTTCAAATAGGCCTGGGGTGCAATGTACTTTCCTCTTGGACTGCCTTTGCCATATCCCATAGAGTTTGGATTGTTGTATTTTCATTTTCCTTTGTTTCCATATATTTTTAAAATTTCATCTCTTATTGCCTGATTGGCCCATTTGTTCTTTAGTAGGGTGTTCTTTAACCTCCATGTTTTTGGAGGTTTTCCAGACTTCTTCCTGTGGTTGATTTCAAGTTTCATAGCAGTTTGATCTGAAAGTGTGCATGGTATGATCTCACGTCTTTTATATTTACTGAGGGCTGCTTTATTTCCCTGTATGTGATCTATCTTGGAGAATGTGCCATGCACACTTGAGAAGATAGTAAATTCCATGGCCTCAGGATGTAGAGTTCTAAATATATGTCACATCCATTTGGTCAAACGTGTCATTCAAGTCCATTGTTTCTTTAGTGATTTTCTGTCTAGTTGATCTATCCATTGCTGTAAGTGGAGTATTAAAGTCCCCTGCTATTAGCACATTCTTGTCCATAAGATTGTTTCTATTTGTGATTAATTTTTTTAATGTATTTTGGTGCTTCTGTATTCGGTGTGTAGACATTTATAATTGTTAGCTCTTCCTGATGGATAGATCCTGTAATTATTATATAATGCCCTTCTTCATCCTTGTTACTGCTTTTACTTTAAAGTCCAGTTTGTCTGATATAAGTATAGCTACTCCAGCTTTCTTTTGACTTCCAGTAATATGATAGATATTTCTCCATCCCTTTAACTTCAATCTGAAGGTGTCCTCAGGTCTAAAATGAGTCTCTTGTAGACAGCAAATAGATGGATTTTGTTTTTTATCCATTCTGCTACCTTATGTCTTTTCATTGGAGCATTCAGCCAATTTGCATTCAGTGTTATTATTGAAATATATGGGTTTAGAGTCATTGTGTTCTTTTTAGGATTCATGCTTGTAGTGCGTCTCTAGTACCTTGTATTCCTTGCAACATTTCCCTCATAGAGTCCCCCTCAGGATTTCTTATAGGGCTGGTTTAGTGGTGATGAATTCTTTCAATTTTTGTTTATTTGGGAAGACTTTTATCTCTCCTCCTATTCTGAATGACAGGCTTGCTGGATAGAGGATTCTTGGCTGCATATTTTTTTCTGTTCATCACATTGAAGATTTCCTGCCATTCCTTTCTGGCCTGCCAAGTTTCAGTAGATAGGTCTGTCACCACTCTGATAGGTTTCCCTTTGTATGTTAGGGTCTTTTTCTCCCTAGCTGCTTTCAAAATTCTTTGTCCTTATATTTTGCCAGTTTCACTATGATAGATAGGTCGTGCAGAAGATCAATTCCAGTTACGTCTGAGGGGAGTTCTCTTTGCCTTTTGGATTTTAGTGTCTGTTTCTTTCCTCAGACTGGGGAAGTTCTCTGGTATAATTTGTTCAAGGACTCCTTCAGAAGCTTTCCCTCTATCTTCCTCTTCTGGAATTCCTATGATACGGATATTATTCTGTTTGATTGTATCGCTGAGCTCTCGAACTCTCTTTTCAAATTACATCTGAGGGGAGTTCTCATTGCCTCTTGGATTTCAATGTCTGTATCCTTCCCCAGATTGGGGAAGTTCTCTGCTATAATTTGTTCAAGGATATCCTCAGTGCCTTTCCCTCTCTCTTCTTCATCTGGAATTCCTATGATACGGATATTGTTCTGTTTGATTGTATTACTGAGCTCTCAATCTCTCCTTTCGTGTTCCTGGATCAGTTTATCTCTCTTTTCCTCAGCTTCCTCTTTTTCTATAATTGTGTCTTCTAACTCACCTATTCTCTTCTCTGCCTCTTCTATCCGTGCTTTGGACGCCTCCATTTTATTATGCATCTCATTTATAGCATTTTTAAAATTCATCACACCAATTTTTAAGCTCCATAGTCCTTGTAGCAATAGTTTCTCTGATGTCTTCCCTGCCTTTTTCAAGCCCAGTGATTAATTTTATGACTATTGTTCTAAATTCTTGTTCAGATATGTTGCGTATGTCAGTTTTGAGCAGTTCTTTAGCTGTCATTTCTTCCTGGAATTTCTTTGGAGGAGAGTTCTTCCATTTCATCATTTTGGCTAGCTTTCTGTCTCTTGTGAGTTTTAAAAGCTTGTTATGCACACTGTACCTGTGAGTACTGCTGTATTAAAGAAGGCTCTTTGACTGTCTAGAGCCTGTCCTTTCAGGAAGTGTTCTTTGAATGGTGTCTCTTGGTCTCTCTTGTTGAGACTTTGGTTATTTTATTTTCCTACTTGTAGTGGTATTGGAACTCCCCACCATGTGTACTTTGGCTTTTTTCTTGAGGTAGCCACTATTAGGTTTTTTTCTCATCAGACTCTGTCTTCTTTTCCTCCCAATCTCCTGGATTCTGTAAGGGATCCTATGGCTTCAGGTCTTCTCCTTTTGAGAGATGTGAGTGAGTGAAATGTACGTAGCTCCCTACTTCTCTGCCATCTTGCTTACTCTCTGTAAAACTCTTAACATAGTTATTGGCACAGAATAAGTACCTGATAAGTAATCACCTTTTTAAAGTCTAAATCCTTTTTTTATTCTTATTTTTAGAATAAATATGATTACCATAATTACATTTCATAATAGGGTCATAATTATAAACTTTAAACTACATAACCTTAGTTATAGATGAAAAGATGTATTTGGGAGATGCATAAGACACAGTACTTGATCATCTCCTCCCACTGATTTCACTTAATATTTTGCAAGGTGGCTTTACTCTTGGCTCTTATAGCAAACCCAATCCAGCCATTCTATAAATCACATCCATTTGTCCTTATTATGTTGTCTACACAAAAAGTTTATTTCCAGTCCATGAAGGATTGCCTAGCATGGCATGGTCATTGAACTATGCATTGTCTACATAGCCAGAGCAAAGGTTGCAAGTTGTAAGATTGCCAGGAAGGGATAGGTAGGAGCCAGATTATAGATAGCTTTGTATCATTTAGATGTTTTAGTATAAATGGCACAAGTTAAGAGGGAAATGCATCCACCTAAATTTGGTCACTTGTGTAATGCTATGGCATCATTGACTGGGCAGTCTTGGAATCACTGCTCAGCTTTAAGCAGTGTGCCTAATGTTGGGTGATCTTTGCATCATAGCACATACAGAAAAATTGCAGAGAATTTTGCCTTGTTTTCCATCAAAATTTATCACTTTGCATAAATGTTTGAAGAAACTGTGGGTATAGGCTACTAAAATTGAAAATGTATTTCTGCCTAGAAATAAAACATGTAATGTTTTAAAGTACTATGATAGCATAGTTTTTGCTTTTCTTAGAGTAGGGGCATGGAGAGTGTAGTTCACTCTATTAACAAATGATAACTTGACAAGTACATACAGATACTTCACTGGATGTCCACTGTGTTACAAATAAAATTATGGTCTAACTGGGAGGCAAAACACAAACATACAAAAAATGAATTACTATAAGCAAGGAAGGTTACGTTACAAAGGAAAAACACTGACAGTTTTTCTGCAGATATTCAGAGGAGGAAAGAACAGTTTCTAGCAGCATCAAATGCCCTTGAGATAGTATCTAGGAGTTTCTATATTCCTGAGACCAATTTTAGAAGCCCATAACTAAAAAGACTTGCATGGAATGATGGAATACTTTCTTGAGTTAGGATGACATTATGGATTGATGGCAGTCCAAATAAGGTGCAAAACAGCATCAGAGTAAGGTTGCAAATGCCACCATATATTTCTCAGTAAGACAGTGGACAATGTTGTCATCTTTTCTTCCCCCTTCGGTCACTTAAAAATTATTTATGTGCATAATTGTGAAAAAATAACCAACAGAATCAAGAGTCAAAAGTTCCTTGGAAGGCAGATATACAAAGTGAGTAGTAGGTAGCCTTTGAACTCCAGACCAAACTAGCAGTTCACATAGAACATTATTTCCACAACTCTAAAGTATTTGAATAGCTTGAGGGTCTACTTTGGACATTCAAGATCATATCATTTTCATCAGCTCATGTTCTTTCTCATCAATATATCCTTTGCTAGGTTCAATTCAAGGTATTATTGAGTCTAATAGCTATGTGCTAAGCATTGTTCACTCACTAGAGACACCATGGTGAAGGTAGTCCTTGCCTTTGAGGAGTTCACATTTTTCCCATCAGAGCTGGAATGGTAGCTGGAATGTCTCATCATAACCCACCATATACTCACTCACCAGTAAAGTGCCCTTGTAATAGATGATAGCTTCCTCATCTGTCAAAACCATCATGCTGATTGGTATCACTTTATAATTATACTATGTGTATCAGGGGAGTTCTGAGGGCCACCTTTAATCCTACTAAATATTCCTAGCTCATTCACTTTCAATTTTGAGATGATTGTTCCATACCTTCATGTTCCTTAAAACTCCACACTCACTCTCAGCTAAAATTCTTGCTTTCTATTTCAATGAGAAAGTAGGAACAACCAGAAAAGAACATTGACAAACTCAAACTTCCTCACTCTCTGAGTTGCCTGCATCTGTACCCACATATTTTGTCTTCCCTCCTACTATCATACTTGAGGCAACTTTCTACTCCTCTTGTGCTAGACTTCATTTCCTCTTTCCCACCTAAGGACATTTCTTCGGAAATTTTCTTTTCCTCCATCCTTTCCTTTCCTTCTTTCCTTCCGTATGTCCTTCCTTCCTTCCTTCCTTCCTTCCTCCTTCCGTCTCTTTCTTTCTCATGCATCTTCAATTTTCTCCCTTATAAATATTTTATTTAAAAATCCCTTTATTCTGTATGCTTTTCCATTGTCCGATTTCTCTCCTTTTTATAGCAAAATCCATAAGAAATACATATACTTCAATTCTATATCCTTAATTCCTATCTTACATTCTTATTTGAACCCGTTTTATTCAGGATTTTGTTTCTAATTCATTGCTAAATCACTCTTGACAAGGTCACCAATGACTTACATGGTGACAAATCTAATGGATGAATTCTCAATTCTCATCTCAACCTACCCTTATTAAGTACTCTCTTCTCTTTGAAAACTTGCTTCATTTGATTTTGAAGCATTTCTTTCCCCTCCCTGGTTCTGCTCTTACCTAAGTGGCTACTGTGGCTCTGTCTCTGTCAGTGCTTCTACCTTATCCTCTACCTCTAAGTTTTAGAACACTCCAAGGCTCAGTCTTAAGACTTCTTATTTTCTTTATATATGATCACTCCATAGATGGTTTGCCCAGTCTCTTGGCCTTATTTTCAACCTATACACTGAGAATGCCCAAATTTAAGTTTCCAATTCAGACTGCTTGCTTTATCATCAGATATTATTTATTTATTTAGTAGCATCCTGGACATCTCCACTTGCGTATCTAGTAGGCATCTTAAACGTGTCCAAAACTAAACTCTTGTGTTTTCTACCAAACCTGTTTCTCACACAGTCTTCCAGTCTTAGTATATGGCAATTTGATCTTTCTAATTGCCTCGGCCAAAAATACTTGGCTTCTCTCTTTCATTTCTTTTGTCAGGAAATCCTGTTGGCTTTACCTTAGAAACATATCTAGAAATTGAGCATTTCTTACCATTTCCAATGCTTTCACATTGGTCCCAGCCATCATTTTATGTATTTATATAATAGCCTTTTAACTTGTCTCCCTGCTTTTGCTCATGCCCCCAGCAACCTATTCTCCTGCAGAAAGGCAAGTCAGATTATGTCATTCTTCTGTAAATCCTCTCCTGGACTCTGATCTCACTGAAAGCGAAAGCTAAAATCTTTATGGTTGTTTATATAGCTCAGTATGTACCCCTTCTACACCCCCTACTACTTTCCATTTTCCTTTACTCCACTACAGCTACATGATCCTCCTTGAACATTCCACGCATGCTTCCACCTTGAAGCCTTTACATTGCTTTTTCTTCTGCGTGGAATGTTCTTCCTCCAGATGTCCACATGGGTCATTGCCTGGCTGCCTTTTGGTCAAATTACACCTTGTTAGTCAGGCCTTCCTTGCTGAGCCTATATGGCATTCTTCCACACACACACAAACACACGTACTTCCAGCAGTTTTTGGCCTGCTTTACTTTTCTCCATAGCACTTATAACTAACATTAACTTCTCTATTTTAACTATTTCTCACAGTAGAGTACAGTACCTGAGGGCTGAAATTTGATTCATCATTTTACAGTTTTAACCCTGGGCAGAGAACAGTACCTGTCTTATACTAGGTGTTCAACAGATGTTTGTGAATTCAGTGACTATACAGAATGGGTATAATACCTGCACCATAATTGTAGTGAGGATAAAATAATACCTGTTATATTAGCCCACTTAAAAAACCTGTAGGACTGTTTTATGTTGGCTCTCATTGCTTCTTAAATTCTAGATGACTGAACAATGCTGTTAAATAATTCTTATAGAGAGTCCAACCCGGCTTTGTACAAATCAGAGATGTCATGTCTCAGTCATATAAAATGGAGAATATCCCTCTAAATAGAAATGGAAAATGCAAGCCAACAACTGGTCTACATATATAAGGCAGGAAAAAAAACCTGTTGGATTTTTTTCATTTTTTAAGCGTATTCCCCACACAAAGATAAAAATAGTTTCAGCTTCGAACTTGAAGGATGACATTATATGTGCAGTAGCACATTTTTCATTTTTATGTATTTTTTTTACAATTATGATGTTAAATGTATTTTTAACCCATAGATTTGCATTAATATTGAGTGAGTTTTTAACTTTCCATTCAGTGTCATTTAAATTTTGTACTTTTAACTATGCATCTGATTTCCTTTATGTTCTAAAAGAGAAGCTAGAGAAAGAAAAACAAAAAAAAATTATAAAATAGGCAGTTTGAAATTTTATTGCCAAATGTCTCCAGTAGTGAAGGCTTTTTAAGCAATATTTTGGTCCACATTTGCTGCTAGCATCCATTAATTCATATGTGGGCCTACTGAAAGAAATTGTGTCCCAGATGAAATATTAATCTCCTGTGAGAAGTCTTCCTTGTCACTCTGCTCAGATAGGTCCAGATCTTTTTCCCAAACCCTAACCGTAAACTACAGCACTGTTTTCATACTATCATTAAAATAAACATTATATTGATTATGTTTTTGAAAATACAAAATTTCTTATAAGTTCCTTTACTCATACAGTCAGCAAATTTTGAGTTGCCAAATCTGTTCTAAGCATTGCTTTGCGGCTGTGGGTGAAAAGATGTATGAGGTATCATTTTGGTAACTTTCCCTCTTCATTAGACTGTGAATTCAATCATTGAGGATCCTATCTTTCTGTACCTAGTGATTAGCACAATGTTAATAAATATATGAATAATGAATGGATGACTCTCCTGGTTAGAGAAGGGAGTTCCTGAGGACAGGGTCATATCTGTGTCCATAGTGCTTAATGCAATGCCTGGTGCATAGTGAAAGCTCAGCAGATGTTATATAGAAAGCAAATAATGAGCAGTCTAAGGGGCATCCTCCATCCTGGTGTCTGGGACAGGCCAACATTAGAGTAAGTGCCTGAGTACAGTATCTATGAACCCCCGTGGCTCAAATGAGACTTTCAATGAGAGCTTCTCTGAAGACCCTCTTCTGTGCATGCATATGTCCAGTAACTAGCAGAGGAATATTCTAGATTGATTAGTTGAGTATGCTAGGATATGATTAGTAGCCAAGAGACTGCTGAGCCTCACTGAGGAAGAACTGCCATTTGGGAGCTGATGCTTTTAGACACTTTTCTGGCAGACTTTGAATACATGTCCATGACACATGAAATTACTCTAGGTTCGGTGCTTGGCATGCCAAAAAACATTTCAGGGATGTCACCTTCAAGTGGATAAAGAAAGTTTGGAAAGTTAATTGGCTATTTCCAGACTGAAGTCTGAAAATTGAACTCATCAGGAAGTGCTTCCTAGCACCCATTTTCAGATATCAGTAATTCTTAATTAAAACTGTTTTGATCTCAGATGGTACATTTAATCAACAGTTTCCTGACTATTCAGCCCAGTCTAACCCATGTTGTCCCTGATCAGAGTTAGGAAAAATACTGTAATTCCTTTGTATGTTGAATGGAACCCCTAAATCTTTGCAAGACTGCTGAACTCTTTGAGATCCAGGATATGCTGCATGTATCTCTGTATCTCCAGCTATAACATACTTTCTAACACAGGGAAAATAGTCATTCCTACTTTGATGATATATTGACTAACAGGTCAAATATGTAAATAAACTAGTTTATGTACATGAAGACTTGAGATCACCACAGGAAGGGTACTTTAAACAAAATTACTAAGAAGTAAAATGGCAAGGATTGTCACTGTTCCTGTATCCCCCTTGATGTAATTTTTATTTTACAACTAACACATGGATAGATCTTCTTTTTAATACTAGTACATGACAGGCAAGGCCCCCGTGACTAGGATACCTAGTTAGTTTCATTCCCAAAGATTATCACTATTACCTGTTTGGCTTCTAGACCTTGGCTTTTGCACATTAGCCTATCTATAATTATTAGAAAAAAATATAGTACAGTTGTGTGTATCTTTAACTTGTTTAAAAATGGCATACTCTATTCTCTATGGTTTTTTAATTTGCTTTTGCCATTCAATAATAGGTTTTAAGATCTTCTCATGTGGGCATGGTTGGATTTACTACCTTATTTCTGACTGCCTACTTGTTATTCCAAGTAGCACATCATACCACATTTTACCTGTTTCCTAGTTAAAGATTCAGATTGCTTTTAAGTTTTCAAAGATTTAAGTAAGGAATGATACAGTGATCATTTTTGGACACATATCCTTATGTATGTGGATTAGTCTTTTTATACCTAGCCTTTTATACCTGTTATTCCCTTTATGGTTCTAATTTAAGAAACATTGGAAATGAGGGCATGACAACCTCAATTAGGTTGAATTAGGCTTAATCTAATATTAATTAGATCATCCTTTAAGAGAGCACTTATTAATCAATTTTAAATTGAGTATATGCTCTGTATCAAACATATATTGGGTCTGGGGATATAGTAAGGAGCAATCATGGTTTCTCTGTTTACAAAACTTACAGTTACAGGAAAACATCTGCCAGTGGCTCAACCCCTGACATTGCCAATAGTATTTCTCATTGTAACATTGCTAACTTTTATTAACCTATTTTTTAAAAAAAAATTTCTCCAAGAGAAGACTCAGTGCCCAATATCCTTTTCCCATTAGAAGAAATGCCCTTCTTTTGTTTGTGGCCAAGGTTGTTCAGATATATGTATGCAGAGATGGATCCTCTGTTAGAAGCTATGTTCCCAGCTATTGTGACTCGACAAAGTAAAAGGAAGGGTAGTTAATTATCTTATGATTATACCCTAAGTCCTTACAGGAATTATTTCTTCCCTGCTAATCGTGCATAAGGTAGGTCATTACCTCCTGATTGTAGGCACCTGCTGGTGCACTGGCAGAGTGAAATGGGGGCTGCTTAAGGCTTAGTAGTGAAAGCATGCTTGAGAATTCTTATAGAAGGGGCTCAACTGCAACAGGACTCAAAGATCTTACTTCCTAAAATTTCAGAGGAATATTCTGTGCCAGAAGGATTTAGTCTAACATTTAGTCCCACTAATGTTTATTGAGTGCGATCTTGTGTATCAGAATAAGGCAAGAAGGTACAATTCAGACCAGATTTATAAGCAGTCTTAATGAGAAGCAGAAAGCAAACAGATCCAAATAGATATGAAGACAAGACCAAAATATCCATTATCACTATTTATTATCAGGAACTCTGACAAGAGCTTTGTCTGCACTTACTTCTATAACCCTTTTGGTAACCTTGTAAGATGGATATTGATATTTCAATTTTCAATTGAGAAAAATGACCTTGAGAAAGGTTAGGAACTTGTTAAAGGATATATAGCTACTAAATGGCAAAGAAGGACTTTTAACACAGGTTTGTCTGGTTCCATTGCCTGGCTTCTCCCTCTGAGCCATTGCCAGTGAAGCTGAATGGCTTCACTATTCAGTGCCACTACCAGTAAGAACACTGGGGGATTTTTCAAGTGGCGTGGCATAGAATTTCTTGTTTTCACAGTAGTGGGTCTTTCTAAGTTTCTGACTCCACACAGAATACGAAAGAAGGGACTTAGGGGTCTGTCTGTAGTCTTCATGAATATATCAGTTCTTAATCTATCCTCTGTTAATATTGCAAAAGAAAAAATCACTTTCTCAATTTAGAAACAAATATATTTACTTGATATGACTATGATAAAATGTGATCTTTTGGCTACCTTCACTCCTCATGCATCAGTCACAAGAATACAGTGTTAGTATCGAATATATATTTTTGTTGCCATTCCAAAAGAAAAAGAAGTTCTAATTCTTGAAACTAATCTGAAATTAATGTTCTCATTTTGCATGCACTAGGTTGTTGATTGTCTTATGCGCTGATGGGACATGAGACCTTTGTGACCCATCATCCAGAGTATCTGTAGATGCTATCAAATGATGAAATGTCATATATATGAATGACTGATCAGTTTTCTTAAACAAATTTGTGGATGATACTTACTGGTATGTTGTTAAGGAAAACCACTGGCAGCATTCAGACCTTGATTTTTGCAAAAGAGTATTTGTTAAAAGCCTGGGCTTTGGAATCCCACAAACTTCGGTTTGTATTGTGCCCTCTATGTCTTAGCACAATTTATATAACCTCTCCAAGTTTTAATTTCTTCATTGAAAAATGTGGAAACAGTCTATTTCATAGACTGTTATGAGGATTAAATGAGGCAATGCATTTAGAGTCCTGGGCAAGAAGAGTATTCTCAATACATGTTAGCCATTAGTATCATTACTTAAGAAATTAACTAAAGGGTAGTGTTTCTCAAAATACACTTGCTAGAATACCAGCATCAGTATCATCTAGAATGTTCATGACAAATATTAGGCTCCTAGATGCCAGTCAGATCTCTTGATTCAGAATTTCTTTGGGGAAGATGGTTAGCATAGAATTGGCACAATAGCACTCATTCATAGAGCTCACACACATGTGGTTTGAGAACCACAGCCACAGAAAAGAGTGGAGGAGGTGGTTATGCTTTATGCTCTGGTTCAGCCACATTTATGAGTGGCTGCCATATGCCAGGACCTGCCTTAGGCACAAGGGAAGTCAATAAGATGGTCCATTTTCAAAATTAGAGTGCAAAAGAATGGTAGCTCTTGTTCCTATAACAGGTACGATTGTCACTATGAGAACAATGAACTGAAGAGGGAATGCAGGTAATTCTGTATTCATGCCTTATTGGAATTTTATTGGAGATCCACAAATGCTCACATATTCATCTTCAAGTAATATATATACATACTAAAGTTAAAAGCTTTCCCATTCCTCTTTTTGTTCTGGCATGGATTGACTAGTGTGGAAAGGTAATTTTCATCTGTTTGGTGGGTTGCATAAAAATGGGGTAGGACAAGTTTTGCTTCTTTTTAGAAATGCATTTTTAGAGAAATATTTTTCACTTCTGTATGAAGGAGAGTGATGTAAAGATAGTTAACTCAGCTCTTTGCTTCAAGGCTCAGTCTGGTCTATTCCAATCATAGGAATCTCCAGAATTTAAATTGCTTTTGAAATTGGACTTTAAGGCATGTTTCTTCCCTAGAGTGTATGGTTTTTCAAGTTTACAAGGATCAATTTATGTTTGACTTTTTTCCTCTAGTGTATACAGAGTAAAAAAAAAATTTTTTTTTTGTAATTGACATATAATGAAATTTCTGAATTGATAACAATCATTTGACATATTCATAAATGTTATCAATGAAGCATTTGTACATTTTCAGAGAAGCAAGGTTCAGATTATATATGAACAAGATGCATCTAATTCTTTATTTTTAAAGTTTTATTTAAATTCCAGTTAGTTAGGGGTGCCTGGTTGGCTCAGTTGGTTAAGCATCTGACTTCAGCTTAGGTTATGATCTCACGGTTTGTGAGTTGGAGCCCTGCATTGGGTTCTTTGCTGTCAGCACATAGCTTGCTTTGGATCCCCTGTCTCCTTCTCTCTTTGTCCCTCCCCTGCTCTCTTTCTCTCTCTCTCTCTCTCAAAATAAATAAACATTAAGAATTTAAAAAATTTCCAGTTAGTTAACATATAGTGTAATATTAGTTGCAGATGTACAACAACTCCATGCAACAGACAGTCCTCATCATAAGTGCACTCTTTAATACCCATCACCCATTTAACCCATTCTCCCTCCCACTCCCCTCTGGTAACCGTCAGTTTGTTCTCTATAATTAAGAGTGTTTCTTGGTTTGCCTCTCTCTCTCTTTCTTTCTTTCCTTTGCTCATTTGTTTTGTTTCTTAAAATCCACATATAAGTGAAATCATAGGGTATTTATCTTTCTCTGACTTATTTTACTTAGCATTATATTCTTTAGCTCCATCCATGTTGTTGCAAATCGCAAGATTTCATTTTTTTAATGGCTGAGTAATATTCTGTCATATATATATATATACACATACATATATATGTATATATATACTACCTCTTCTTTATCCATTCATCGGTCAATGGACATGGGCTATTCCCATAACTTTGCTATTATAGATAATGCTATCATAAACTTTGGAATGCATCTATCCATTTGAATTAGCATATTTGTATTCTTTGGGGAAATATCTAGTAGTGCAATTTCTGTATTATAAGTTAGTCCTATTTTTAACTTTTTTGAGGACCCTCCATACTATTTTCCAGATTGGCTGCACCAGTTTGTATTCCCACCGTGAGGGTTCCCCTTTCTCCGCATTCTTGTCATTACTTGTTGTTTCTTGTGTTGTTGATTTTCACCATTCTGAGAGATGTGAGGTGATATTTCATTGTAGTTTTGATTTGCATTTCCCTGATGATCAGTGATGTTGAGCATCTTTTCATAATTCTTTTGGCTATCTGTATTGACTTCTTTAGAAAAATGTCTATTCATGTCTTCTAGCCATTTATTTATTTTTATTTTTTAATTTTTAATTTATTCTTATTTTTAAATTTATTTTAATTTTTAATTTTTATTTTTTAGTGTTTTTCATTTATTATTCAGAGCATAGACACTATTTTTCACCTCAACATTTTCTTTTTTTTATATAAAATTTATTGTCAGATGGGTTTCCATACAATACCCAGTGCTCATTCCAACATCACTTCAACATTTTTTTCTTCTAATAAATATATGTATATTGGCTTTTTTGGTTTTTTAATAGTTTATTGTCAAGTTGGTTTCCATATAACACTCAGTGCTCATCCCCACAAGTGCCCTCCTCAATGCCCATTACCTCCCTTCCTCTCCCCTCCAGGCCTATCAGCCCTCAGTTTGTTTTCAGTATTCAAGAGTCTCTCATGGTTTGCCTCCTTCCCTCTCCCCCACTCTTTTTCCCCTTCTTCTCTATCCATTTTTTAAAGTAGGATGATTTGTTTTTGAGATGTTGAGTATTAGAAGTTCTTTGTATGTTTTGGATACTAACTGTTAATGGATGTCATTTGCAAATATTTTATTCCATTCTATAGATTGCTTTTTAGTTGTATTGATTGTTTCCTTCACTGTGCAGAAGCTTTTTATTTTGACGAAGTATCATAGTTTAATTTTGCTTTTGTTTTCCTTGCCTCAGGAGATGTATCTAGAAAGAAGTTGTGATGGCCAATGACAAATAGGTTACTGCCTATATTCTATTCTAGGATTTGGATGGTTTCCCATCTCACATTTTGGTCTTTCATCCATGTTGAATTTATTTTTGTGTATGGTGTAAGAAAATGGCCCAGTTTTGGGTACCTGGGTGACTCAGTCGGTTAAGTGTCTGACTCTTGATTTCAGCTCAGGTCATGATCTCACAGTTCATGAGATCAAGCCCCATGTTGAGCTCATGGTGACAGCACAGAGTCTGCTTGAGATTCTCTCTCTCCTTCTCTCTCTTCCCCTTCCCTTCCCTTCCTTGTCCTCTCTCTCTCACTCTCTGTCTCTCTCTCTCTCTCAAAATAAATAAGAAACTTAAAAAAAGAAGTGGTCCAGTTTAATTTTTTTCTTGTGCTTTCCAGTTTTCCAAGCATCATTTGTTGAAAAGACTTTTATTTTTCCATTGTATATTCTTTCCTACTGCTTTGTCAAAGATTAATTGACCATATAATTCTGGGTTCATTTATGGGTTATCTATTCTGTTATTGATCTATGTGTTTATTTTTGGGCCACTACCATACTGTTTTGATCACTACAGCTTTATAATATAACTTTAAATCTGGAACTGTGATGTTTCCAACTTTGCTTTGCTGTTTTAAGATTGCTTTGGCTATTTGAGGTCTTTTGTGGTTTCATACAAATTTTAGGATTGTTTGTTCTATCTCTATGAAAAATGCTGGTGGCATTTTCATAGGAATTACAATGTGTAGATTGCTTTAAGTAGTATAGACATTTTAATAATATTTATTCTTTCAGTGTATGAGCATAGAATATTTTTCCATTTCTTTGTATCATCTTCAGTTTCTTTCACCAGTATTTTATAGTTTTCAGAGTACCTCTTTGGTTAGGTTTATTCTTAGGTATCTTACTGTTTTTGGTGCACTTGTAAATGAGATTGATTCCTTACTTCTTTAGCAGAAATTCCGCTGCTTCATTGTTGTTGTATAGAAATGCAATGGATTTCTGTATGTTGATTTTGTATCCTGAAAATGATCAGTTTTAGCAATTTTTTGATGGTCTTTTGAGTTCTCTACATAGACTATCATGTCATCTGAATATAGTGAAAAATTTACTTCTTTCTTGCAGATTTAGATACTTTTTATTTTTATTGTTGTTGTTGTTATCTAATTGCTGAGGCTAGGACTCCCATAGTATGTTAAAAAACAATGTTGAGAGAGGCCATCCCTGTCTTGCTGCTGAGTGTAAAGGAAAAGCTCTCAATTTTTTTCCCCAATTGAGGATGATAATAGCTGTGGGTTTTTCATATATGGCCTTTCTTATGTTGAGGTATGTTCCCTCTAAAGCTAGTTTGTTGAGGATTTTTATCACAAATGGATGTTGTACTTTGTCAATTGCTTCTTCTAAAAATGTATCTAATTCTCATGGTGCCTATCATCTAGTCACTTTCAAATAGGAGTTAACAGTCATTTATCATGTTACTATCTATAAGGTGATTTTCCACACACTTCATTTGGTCATCATAATAGTTCTTTTAACTGATACACAATCAAGTTGTATTTACCTTTGGGACATTTTTTCTTCCTGTCTTGGAGTCAACCTGTGAAACCAGGGCAATTATCACCCTAATGCCTATCATTCTAATAGGCAGTTCTATTATATACTCCCTGTGGATGCCATGGACTGACCATTAGAGCTTGGTTTGTATATCTGAAAACCTGGTACTGGAAGAGATAAAGGTTAAGAATAGAGCAGATTCCTGCTCTCCATAGCCAAGTCATGAATGTGCTAGTGTTCCAAGAGCTTGATATAGTTTAAATCATTTATCTTTAAAATAACTCTATTCATTATTATGGCCATTTAACAAATGAGGAAACAGAGTCAGAGTTCAGGCAATTTTCCTAAGATCACACAGAAAGAAAAAAAAAACCAAAAAAACAGTAGTCCTAGAATTTGGTNTGGGTTCGAGCCCTGTGTTGGGCTCTGTGCTGATGGCTAGCTCAGAGCCTGGAGTCAGTTTCAGATTCTGTGTCTCCCTCTCTCTCTGACCCTCCCCTGTTCATGCTGTCTCTCTCTCTCAGAAATAAACTTTAAAAAAAGAAAAAGAAAAAGAAAAAGAAATTGCACATACCAAAAGCCATAAGTACTGTGAGAATTTAGAAATAGCTTGGCAAGACCAATCATAGTAGGTTTTGTGGAAGAAGTGGGAGAAGATTTGTTCCCTGGAAGGTGAATAATGAGTGATTATATATAGCACAGTAGAATATAGTGAAGGAGCACAGTCTTTGTAGTAAAACAGACCTGGGTTCAATTTCTAGTCCCTACACATAGCTATGGGACCTTCAGCAAATCACCTCTATTTTTTCATCTACAAATATTAATAATAGTACCTATCCCACAGATTTTATTTTTATGTGGAAAGATGGGGGGGGGATACAAGAGACTAGCAGGCACAAAAATTGGGAAAGCAGAAATGTTTATGGAATGATTTGAGAGAAATATAATCATGTATCTACTGGAAGAGAGAGGATCTGTTTGGGAATAATGACAAATTTAAGAATGTGGTTTAAGATTGGAAAGTAGCAGTAATCTTTAATGAATGTACTACTTAAGACTTAGGGATTGGTGGATATCCTTGATTTCACTACCTGACAAATCTGGGTACATCATGTAAATTCTGTGCCTCAGTTTCATCATTTATAAAACTAGGAGTAAAATGATATATGTAAAAATTTAAGCCTAGTGTATGATACATACTTAATGATCAATTGATGCTACACATTAATGTTACTATCAGCAGTAGTAGTATTCAACAGGCAAACTACTTACTTACTTACTTATTTTTCCATCCATCCAAAGAAGTTAAGTAATAAAAATGTTGTTTTTGAATGAGTGTACAAGAAACCGTGTCTGAAGATAGACGTTTAAACACAGAATTAGAAGTGATAATTGAAGCCATAATTATGAATGGGCTCTTACTAATCAGTTAAAATATTCACCTAACTTTTTAACGGTCTCAAAAGAAAAATGATAGTTACATTTTTGTTAAGTTTTATGATACAAGTGTGTTGCCGTTTAGGTACCATATTTTCAAAGAGTGACAGGTCACAAATTGGGGGTATAACCTGGAGCTAAAAGCCAGAAAATGGAAAGTAGGTCCTATGAGGACAAAGGAGCCACAGAATGAATGTGGGTATTTCTCTTGGAGAAAGTATAAGAGTGCATTTATGACTAACATGGAGAATGGGGGGTAGATTTATTCTGCATGTTCTAGAGGACAAAAGGATTGAATAAACTGGTGTGTTTGCAGTATGGATAACAACTTCTTTAATAAATAATGAGGTCTTAACTGTACATTCTAGGAGGGTTGGAATGCATACTTCTTAAAAGACTGGAGAGAGACATCTCACTTTGTGAATAGGACTGAGTTATTTTCAAGATCCCTGTAATCCCTGCAGTATTATGATCAGGGTTACTGCATAGAACAAAGTGAGGGACAGAGAATTCCTAAATTGACTAAACAAGTTTTTGAACAAGAAGGAGAAACTGAGAGAAAGATATTCATTTTCAGTTGAGACACAGTGACTGGAATAGTTTTCTTGAGCCAGGAGAGGAAAAAATGGTGAGAAAATGCATAAAGAACCATAAGGTATTCATAAACACTCAGATATTAAGAAAGGAGGTGATTGGGAGGAAAGAGGCATTATTCATAAGTGTGGCTTGGTGGTAACTTTAACCCAGGCTGTTGTCCAGTGACAGCATAGGTAGTAGGACAAAGCTGTTAGGACAAAGCTGTTCTGTCATGAAGCTAGTAGAGGAGAAAAAAATCCAGCTGAATTTCATGACAGGCTACCACTGTTCCTAACTTGGAGACAGCTGTAATAAAGGTAGCATAACAAAGTCCAGAAGCCCCCTCCACACTTCCCTACCTAATTTATTCAATAACTACCAAAATGCCAAGCATTCCATGCTATATTCTCTCTCTCTCAATATGGATATGGATATGGATGGATACACATGTAACTATATCTACATATATTAATTTGTGTCTATATATTTGTTTCTGTGTGTATATGTATGTGTGAGTATATGTATATCAGCTTATTTAATCCTAATATAAATTCTGAAAGATAATATTGCTGGTATGTTACAGATTAGGAAACTAAAGCTCTTGACCATAGTCATTTGCTCAGATTTTCATAAACTAGTAAGAAGATGCTGGTGGTATCCAGATGTTTGCCTAATGCCAAAATAATGTTTCTTCTTAAAAACTGGATATTTAGATTGTGAAATCTAGTTTAGGATCCTAAATTTGCATCTGCATATTGTGCAACATTGAGCAAGTCATTAAACTGACTGGATCTCATTATCCTTCTCTATGAAATGATGAAAAGACACTTATCCTGCCTGTAGGTTTCTTTGTAAGTAGAGATGAGAAGTTCCAAAACTTAGAGCAATCAAGGGGTTTTAAACAAAGGAAATCTATAGTTAAACGTTCACTTTGTACATAGATATGGTAGGTACTGTGGAAGATATATTTGAGGGGGACCAATATAGCCCCAGAGAGAGTCCTTAAGAAGTGATGTTCTTGCTAAATAGTGTACTATCCTACCATAGTGCTATAAGGGATATACAATAGATGATATACTTAAAAAACACATATTGTTACCACCTCCCGCCAACACACACACATACCACTGAGGAGACCAGGAGACATTTTACACATTTTTGTCCTAACCAACTCCCTGCCTGGTGAAATTTGAATACAACAGATATACTGCAAACCTGTTTCTGTGTAATATATATATATATATATAATTTATATATCTGTGTTTTATACATAAAATATTTTTTCATCCTCTTGGTTAGTTGGGGGTGGGGAGATTTATTTTAAGTATTAGGGTCAGAAGATTGTGGGGGCTAGCAAGTCTGAAATTTGTAGGATAGGCTGACAGGCTGGAGCCTCAGGCAGAATTTCTATGTTGCAGTCAAGGCAGATTTTCTCCTTCAGCTTCTTCACTCTGCTTATAAGGGAGTCAACTGATTGGAATGAAGCCTGCACATTATGGAGGGTAATCTGTTTTACTTAAAGCCAACTGATTATAAATGTTTAATCAAGAAAAAAGCCTTTATAGCACATCTAGATTAGCATTTGACCGAACAACTGAGTGTCATTGCCTAGCTAGGTTGACCCAAAATTAACCATCTTTCTCTTCTCCAAAATAACTAAGTTTCACTCCCTTGGGGGTGATATCACCCTTGTTGATATTATAGCATGATATCTTTATATTAAAGTAAGAGATAAAATAACAGGATGTACTGTATATTAGATCATTTTGTTGTTTGGATATATGAGGCAAGGGATAGAGAGGTGCCAGTGCTGGTTTCCAGATTTCTAACTTGAGCAACTGAGCAGATGGTGGTGCCATTCACTGAGACAGGAAAAGCTGAAAAGAAGAGTAGATTAGATGTGGAATATGATGAGATTTATATAAACCATGTGTGCATTTTACAGTGATATTTCAGCATATTCATTCATAAGTCTTTCTAACTGCTTATACCTAGACTTGAATAAAATTTATTAGAAAATCTTTTAGAAAGATAAAATACTTTTTATTTAAGCTCAGTGATAGCATGATTTCATCGCTTTTAGCATTCAGACCTGAAAGATTTTTCTGGAAATATTTGGTATCATTTTTTTTGGTTGTACTATATTTCTACTACTTGGAAACATGTAATAAAATATGACATTTTGAGAACAAAGTGTTAATTATACGACAAATATTTGGTTTCATCTTCATATTTGTCTTGTGAACAAACATATCCATAGTCTGAGTCACGGTCTGACGTCTTTATTATTTTTATTTTGCCTTTCTTCCCAACTAAATTGTGGGATCATGAAGGAAAGGGTCATGACAATTGGGTCAACAAATATTTGGGGTCCAAAATCATCTTATTTGGTTAATAAATGTCAAATATTGAAGTGAAGGTTGTAATACAATTCAGTGTAAGTTTGTCTACAAATACCACAAATCATTGCTTCTTTTTTAAATTTTTTTAACGTTTTATTTATTTCCGAGAGAGAGAGACAGTGTGAGAAGGAGAGGGTCAGAGAGAGAGGGAGACACAGAATCTGAATCAGGCTCCAGGCTCTGAGCTAGCTGTCAGCACAGAGCCCAACGCGGGGCTTGAACCCACAAACCGTGAGATCATGACCTGAGCAGAAGCTGGCCGTCCAACTGAGTGAGCCACCCAGGCGCCCCCACAAATCATTGCTTCTTATCAAATCATTTTTCACAGATTTATGAAGCAGTGGGTATTATTTACATTCTAGATTTGAGATACAATATTTCATTCAAGAAAAGAATGGGAAGGGCGCCTGGAGGGCTCAGTTAGTTAAGCATCTGACTCTTGATTTTGGCTCAGGTCATGATCTCATTGTTTGTGAGATCGAGCCCTGCATCTGACTCTGCACTGACAACAAGGAGCCTGCTTAGGATGCTCTCTTGCTCTCCCTCTCTCTCTCTGTTCCTCCCCCTTTCTTTCTCTCTCTCTCAAAAAAAAAAAAAAAGCTTTAAAAAATAAAAGAATGGGAAAAGCTTATTTAACTGTGTCAAGTCAGAGGGATATATAACCTGTTGGCACTGAAGTCTGTTCTTTGTAACTTGAAACTGTTGTATTTTGTAGAAGCAGATTTCCTATACTGATAATCATATAAGTCATTAAAATTTGTTTAGTTGCAAGTCTGTCATTTTTTATTGTGATTGCCTCATTATGTATGGAATCCATATTCAATTTTTAAAAGTTACTCAAAGTAATGTCAACTTCATGTAAAATATTTACTGGTCCATCACTTGATTGTGGGAAAATAGAAAAAAGGTGCATATTTTGTAATGATACTAAGAATCATGAGCAACAGACTGGAGGAAATTTTGGGATTAATTATTGTCATAAGCCAGGTTCCCCAGAAAACACTCTAAAAAATCTGAGATTTATATGTAAGAGATTATTAGGGAATATTCTAGGAACAACTCCTGGGAGGCATGAGCCACCCAGAATTAGGGAAAGGGAATTGAACCAAGTTCCAGTTATAACAGAGGCCTCATACAGTCCTATAGGGAGCTCTGGAGGTGGAATGGTCTTTCAAAGTTGTTCTCATCTGAAGAAGGTTTTCTGAATCTTTATGCCACCACATCAGTGAGTCATTGGATGCAAGTTGCCCAAGGGAGGAGAAATCATTTTGGTCAAGGCAGCTTCCTGGAGAGGGACACAACTGTGAACCTTAGCAGCTAACACTCCTATCAAGTGGAGTTTGAGTATATTGATCCTGAATTGAGTACAGCACACATCAGTGCTCACCACATATTTTTAATATAAAAATTTGTTTAGTTATCACTATTTTAGTATTTTATTACTACATTTAGAATTTTCAATTCTTTAAAGACTAGATGTCTTGACTAAAATACTTATTGAATTAACTTAATTAAGCTAAATATAATTGACTTTCATGATTTGTTACTCTAATTTCATCCCTGGTACAACCCCTACTGTCAGAGTCATTAAAAAAATCTTTTTAAACTCTTGTATACTGCTGTAGGTCTATTATTAGAGTGCTTATTTTTCTGTTATCATGATTATGCAGTTCATGAGCCACAACTTAGTTATGATCAGAGAACGAAGTCTTTCAAACTTTTGATTTCACATGTTTCAAAGGCAAATCTAGGTATGATACCATTTTTAATTTAACAGATCTGCCTCTTCAATTAATTCAGTGATATATAACTTTTAAAATATTCATTTCTATTACCTTGTCAGATCTCTGTGAGGTAATGGTTAAAATCATGGATTTGCATATAAAACAAATATGATTTAAAGTTTTCCTTGTGGGGCACCAGGGTGGCTCAGTCATTTAAGCAGCCTATTCTTGATTTTGGCTCAGCTCATGATCTCACAGTTTATGGGTTCAAGCCTGCATTGAGCTCTGCTCTGATCCTGTGGAACCTGCTTGGGATTTTCTCTCTCCTCCTCTCTTCCCCTCTCCCACCCATACGCTCTTTCTCTTTCTCTCTCTCTCACACACAAAATAAATAAACATTTAAAAATATATTTAAAAGTCTTTCCTTGTCCCTAACAAACTGTATAACTTTGGGTAAGAATTTATCTTCTCTGAGTCTGTTTTCAATTGGTCTGTAATATTACTTATAGAGATAAAATAGTTAACAGTATTTAGGACTTAATAGGCTTTCAATAAAAAGTACCTATTGTTATTATCTTCCCAACAGTCTTGTGTAGTGGGAATCACTAGCCTTTTAAGCAAGCACATGCTTGAAGGTAGGAAATGCTATTTAAATACAAAATACTTTTATGTAGCATTTTATAGCTGGAATGCAGTAATCAAACACTAGTTAAATCTAAGTTGTCACCTACATTTTTAAATTGTTACACTGGTAAAGATTTTCCTCCATACATAATGAACTTTACCTTCCTTCATGGTGTAAAAGAGCCTCATCCTGTTTTCTGGATTGCTCAAAGAGCATTGTAACTACATAGTCTGAATTCTATTTAACTTCCGATAACCAAACTGAAAAAGGCACAATTTCAGGTTTTATCAGTGCAATAATGAGAAAGTCCTGCCTGCTTACTGTATTATAGCCTCCAAAGTGACCCCTCTTTTTGCAAGTTATGTTCATCTTCAGTAATCTGGTTACACTAACCTCAAATCCTGCAGCTGAGTCATCCAAGTATTGGATGTGCTGAAATGGGCTGGTGGAAATTTCTGGAGTTATGTAGTATGTTAGGAGCAAAGTGCCTCAAGTATTAGAGCACTTACCTAAGAAAGAGCTTATAAAATGGAATGAGTTGAAATGGTACTCAGAGAGCAAAACCGTTAGAAAAGTTAATAGGGTTTATGCCTAGTAACAGGCTTTAGACTTACAACATTTTCATCCAATGAAACAAAAATAAGAATAATATAATATAGAAATAGGAGATAGTGATTGAATTCGTAGCTCACCATTGTTTAATATTTGATCAAGAGAATTCATTTTAATGAGGTTGATATTATATATGTTCCTAGGAAGGATAAAAAGTATTTATATCTCAATCATCAGTTTTTCATGTGGGAAAAAAATACTAAAGTTTCTTAGCTTTTATTGCTTTACACTTTTGAGACTTCACTGACATGCCACCCTTTAAACAATATGACCATTGCCTTCTGAGAGATGTGTCCTCAGAAGCAGGGCATGTGTTTCTGGGGTCAAAAAGCAAGTTGCTAATTTTGCTTTTATAGCTAAACTAGGCCAAGTAATGTAGGAACAAAAACAAAAACAAAACAGCTAAGTAATTCAAATCATGTGTATTTAGTTTTGAAAATATAAGTAGATAAAGGAAGCCATTACAGAAAAAGAGGAGTCACAATGACCCAGACTGAAACTTCAGTTAAAAAAAAACACACAGGCAACAAAACAAAGTGGAAAAGTGAGACTATCATCAAACTAAAAAGCTACTATATAGAAAGGAAACAATGAACAGAGTGAAAAAGCAAGTTAGAGAATAAGAAAAAATATTTGCATAATATCTGAAAAAGGGTTAATATCTAAAATACATAAAGAAGTCCTACAATTAAATAGCAAACAAAACAAAACTAACAAACAAAAAACAACATGATTAAAAAATGGCAACAGGATTTAGGTGGACTTTTCCCCAAAGAAGACATACAGATTGCCAAGTACATGAAAAGATTCTCAATATCACCTTCATCACAGAAATGCAAGTCAAAACTGTAATGAGATATTATCTCACAACTGTTAGTGGATGTTATGAAAACCAAAACAAAAGAAAAAAAAACCCAGAAAACAGTAAGTGTTGATGAAGATGTGGGAAAATAGGAACTATTATGCACTGTTGGTAGGAATGTAAAATGGTGTAGCCACTATGGAAAATACTATGGAGGTTCTTCAAAAAAAATTAAAAATAGAACAACCATATGATGCAGCAATCTCACTTCTGGGTACTTATCCAAAATAATTTAAACCAGGATTTTGAGGAAATACCTGCACCCCATGTTCACTGCAGCATTATTCACAGTAGTCAATCAGTGAAAATAGCCTAAATGTCCATATACAGATGAAGGGATAAAGATCAAATTATGGAAAGGGTCAAAATGTCCAGTGACTGATGAATGGATAAAGAACATGTGGTATATACATACAATGGAATATTACTCAACCATAAGAAAGAATGGTATCTAGCTGTTTGCAATGTCATGGATTGAACTAGAGCATATTATGCTCAATGAGACTAATTAATCAGAGAAAGACAAATGTCATATGATTTCACTCATATGTGGAATTTAAGAAACAAAACAGATGAACACAGGGGAAGAAAGAGAGAGAGAGGGACAAACCATAAAACAGACTCTAAATTTACAGAGAACCAACTGATGGTTATCAGAGGGTAGGCAGGTGCAGAGATGGGTTAAATGAGTGATGGATATTAAGGAAGGCACTTGTTCAGATGAGCACTGGGTGTGATATGTAAGTGATAAATCACTAAATTCTACTCCTGAAACCAAAATTACACTAACTGGAATTTAAATTAAAACTTGAACAAAAAACATTATATGGTATATTCATACAATGGGATATTATTCAACCATAAAGAAAAAAATGGTTTCATATGCTACAACATGGATGAAACTTGAAGACATTATGCTACATAAAATAGGTGAGTCACAGAAGGACAAATACCACTTATATGAGATGTTTAAAGTATCAAACTCATTAAGGCAAAAAAGTAGAATTGTGGTTGCCAGGGGCCACTGGGAAGGGAGAAATGGGGATTTGCTATTCAATGAGTATAGTTTCAGTCTTGTAAGATGAAAACATTCTAGAGACCTTTCGTACAACATTTTGCTTATGGTTAACAATACTGTACATACACATAAACTTGTGTTAAGAGTGCAGATCCCATGCCATGTATTTTTACTAGAATTCTTTAAAAAAAAATCCTCTTGGTCTACTTATTTACTTATCCATCCAATCATATTTTTTAATCGAAATAAAATATAAATACAGAAAAGCACACTAAGGTATAGCTTGATGAATTTTCACAAAGTGAACAGTCATTTAGATCTAGATATCTGGATCTAGCTAGATCAGCAAAACAGAGGCCTTCATCGTGTCACTTACACCCACACTACAAAGTTAACACTCCTCTTGACATCTGTTTCCTTGGATTAGTTTTGCCTGTCTGAAATGTACATATATGGTACCCTCAAGTAATTTTTTGCCTTGTTTCTTTCACTCAACACTGTGTTTTTGAGATTCATCCTGTTGCATGCCGAAGTAATTTGTCCTTTCTCACTACTGCATAATAATCCATTGCACAAATATAACACACTATTTATTCTCTCACCTGTTGATGAATATTGGTTGGCTCTATAGTTTAAGGCTATTACAACTAAGTCTGCCAGGAGTATTTTGGTAAATTTTGGTCTGTGTTTGGTTATACCACTAGAAGTGAGACTGCTAGATCTTAAAATATGCTTATGTTTAACTTAGCAGAAAATTTGTAAGAACTTTCCAAAGCAGTTATTCACATTTATCCTCCCAAAGGTGATGTATGTTAGTACCAGTTGGTGTACAGTGTTTTCAGTAGCTACTTTGGTGGGTGTGAAGTAATACTGTGGTTTTAGTTTTGCTTTTTTTCTGATGACTAATGAGCTTGAATTTTTTTCATATGCTTATTGATTTGAATTTTTTAATTGATTTGATGGATTCATATGCATTTTGAATGTGAATAATATTTTGCATGTTATTGCAAATATTTTCTCCCTTTTTTGGCATGTATTTTGCAGTTTTTAATTGTCGCTTTTGAAAAAAAAGTTTATATTTTGGTTTAGTCAAACTTACCAATCTCTTTTTTATATAAAACCATAAGTTTTTTTTGTATCCTGTTTAGGAAATCTATGCCTACCCATGTTCATTAAAATACTTTTGTAAGTTCTCTTCTAGATTTTTTCACATTTAGATCTATAATGGACTTGGAGTTGGTTTGTGAATAGTGTCAGGTGGAGTGTCACATTTCAATTTTGCCCTTAATATGGATATACAATTAACTATTTATTGATATGATAATGCCATATTTTCTCTCACTAAATTACAGGGGGCCTTGGATGTATATTAGGTAACCATTTTTAAGTGGGCCTGTTTCTAGACTCTATTCTGTTTTCTTGGTCAATTTGTTTATCCTTACACAATTAATTCTCTTAACTACATATAATAAGTTTTAATATCTGGTAGAATAAGCTTTATTTTTATACACAATTTTCTTAGTATTTCTTGACTATTTACATTTTCATATGCATTTTAGAATCAACTTATAAATTTTGGTGGTATAGTTAAAGAAAGACGATTTTTGTATATTAACCTTGGGCTTGCTAAATTTGTGTTTGTAATATTTTATCTATAGATATTTTTAGATTTACTATGTACATAATCCAATTACCTGAGAAAAATGATGGCTTTATTTCCTCATTTTCATTTTCTTAATTTTTATATCTTTTCTTATATCTTTTTCTTATTGTACTGGCTAAAACCTCCACTACAATTCTTAATGGAAGTGATAATAGCTGACAATCTAATCTTAACGGAGACTATTTCAGTATTTCACACTAGCATAATGCTTTTATAATGTTTTCAGGCTAAGGTTATTCACTTGTATTCCTGGCTTGCAATGATTTTAAAAAATATGAATGAGTATTAAATTTTATAAAATGCATTTTTCACATCCACTGAGATGATCAAATGAATTTTTTTCTTTTTTCTGTTAATGTAGTAAATTACATTGGTTAGTTTTTGAAAGTTAAGAACAACTTTCATTTCTTAAATAAACCCAACTTGCTCATATTCTTTTCAGGTGTAACTGGGTTTTGTTTATATATATACATATATATATATATATATATTTTTTTCCATACAAATGAGAAAGATTGGCCTATAAATTTTATCTTCTGTAATTTTTTTGGAACTTTTGGTATCAATGTTATGTTGGCTTCAAAATATGTTGGGAAGTGTTTTATCATGTTTGGTTCTCTGAAAGTTTGTTTTAAATTGACATTCATTCTTACTTAAATATCTGGAAGAGTTCATCTCTGAAAGTCTTCTGGGCTTGAGATTTCTTTTATAATAAAAATTCAATTACTTTTTTAGAGATGGGAAAACACATTTTCTATTTACTCTTATATCAGTTTTGGTAAGGTTTTTTTTCACTCTAGTATTTCTCCATTTCCACTAAATTTTTAACTTTCATTGGCATTATTTTGTTTATAATGTCTTCTGTAAAATCTGAAGAAGTGTTCCACTTTTTACTTCAGATATTAATAATATGTCTCATTTATTTACTCAATCATTCATAGTAGGTGGTTTAGATTTTTTAGATTTTCTGGATTTTTCTCAATTCTACGTTTGTTTCATTAGTTCCTATTTTTCTTTTTTTTAATTTTCTTTTTTTAATAGTTTATTGTCAAGTTGGTTTCCATATAACACCCAGTGCTCATCCCCACAAGTGCCTTCCTCCATGCCCATCACCCCCCTTTCACTCTCCCCCATCCCCATCAGCCCTCAGTTTGTTCTCAGCATTCAAGAGTCTCTCATGGTTTACCTTCCTCCCTCTCCGCAACTATTTTTCCCCTTCTACTCTCCCATGGTCCTCCGTTAAGTTCCTCCTAACCCACCTCTATGTGTAAACATATGGTATCTGTCCTTTTCTGCCTGACTTGTTTCGCTCAGCATAACACCCTCAAGGTCCATCCATGTTGCTACACAGGGCCAGATTGCATTCTGTCTCATTGCCATGTAGTATTCCATTGTATAGATAAACCCCATCTTCTTGATCCATTTGTCAGTTGATGGACACTTAAGCTCTTTCCATGATTTGGCTATTGTTGAGAGTGCTGCTATGAACATTGGGGTACATGTGCCCCTATGCATCAGCACTCCTGTATCCCTTGGGTAAATTCCTAGCAGTGCTATGGCTGGGTCCTAGGGGAGTTCTATTGTTAATTTTTTTGAGGAACTTCCACCCTGTTTTCTAGAGGGGCTACACCAGTTTACATTCCCACCAACAGTGTAGGAGAGTGCCCGTTTCTCCACATCCTCACCAGCATCTTGAGTCCCTGATTTGTTCAGTTTAGGTACTCTGACCATTGTGAGGAAGTATCTCAGTGTGGTTTTGATTTGTATTTCCCTGATGATGAGGGATGCCAAGCATCATTTCATTGTCTGTTGGCCGTCTGGATGTCTTCTTTGGAGAAGTGCCTGTTGATGTCTTCTGCCCATTTCTTCACTGGATTATTTGTTTTACAGGTGTGGAGTTTGGTCAGTTCCTTATAGATTTTGGATCCTAGCTCTTTATCTAATATGTCATTTTCAACTATCTTTTCCCATTCCATCAGCTGCCTATTAGTTTTATGGATTGTTTCCTTTGCCATGCAGGAGCTTTTGATCTTGATGAGGTCCTAATAGTTCATTTTTGCTCTTGATTCCCTTGCCTTTGGGGATGTGTCAGGTAAGAGATTTCTGTGGTTGAGGTCAAGGAGGTTGTTTCCTGCTTTCTCCTCTAGGGTTTTGATGGTTTCCTGTCTCACGTTCAGGTCTTTTATCCATTTTGAGTTTATTTTTGTGTATGGTTTGAGAAAGTGATCTAGCGTCGTTCTTCTGCATGTTGCTGTTCAGTTCTCCCACCACCATCTGATAAAGAGGCTGTCTTTTTATCCACTGGATACTCTTTCCTGCTTTGTCAAAGATTAGTTGGCCATACCTTTGTGGGTCCAATTCTGAGTTCTCTATTCTATTCCATTGTTCTATGTGTCTGTTTTTGTGCCAATACCATACTGTCTTGATGATGACAGCTTTGTAGTAGATCCTAAAGTCTGGGATGGTTATGCTTTCCGTTTTGGTTTTATTCTTCAATATTATTTTTTCTAATTGGGGTCTTTTGTGGTTCCATACAAAATTTAGGATAGTTTATTCTAGTCTTGAAAAGAATGCTGGTGCAATTTTGATTGGGATTGCACTGAATGTGTAGATGGCTTTGGGTAGTAATGACATTTTAACAATATTTATTCTTCTGACCCATGAGCATGAAATGTTTTTCCATTTCTTTGTATCTTCTTCAATTTCCTTCATAAATTATCTATAGTTTTCATCATACAGATCCCTTATATCTTTGGTTAGGTTTATTCCTAGGTATTTTATGGTTTTTTGTGCAATTGTGTATGGGATCAGTCTCTTGATTTCTCTTTCTGTGGCTTCATTATTGGTGTATAAAAATGCAACCGATTTCTGTACGTTGATTTTGTACCCTGTCACTTTGCTGAATTCATGGATCAGTTCTAGTAGGCTTCTGGTGGAGCCTGTCGGGTTTTCTATGTACAGTATTATGTGTTCTGCAAAAAGTGAAAGTTTGACTTCTTCATTGCCAATTCTGATGCCTTTAATTTCCTTTTGTTGTCTGATTGCTGATGCTAGGTCTTCCAGCACTATGTTAAACAACAGTGGTGATAGTGGACATCCCTGTCGTGTTCCTGATCTCAGGTGAAAGCTCTCAGTTTTTCTCCATTGAGGATCATGTTAGCTGAGGGCTTTTCATAGGTGGCTTTTATGACGTTTCAGTAAGTTCCTACTATCCTGACTTTCTCGAGGGTCTTTATTAAGAAGGGATGCTGCATTTTGTCAAATGCTTTTTCTGCATCTGTCGACAGGATCATATGATTTTTATCTTTTCTTTCGTTGATGTGATGTATCACATTGATTGAGTTGTGAATATGGAACCAGCCCTGTAACTCAGGAATGAATCCCACTTGATTTTGGTGGATAATTCTTTTTATGTGCTGCTGGATTCGATTTGCAAGGATCTTGTTGAGGATTTATGCATCCGTATTCATCAAGGATATTGGCCTGTAGTTCTCTTTTTTTGCAGGATCTCTGTCTGGCTTGGGAATCAAAGTGATGCTGGCTTCATAAAATGAGTCCAGAAGTTTTCCATCGATTTCTAATTTTTGGAATAGTTTGAGCAGAATTGGTATTAATTCTGTTTAAATGTCTGTTAGAATTCCCCAGGGAAGCCATCTCGCCCAGAGCTCTAATTTTTTGGTAGAGTTTTGATAACTGATTCAATTTCTTCACTAGTTATGGGTCTGTTCAGATTTTCTATCTCTTCCTGTGTTAATTTTGGTAGGGAGTGTGTGTTTAGGAACTTGTCCATTTCTTCTATGGTTTTCGGTTTGTTGGCATATAATTTTTATAGTATTCCCTGATAACTACTTGTATTTCTGAGGGATTGGTTGTGATAAGTCCATTTTTATTCATTATTTTGTCTATTTGAGTGTTCTCTCTTTTCTTTTTGAGAAGTCTGGTTAGAGGTTTGTCAATTTTGTTTATTTTTTCAAAAAAACCAATTCTGGGTTCATTGATCTGTTTAACTGTTTTTTGGAGTGTATATTGTTTATTTCTGTCCTGATTTTTATTATTTCTCTTCTCCTACTGGGTTTGGGGTGCTCTTGTTGCTCTCCCTCTAGTTCCTTTAAGTGTGCTGTTAGATTTTGAACTTGCGCTTTTTCTAATTTCTTCAAATAGTCCTGGAGTGCAATATACTTTCCTCTTAGTACTGCCTTTGCGCATCCCAAAGAGTTTGAATTGTCATATTTTCACTATCATTTGTTTCCATAAATTTTTAAAATTTCTTCTCTTATTGTCTGATTGGCCCTTTCATTGTTTAGGAGGGTGTTCTTTAACTTTCATGTTTTTGGAGGTTTTCCAGGCTTCTTCTTATGATTGATTTCAAATTTCATAGCATTTTGATCTGAAAGTGGGCATGGTATGATTTCAAATCTTTTATATTTATTTATTTAGGGTGCTTTATGTCCTAATATGTGATCTATCTTGGAGAATGTGCCATGCACACCTGAGAAGAATGTGACTTCCATAGCCTCAGGTCGTAGAGTTCTAAATATATCTGTCAAATCCTTTTGGTCCAATGTGTCATTTAAGTCCATTGTTTCTTTAGTGATTTTCTGTCTAGTTGATCTATCCATTGCTGTAAGTGGAGTATAAAAGTCCCCTGCTATTAGCACATTCTTATCCATAATATTGTTTCTGTTTGTGATTAATTGTTTTGTGTATTTGGGTGCTCCCATATTTGATATGTAGACATTTATAATTGTTAGCTCTTTCTGGTGGATAGACCCTGTAATTATTATATAATGCCCTTCTTCATCCTTGTTACTGCCTTTACTTTAACGTTCAGTTTGTCTGATATAAGTAGAGCTACTCCAGCTTTCTTTTGACTTCCAGTAACATGATAGATATTTCTCCATCCCCTTAACTTCAATCTGAAGGTGTCCTCAGGTCTAAAATGAGTCTCTTGTGGACAGCAAATAGATGGATTTTGTTTTTTTATCCATTTTGCTACCTTATTTTTTTTGATTGGGACATTTAGCCCGTTTACATTCAGTGTTATTATTGAAAAATTTGGATTTAGAATCATTGTGTCCTTTGTAGGATTCATGCTTGTGGTGGTGTCTCTGGTACCTTGTGTTCGTTGCAACATTTCCCTCATAGAGTCCCCCTCAGGATTTCTTGTAGGGCTAGTTTAGTGGTGATGAATTCTTTCAATTTTTGTTTATTTGGGAAGACTATTATCTCTCCTCCTATTCTGAATGACAGGCTTGCTAGATAGAGGATTCTTGGCTGCATATTTTTTTCTGTTCACCACATTGAAGATTTATGCCATTCTTTTCTGGCCTGCCAAGTTTCAGTAGATAGGCCTGTAACCATTCTGATAGGTTTCTCTTTGTAGGTTAGGGCCCTTTTCTCCCTAGCTGCTTTCAAAATTCTCTCTTTGTCCTTATATTTTGCCAGTTTCCCTATGATAGGTCATGCAGAAGATCGATTCAAGTTACGTCTGAGGAGAGTTCTCTGTGTCTCTTAGATTTCGATGTTTGTTTCCTTCCCCAGATTGGGGAAGTTCTCTGGTATAATTTGTTCAAGGACTCCTTCAGGCCTTTCCGTCTCTTCCTTGTCTGGATTTCCTATGATAAGGATTTTTTCCATTTGATTGTATCGCTGAGCTCTTGAACTCTCCTTTCCTGTTCCTGGATCCTTTTATGTCTCTTTTTCTTGGCTTTCTCTTATTCTATAATTGTGTCTTGTAACTCACCTATTCTCCTGTCTGCCTCTTCAGTCCGTGCATTGGACACGTCCATTTTATTGAGAACCTCATTTATAGCATTTTTAAATTTATCACACCAATTTTTAAGCTCCATAGTCCTTGTAGCAATAGTTTCTCTGATGTCTTCCATGCCTTTTTCAAGCCCATTGATTAATTTTATGACTATTGTTCTAAATTCTTGTTCAGTTATGTTGCTTATATCTGTTTTGAACAGTTCTTTAGCTGTCATTTCTTCCTGGAATTTCTTTAGAGGAAAGTTCTATCGTTTCATCATTTTGGCTAGCTTTCTGTCTCTTGTGAGTTTTAAAAGCTTGTTATGCACTCTGTACCTGCGAGTACTGCTGTATTAAAGAAGGCTCTTTGACTGTCCAGGGCCTGTCCATTCATGAAGTGTTCTTTGAATGGTGTCTCTTGGTCTCTCTTGTTGAGATCTTGATAATTTTATTTCCGTACTTGTAGTGGTATTTGGGACTCTCCACCATGTGTACTTGGCTTGTTTCTTGAGGTAGCCCCGGAAAAGAAAACAGACAGACAAATACACAGGGAAGAAAGGCACAGAAATGCACAGACAAATCCAACAAACATGCAATACGAAAGGAAAAAAAGGAAGAGACAAAAAAAAAAAGAGGAAGGAGGCAAGACAAATAATAAAAATAAAAATACAGAAAAAATAAAAAAGAGAAAAGAAAAAAACAAAACCTAACAGACAAACGACAATCTAAAAGCACAAAACCAGAATTTCCAGCTACAAATAAAGAGCGGCGTGTATGCATTGGCAATGAAATGACCAGACAGAGAGACTAAGAGACTTAATTCAGAGAGAGAAAGAGGAGAATACGGTTAGAGGCAAGGTGAAAGAAATGAAGATAATGCTATCAGAAAACTGTATAGTCTGATTACTCCAGAGAGAGAGAAATTAAAAAGTAGTGGTGGAGGTATAGAATATACATCTAGAGAATGCATTAAATGTAACTGTTTAAGCAAGCCAGTGACCAGCCATTTTAGTCTTGCTCCTGGCTCTGGAAAAAAAAAAAAAAAAGGCAGCTCTCTAGCAGGGATGGGCGAGGTTTGGTGTAGGCAGGTTTTATCCTCTAATGTGTCCTGCGGGGTCCTGCCTTGGTGGTTGTGGAGAGAAAAGTGGTGGCACCCCAGTCCCTTCTCAAACCAGGCAATGCAATAAAGTCTTTTAGGTCTAATCTCCCTGTGCCGGGGGCGTAGCCAAGGTGTGCTGTGCTCTATATCCCAAGCCAGGTTCTTTTCCAGATCTCAGTCCGCATGCCCCATTGATATCGCTGGAAATATAAACCCGCAGTCGAGTCCCTCTGAGCCGTTTCAAGCCTCTTGCCTCCCCCAGGGATTGAGTCAAGCCAGAAGCACAATGGCGTGGTTTCAGGCACTGCTGCATCCCCTCCAGGTCAGGCTGGTGATAGAGGAGCAGTTTCTCCAGGGTTAGCCTGGGACCAGTGCGTCCCACCTAGGGTCAGCTGGACAGCAGGAAACCGGATCCCTGAGTCCGGAGCTGAGGTTTTTCTCTTCCCCCAGCGACAGGCACAATGTCTTGAGCCGTTTTGGCCGCTCTTTCTTTTTCCCCCTAGACTCACCATGGTTCCCTGCAAAGGCAGCTCCCTCCCCTCCCTCTGTGTCTCCAGTCCTGGCCAGATTTTATCTTCCCCAGTTCGCACTCATGGTTTAAGTTTTTATCAGTGGACTCTGTCTCCTTTTCCTCCCACACTCCTGGATTCTGTAAGGGTTCCTATGGCTTCAGGCCTTCTCTGTTTGAGAGATGGGGGCAAGTGAAATGTAGGGAGCTCCCTACTTCTCCGCCATCTTGCTTCTCCTCTCATTAGTTCCTAATTTTCAACCTTTATTATCTCCTTCCTTTAATTTCATTTGGGTTTTATTTCCTATTCCTTTCCAGCCTGCTAAAATGGAAAATTTGATTTTCAGAACTCTTTTTAAGATTATATGTGTTTAAATCTATAACTCTTCTTCTAAAAACTACTTAGAATAACAATTATTATTGTTTTATGTAACCAATGTATTTACCCACACATTAACTTCTTTGTTCTCATTCTTTTCTGCATTCCTCTTCTTCTTTCTATAATTATTTCTCTTCTAACTGAAGAACTCTGTTTATTATTTCTTGTAATATAGATCTGCTGATGATAGTTTCTCTTGATTTTTGTTCACTGAAAATATCTTTACTTTGCCTAAATTTTTGAATCAAATTTTCACTAAATATAAAGTTAAACTTTGTCAATTAATACTTTAAAGACATCTTTGACTTCAATCATTTTTGTTGAGAAATTAGTTGTGAGTCATATTGTTGTTCATTTATAATTAATGTCTACTTTTAGGATTTTCTCTTTGTCATTGCTTATCAGCAGTTTGATTATCATATGCCATGGTGTGGTTTCTTTGCACTTACCCTATTTGGGATTGGTAGCACTTTTTGAATCTGTGACTTTCTGTCTTTTGTCAGCTTTGAAAATATATTGACTATTATATATCAGATAATGTTGCTGCCACATTCTCTGTGCCAAATATGAGAGTCCATAGACACATACTTCGTTTTTTTCCACTATGATCCATGTGTGTTTTATAACATTATAAAATAGTTTTTAATCTCTTTTTTCTCTCGGTGCTTCAGTTTGGATTTATTTATTAGCTTTTCTTGTAGTACACTAACCATCTCTTCCACTGAATCATATTCATTTTTAAACCCACCTATTGAATTCTTAATTTCACTTATCAAGTTTTTTTTTATTTCATGAATTTCCATTGACTCTTTTTCATAGACTTAGGTCTGTAGAGAATTTCTATATCTTTTCATGTTTTAAAATTAACATTTAAAACAGTCTATTGAAGTACAAAATAGATACAGAAAAGTACTCATTTTAGAGGTTCCATTCATTTCTTATCCCTAACCCTAATCTTAATCCCAACCCTAAGGGGTTGAGATGTTTATGAGGGCATTTCCTCACTGGTGAGTCTGAGCCCCAATTTCTACCTTTCTAGTATGGTGTGATTATTAAATTTCTGTTCAGGTTCTCAGAGGCTTTGCTCTTCTCTGCTTCCTAGTCTCTGTCCCTGCTCTGCTGATGACTTGGATATTGCCTTGAGAGAAAAAATAGCACATAACATTGGTCTTACTTCTTTGTACTTTACTTCATTGCAGGATCCTGAATCCTCAAGTCCCAGCTTTCCTTTCAATTCTGAACTCCAATTTTTGTTTTTAAGTCCTTTGAGACTGCCAACAGCTTTACTCAGCATCTGTTTTCTGCTCAGCTTTCCGTTTGAACTCCTCAGCCTCTTGCTCTCTACTGGTTACAAACAGGAAAATGCTTTTAGAAGAAAAGAGGTGTTGAGCCCACCTCAATGAGTTTTTGTCAGGGATCTTGGCCTCTTAAGTCTGGCTGTCTTGGTGGCTCTTTGATGACTTCAAACATTTCTTTGATAATCTAGCCTTTTGAGTTTTTCTCAGCAGGAGGTTTGGAATGTTATAAACTAGTCTATCATCGCCAAAGTGGAAGCTTTATCTCTCTCTGTCTCTTTCTCCTTAATTTGAAAACTCTGTATTTAAAAAGAAAAATTAGGGGCTCCTGGCTGCCTCATTCAGTAGAGCATGTGACTCTTGATCTTGAGTTCTAGCCCCGCGTTGGGGGAGAGACTACTAAAAAAATCAAAAAATAAGAAAAGGAAAAAGAGAATTCATAATGTGGAAATTTTTTCCTCTAGATATGATTAAATCAGTTTGAGGGCCTATATTTGATAAAAGAATCAAAAGTGTGTGATTTGTCCAAAGACATTCATTTATCTAATGAATGAGAGAAATAGTATTAGAACCCAGTCCATTGTTCTTTGTTTTTCAGATTACCCTGCTGCCACATTTTTTTTTCTATGAACCTAAACCTTTATTTAAAACTATCAGTGGTTATAAGTTTTCAGAGAAGTTTTTTACACTTTCCTTTCATGATATAGAACTGTAAATACTTTTAAAGTAGGCATCTCCTAAACTTTTTTTTTTTTTTTTACAAATAGTTTATTGTCAAGTTGGTTTCCATATAACACCCAGTGCTCATCCCCACAAGTGCCCTCCTCCATGCGCATCTCCCCCCCCCAACCCCCACACACATCAGTCCTCAGTTTGTTGTCAGCATTCAAGAGTCTCTCATGGTTTGCCTCTCTCCCCCTCCCCCACTATTTCCCCCCTTCCTTTCCCCCGTGGTCCTCCGTTAAGTTCTTCCTAATCCTCCTATACGTGCAAATATATGGTATTTGTCCTTCTCTGCCTGACTTATTTCACTCAGCATAATATCCTCACGGTCCATCCATGTTGCTACACATGGCCGGATTTCATTCTTTCTCATTGCCATGTAATATTCCATCATATAGATAAACCACATCTTCTTGATTCATTCATCCGTTGATGGACACTTAGGCTTCTTCCATGTTTTGCCTGTTGTTGAGAGTGCTGCTATGAACATTGGGATACATGTGCTCCTATGCATCAGCATTCCTATATCCCTTGGGTAAATTCCTAGCAGTGCTATTGCTGGGTCCTAGGGGCATTCTATTGTTAATTTTTTGAGGACCTTCCACACTGTTTTCCAGAGGGGCTGCACCAGTTTACATTCCCAGCAACAGTGTAGGAGGGTGCCCATTTCTCCACATCCTTGCCACCCTGCTGCCAAATTTAATCTGTTTGCTTTTGATATAGTTAAGGTCTTCACATATTTGGAATCATTGGAGAGATAAATGAATTGTTCCTTTCATTAGCTAATTAATCCATATTTTGTTCTTTGCTTTTAGTTTTACTCTCTAATCAATATTTACCTTTATTCTCCTTTCCATTTTCCCCTTTACCCACATCTGTCAAGTCTTAAAAGATTGTAAGGGTAAAATTTATAGTATATGCCAACGTATGTCTTTACCTCACTGGATTACCCTGTGAGGCAAACAGAGAAGGTATAATTATGTTTATTTGACTAATGAGCCAAATTAGTCTCAGAGAGATGACACAGTTTTCCCAAGTTAATAGAGCCTATAATAAAATCTAGACCTCTTGCTTGAGTGTTTTTTTCCCAACTATTAAAGCAGATGGCAACTCATTAAGCCTGTGGAAATTGTGGAATGGCAGTGCTGGAAGGCATCTCAGTGATAATATAGCCCCATTCTGTCAGTTTACAAAGAGAAAACTGAGGCCATAGAGGTGAAGTAGCTTCCTCATAGTCACATTGCTAGGAGACCACTACACTGGTACTAGAATTCGAGCCCCAGATTTATTCCTTTACTTTTGATGGAAAGAAAACCGAACTGGAACAAAGAGGATAATGTAGAAAAAATTAAAAAAGCACAATGTAGTGGAATCAATAGGGAAGAATAGCATGTAGTTTAGAGTAATAAATAAATTGATTCAAGAAACGCTTTACTTGACTACAAGACAGTAACTCTGAGGACCAAAGAGAACTACACATAGCACCACACAGTAAAGGAAGGCTACTGTATTTCCATTTACCTGCCAGGTCTCAGGTAACTAACACAAGCCCGTTTCTGAGGAACCACACAATATTGTGTGATTATTAAGTCCCTCAGACTGATAATTTAATAGGAAAGCTTATAAATTTCTTTCTTCTTTTTCAAATTACTTTTGGGAATACAAAGTTCCAAAGATATGCTGCTTAAACAAGTAATTTGTGTACTAATAAATAAATATTTGTTACTCTGGTTTTTATATCAGTCATCATACTACCAAATCATTTTAGCAACCATTATATAATTGTAAGGAAATCAAAACATTAACCAGTACATCTTATAAATTCATTACCAAATTTCCTTCTTACTAATTTGGTCAAAAAGACCAAATATAGTTCACATTTTTTAAAGTATGTAATAAGTGTGGCTCCTTATGTAAGACTATATTCCTTTTTAAAATTATTTGTTTTGTCTCTTAATATTTAAGTTCTTTGTGAATTTAAGTTTCAAACAAAGGGATAACTTTGATTCCAAAGAGAACCATTTTGGGAGTTAGTAAGAATTTATTTTTATTTTAAAGAATGTAACTTTTATATTCAGAAATAGACTGTGAACTCCCAAAGACAGTGTTTGTTCATTTTTCTACTCATTCATATGCTCATCTGATTTTTGTCACTTAGGAACCTTCATTATACCTACTTGGCCTTTATAATGACATTTTCAACATTAGGGAACATTCTCTTTGCTTTTCTTGCATATTGATTTTCAGTCTTAGAACAAATACATGCAGTCTTTTCTTGATCCAGGAGAGCAATTTTCTAGCCATTCTTTCTAAAATTTCTCCTGCTGAAAAGTGCCTCTGTCTAGCTGTTATAGCATTAATTATTTATAATTTTAAATACATTGCTTATTAACCATTTTGATTGATAAAACAGCACAAAGGCTATTGAGTTCTCAAACCACATGCAAAAAGCATGAGTTACTAGACGTTTTGAAGGAGTATTAATACTTATTAAGTACTAGGTGGCAACTCTATCCTGGGTGCTTTCACATATAAGAATATATTCTTTACTCCTGCCATAGAGTCTCAAGAAAGTAGAATTAGCTCCATTTGAAAAATTCGGAAGCTGAGATTTAGAGTAAGTAGCCATTCAATTTATGCAACAGTAAATTTTGGTATTAGAATTACTCAGCCATACCTCTCTACAACTCCAGACTATGAAATTATTCAATCATCTTACACATCTCCTTCTAACAGTTATCACACTCATAATATTTGTTCAATGTCTGTATTCCTTGCTGGAATAAGAGCAGAATACTGTGTCTGTTATGCTAAATATTGCATTCCTAGTCCCTAGCACAATGCTTGGCACAAAGTTCAACCTGCATACAATTTGTAGGATGAGTAAATTAATGGATTAATAAATGTCTTTACATTTTAAATGACTACACACTTCATTTTCATGGCAAAATTTATATCATATGTATATTTAGAAATTTGGGTGATTTGGTAAGTTCCTTGGGAATGCCAGTGGTATACCTTCTTGCAGAGTTAGAAATAGATATTGTGGTTTTACTGCAAATCTTCCAGTAAAATTAAGTCAATATGTTGGTAACAATGTGATAGTTATGTATCATAGTGTCCTAACATCCAGTTAAAGTTCTGAGGTATAATTGACAGGCCAGAAACAGCCTTCTTCATTTACCTGCAAAATGTGGAAATAATACAAACTTAATGCATTTGCCTTGCTTAAGAAGCATGACAGTACTTCAGACTTGATGACTTTGAAATCTCCTGTTGTTCTTCATGGTGCACTGGTGCTTGGCTGTCTCACTTAATCATTGTGGCATTAATGATGCCACTAGTGGCTTGAGGCCTTAACTAGGTACTTGGGCTCAGCTGTACAGTAAAAGGGAAACCTGCTAAGATTTCAACAATGCTAATGCCAAGCAAAAAGAGGCTGAATGTCTAGTAAACCAGACCTTATTGGGATAAATAGAAAAAGCATGAATATGTTTTAGACATTTAGACATGATTGAAATGCAGATGGAAATTGAGTGATGATCAGGTTAGATGTAAAAATATTGCTGGATATGTAACAAATCACATTTCATAGATGTGATGGTTTGTTAAACATCTTTAAATTATTTTTACGTTTTTATTTATTTCTGAGAGAGAGAGAGAGAGAGAGACAGTGTGACCAGGGGACGGTCAGAGAGAGAGAGGGAGACACACAATCTGAAACTGACTCCAGGCTCTGAGCTGAGTGTCAGCACAGAGCCCAATGCGCGGCTGGAACCCATGAACTGTGAGATTATGACCTGAGCCGAAGCCGGACGCTTAACCGACTGAGCCACCCAGGTGCCCCCATCTTTAATTCATTCTTAAAGCTTTCTCTGAGAGCAGAGTTCACAGACATGTTTGAATGTATGTTTGAAACCTTTGGTGAGAGGACTGGAATGGGAAGGCTTTGGAAATCCCTTCTTGCTGCTTTTCCTCTCTCCATTTTTTGGTAGTGAAACTTGGAGCTGGGCTAACATTCTCTTGCAAGGTACATCTGACTCTGGAAAGTATGAGGATATAAATTAGTCCTAAAGAAAGGAAAGGTAAAGATTTGTTCTTCAGACCTACTGCTGTTTTCTGCTTTAGGAAAAGAGAGTTTTTATATTTTCTTTTGTGTGATCCAGCCCAGGTGACTAGATAAGAAGGCAGATAGGGATTTAGGATAGACCTCTATTGGGAATGTTTTTAAATGTGCATTTTAATTCCGTCTTAGTTCTCAGTAAAGACCTCATGAACTGTTTACCCTCTGTCCAGAAGATATATCTGTGCTTTGTGGTGTGTATGTGTGTGTGTGGCGGGGGGGTGGAAGGTGGGGATACAGTGGGTCAGTTCTCTCTTCCTGGAAATTATGGAGTTGCTGAAAGATCCTCTGTATCCGTCAGTCGTTAAGCACTGTGGGCACTAATACTTGGGAAGACTACACATCTGGCTAAGGTGAGGGGGCACTCCTAACAATTCCTGATGGGCAGAGGTTCCCATCCTAGATGTCCAGGTGAATTATATTACAAAGATGATGAGAAATCTGGTAATATATTAGATATTAATCAGTTAATGACTTTGCCTTGTTATAATCTTTTGTTTAACTATAATCCTTTGATATAACTAGCTTTATTCTAACTATATTTCCTCAACCATTTTTCCCCCTTAAGTTCTTGTTTACAAACCATAAGTCTCTTTATAGACTGTAAAGCCTTCATAGAAATTGTTTAAACTCTGAGTACTTGGTAGGTGCTTAAACTACTGATAGTGACAATTCTTATTTAATAATGCTAGCTTAATTTTTTGCTTATTTTGTCCAACACTCCATGCCATGAGAAAGTATTGGTAGTCCTTTTGCTATGAATCATGTATCACAACTAAGTATTTTGGGCAATTTTGACAATTATCACATGTTCAGTGGGAACCTGGTGGCATATAGTAAACACAGTAAACACAGTAAACACAAACACAGAAAAAAAAAGGTGCTTCACTAAACACCCTGTAATGTGCAGCCCTCCCCTGCAACAAGGAATTGAAATGTCATTTGTATTAAGGTTGAGAAATTTTGATCCGATAGTCCAGCAAATACTTGTGGCCAGTTTTTTCCATATTGTAGACATAGTGCTAGGTGCTAGAAGTAGTGCAGTCAGCACAGCAAATGTATCCCTACCCATACATTCCATTTAGGAAAACATGTGTGAAACAAACAATATTGCTGAAATATACTAATTCCTCTTCTTAAAGAGGGTTAAAAGCTGGGGTCTGGAACATGATATAATTGATATCAGGGAGTTGGCAATAATTTAAGTCCCCACGGGACTGATTGCTACAAATCCTGAATGCCTAAATCTATTAGCTTTCTACATGTACTGAGTCCTCAACAACTAGTACTGCAGAGGATTGAAAGGGGGTGAACCATATGTTCTCTTTTTTAGAAGTGTCACAATATATTCATAGGTACAGATCAATGTACACAAAATACTTAAAGAACAAAGCAATTATATGTATGCAAATCAGTGTAATACAAGGTCATTGAATTTTCACCCTAATCATTGTACCTTAACTTCTTTTTTAAAAAATATTTTTTGTTTATTCATTTTTGAGAGATAGAGCATGAGTGGGGGAGGGACAGAGAGAGAAGGAGACCCAGAATTAGAATTAGGCTCCAAGCTCTGAGCATTCAACACAGATCCCGATGTGGGGTTCAAACTCATGGACCGCAATATTGTGACCTGAGCTGAAGTCAAACACGTAACTGACTGATCCACCCAGGCACCCTTCTACCTTAACTTCTTTATTTAATTCTACTAAAGGTCATCTAGAGGATAATCTTTAGGGATTATAAAAGTAACAACAGAGAGAATGACAAAATATTGTTCATTTCTCCATTTTTCCTTAGATTGTTGTCTATGATTATGCATTTTTCACATAATTCTCATTTTAATAGGTAAGGTAGCTTTTTAATCCTTATTTTCTCCCATATAAGTCTGGTTTATATTTTGTGGACTAGTCATACATATCACTCTTAATGGCTCCATAAAAATCCCATTGTATAGATGAACCGTAATTTATATAAAACTTTTTCCCTATTGATAAGCATTTGTAGCCTCTTTATTTTTAGAGATGATAAAACTGAAGCCTACAATGTTGAATGGCTTAACTAGATAGTTATAGGGTAACAGATAGTGTCGAATGGTTTGAAACATTGATATATAATTAATATAGAAAAATCTAAAGGTTATTTCTCACATTTCGCTAGAGTTCCCAGAGCAGAAAAGAAAATGTGTAATTGCAGATTCCCAAGGGGTCTCTCTCTGGACAACCTCATATTAGATATACCAGTAGAGTCCATGATAATAAGTGATCTTTTTTTCCCCATCCTTCCTTTAATTTGGTGGAATTTCCTGGGTACTTCTGTTGCATATGGAACATACTCAGTTTTTAGGGATTTAGCCCTGTAGTTTGGCATGTTGAAAGAAAGACTAATATTGCAAGGGATGATTAAAAGGAGAAAGACTGCTAGTTTTCTCGTTAACATTCATTAATCTGAGAATCTAGTCAGTTTTAGTCTGACAGTTTGACAATAGGTTCTTTTGTATTGCAGAAGCAAAAAATAATTTTGTCATCTATTGAAGGTCAAAAAAAGGTATTGCTTTATGAAAAGTGAGAAAACACTATCAAAACTGAGAAAACTATCATCAGTCTCTAGTAAAATAAATTAGTAGACTATTAGCAAGGCAACTTTTGTACATTTTACTTACTATGAATTAAAGCTTAGAAGACAGATCTCTAAGGTAACAAGGGTAGAAGGCTCATGGAGATAATAGGCAAATATCTCACTTAGTGGAAACTACATTTTCACCTACTAATAATCAGTATGTCTTTCAATTACAGAAGAAATGTCTGTTGGACACTTACTGGTGATTTTTTGCAAGAGTATACTTAGGATATGTACTTAAGACATGCAAGCATTGCCATGAGGCATTCTTACTTTTTCAATTAGTTTTCTTAGCCTAATATTAAAAGGATAGGGTTTCTGTCTCTTAAAATAATTTCTGTACGGAATTTTGTATATTCATTTACAAAGCACTTCCAAAGAGACCTATTCTGTTTAGTTCTTTGAGAAAGCTGAAGGATGAGTGACCTTATTCCCATTTTGCAGGTGAGAAAATAGATCCTCAAGGAGATTATGCAATGTATTCTATTCTAGATAACATAGCTAGGAAGTAGCCCAAGTATTCATTGGGGCTAAATCTTCTCACTCTGAAATCTATGGGGTCAGAATTACAGAATTACAGAGGTCAGAATTAAAGTCAGCTATCAGGTCTGGAAAGGTCTGGAATTTGACCTGGAAAGGTCAAATTGGTCATTCTTTAGTAAAATGACTCTATGGTTCCACCCTGGATTTGAGTTTTTAAGGGGATTCAAAATCAAAATATCCTGCTTTATTTGTTAACATTTTACTATAGTTGGATTTCAAAGTGTTTACCATGAGAAGTATTATGGGGCTGATATGTGTATTGTAATGATGAAAACTCTAGTGGTGTCAGTTAGGAAATTAAAAACACTCACTAAGATTTTGGGACAAGTAATTGGCAAATAGAGTCTTAGTGTCACTGTTTCTTTTTAAAACAATGATTTCTCGGACTGTAAAAATACAGAAATTTCAGATTAGGGAGGAAATTATAGAAAAGAAAAAAAAAGAAAATAAAAATCACCCAGAATTCTGCCCCTGAGAAATAACCATTCCTATATTTTAGTGTCTTGTTTTCTACTGTGTTCTATGTGAAACTGTCCAAAGAGATCCTGAAATTGGAAAATTTAAACAAACAAACAAAAAGAAGATATTTCTCTACTACAGAGCATCTCAGAGTATTTAATATGCAAAGATGCTCTGTGAGTCTCCAAGAGAAGGAAATACTGTGCAGGTTTTTGGATACTGCATATATAGGATGGAGTAGAAGTGTTAAGAATTTAAAGAGGTTTGGGGCATATTGGGGGTTTCTTCTATGAGGTAAGAAGCACTGTGACCATTTTCTTTAAATTGGGCCTCACTCTGTGAAATAATGTCCCCATTTCTAGATGATGAAACTGACTCTTGCAGTGAAAATGTCCTTCTTGATGGATTACATTAGGGATCCACTTCAGATCAATATAGCAAAAAGGTAAAAATATAAAATTCAACAATTAGGATATGGCATATTTTCATAATAAGTTTTTTCCCTCAGTTGTCAAGGAACTCTAATCATTTGCCTCATCTGAAAGATTTCTAGCCTATTCTCATATTGCCACTTCTATGCTCAAATTTATCTGATTGCTTCTTATATCAGAGTACAGTATCACATTGCTGAGATTTGGTAAGTAAGAAGTGCTATTAGCAGCCAATATACTGCTAAGGGAGCTTTACTCAACGTTGTGGTAGATGTACAGGTCTCAGACAGAAGCTAATTTATTTTTTAACATAGAGGGAATTAGGTTGCATTTTGCTAAATTGTCTTTGCGATCCTCTGAGATTCAGAAAGGGGGACTATTGGAGCTAAACAGTTGTAGGAAGTGGGGAAACTATGCAAGGTAAGTTCTGTGGTGGAAATCTGACTCTTTTACCAGGCCTGAGCCTCAGGGAAACCAAATTACAGGTCTAAGCTTAGACCAAGTTTTCACTGCCATCATTTGCTTCATTTGGGGACATATTTTCCACTGACATATTGGATCCTTTCTCTGCCAACTTGTGATAATGATATTTAAAATCCTGTAGAGAATAACAGACATCTCTAGAGAAGCGGTCCTTTTCTTCCAAAATGTCTTGCCTTCTGGAATTGTTAAAAAGAATCATCATATTTCTCCTTCCCTTTTGAAAAATTGGGACTATCCATAGAGCTAACCTCATTTGAACTTTGAAAGTAGACATATGTTTTTGCACTTTTATTATATGTTTAAAACTTTTTGCTTTTAATATGTTGTTTTACTTTTCAAATTCAGCTGAATGATTGTTAAACAGGTGTGGTAATAAAAGATTAAGCTGGTATGTATTGCAGACATAATTTTGTTTTGTTTGTTTTTGGTGTTTTGTTGCTCTAGTCTTTCTACCATCCCTTATTTAGAAAAAGATATTATAATACAATAATAAAAATTTAGGAAAGTGGAAGAAGAGGATCACTTATAGTTTCACAACTATAACAGTAAAGCTATTTTCACTTTTGCGGATTCCCATCTGTTGGTCTCTGAGGGGAGCCAATAAATGGCACTCTTCTCTTCTGCCTGGGCTTTGAATAATTTGAGCAGTAAAACAAAGAGTGGCAGATGGAGCCAAAATATTACCTCTATTACTGATAAATCCCATGTTGGAATATGGAGCTTGTTGTGAGAGCCAAATGGTCTGCTAACAAAACCTTGGGATTAGTCAGACTCCTTCCCCTCGCTACCCTCTCCCAGTTGCACCAGAAATGAACCATGACAAAACTCAGTAGTGACAAAGATTATACTCTTGGGCAAGAGTTACCTTTTGTGGCCCATTCCCTCCCAAAAGGAAGAAGGGTACAGGTGGGCCACACGTGCTCAGTTTACATTTTACCAAAACTGGTAGATAAACCATTCTTCTTCCCAATTTAGAGTAGAGTGAATTAACAGGCAGAGAAAGGCCCGAAGTTTTATCAATTAGGATCTTACCACAGGAGGAAAAACCTTGCATGGGGAAGAAGTTATGTCCCATTTGGTTAAATTTTGTAAAAAGAGAATTAAATGGTTATAAATATCTTCATGAAAATAGTAGTCTTTTTTAGATTACCTTTTTTAAGAGAAATTCTGATAAATGGGACTCCTGAAAATGAGTCTTTTTTTGTTCCTTGGAAATATTAAGAAATTAATCCTCTGATGAATTATACTTTACCTTGTTACATTCTTGTTCACAGAGAATCATTCTTAGGTTAGAAGCCAGTGAACTGGGCTTCTCTGATGGTGCCATTAGGATTGTGATTGTTTTCAATGTAAGTCCTCATCCATCGGTAGTGTCTTTTTCTAATTCTCTGGGGTTATAGAAAAAGGTTAAGATAAGAATTCTGGGGGCACCTGGGTGGGTCAGTCAGTTAAGTGTCTGACTTCAGCTCAGGTCATGATCTCGCAGTTTGTGAATTCAAGCCCTGCATTGGGCTCTGTGCTGACAGCTGGGAGCCTGCTTCGGATTCTGTGTCTCCCTCTTTTTCTGCCCCTCCCCACTTGTACTCTGTCTATCTCTCTCTCAAAAATAAACATTAAAAAATTAAAAAATTAAAAAGAGTTCTGACCCCAGGGAGCTTTAGTTTAATCAGAAGAATAAATATAATGCCTTGGAAACTATACAGCCAATTATAATTGTGAAATTGTGCCATGTACATCAGATAGTCTCAATATAGTTAATATTTATAAGCAAAACACACTCACAAAAATGTACATTATAAGGGTAACTTGAAGCCTCTCAGTTTTTAGGAAAGACAGCCCACCTATCCCATAGACAGTTAGAGTAGGAGGAGTTGTAAAAGTTAGTAGGCAATTATGATTCAGTATGATGAAGAATAAACACGGGGGTATAGTGGCACAACATGAAGGGCATCTAACACATCCTTGTGGTGTAAGGGACAGCTTTGTAGTGGGTATTATATCCAACAAAAACTGGAGATACAAGTAAGAGCTTCCAGTTAAACAAGAGGGCTGAAGCAGAGTAACACCATGTGCATAGAGGTCCAGAGGAGATAGAACAAGTGACATTTAGGAAATAGCATAGTTTGGAAGTAGTTCCTAGGACAATGCCTGGAATATGCTCAATGTTTATTAAAAGTATTCTGAATATATAACCTCCTCACTGAACTTTGAATTTGAGATTAAAACATGACATACAAATGAGTATATGTTAACTGGTAGAAGGAAGGTTAAACAATATTGGAGGATAGTATTTGAGAAAATTGAATACTCATTTTCATTCTGTATCAAACCAATACTTTAAATGTAATTTCCACTAAAGATAGAGCTTTCATATTTATAAAATACTTACTTAGAGAGAAAGAGAGAGAGAGAGCAGGAGAGGAGTGGAAAGAAAGGGAGAGTGAATCCCAAAAGGCTTCATGCTGTCAGCGTAGAGTCTGACATGGGGCTCGAGCCCACAAACCGTGAGGTCATGATCTGAGCCAAAATGAGATCATGACGTGAGCCAAAACCAGGAGTCAGATGCTTAACTGACTGAGCCACTCAGGTACCTCCTAAAAATAGAGCTTTTAAAATCATATTTGAAAAATTATTTTCAAGTATTTTATTAAAGGCAACTGAATCCTTTCTGACATTTCTAATATTTGTTTTTGTCATTGGCAGGGAAGTGTGAAAAAAAAGCCTAAGATTTTTTGCTGTGCTAAATGTATGTAAACTGGAATTAAAGAACCATATATCTAAATAACATTTCTTATGCCTACATACAGTTCATTTTACTCTTAAAGTAATATTGTGGATCTTCTTTTGTTATACATTTATGGTGATGTTGTCTTGTTTGTGAATTTGATTTAATACATTAAGTGGGTTAAACTAGTATGACAATAATCACAATAATTTTTTGGTAAAGTTTTCCCATCTAACTCTCTCATGAGTAAATAATTTTAAAGACCAAAATATAGAGATAGAAATAATGATAGAGATACAGAGAGAGAGTGAGAGTGAGAAAGAGAAAGTTTTTTATAACAATATTATGTATAATGCTTTACAACTATGAATAACTTTAATGTTCAATAAGAAGGGAATGATTAAATAAACTAGAGAAATCTATTAGGAATAAAGTCATAGTGTTGCAAAGGACTGATAAAATAGAAAAATACTTGTGATGTCAGGTTTTAAAAAGAGAATATAAAAATATGTGTTTGTCAGATGCCTAGGTGGTTCATTCAATTAACTATCCAACTTCAGCTCAGGTCATGATCTTGCGGTTCATGGGTTCAGGCCCTGCATCCTGCTTTGTGCTGACAGCTCAGAGCCTGGAGCCTGCTTTGAATTCTATATCTCCCTCTCCCTCTTTGCCTGTCCCCCACTCATGCTCTGTCTCTCTCATTCACCAAATAAGTAAATAAATATTAAAATTTTAAAAAATATATGTTTGATATGGTTTTGGTTACTCTACAAAAAGTTCTATGTATAGAAAACATAAAAGAAATATACTGAACATCAAAAATGTATAAAAATCTGATTTTGTCATGGGAATATGGTTATTTTCCTTCTTTTCTGTTTTCTAAAATGTCTTCAATAAATACCTTATTTGAAGCATGTACTTTTTTTTAGTTTGTATTTAAATTCCTGTTAGTTAACATAGAGTGTAATATTAGTTTCAGGTGTACAATATAGTAATTCAGCACTTCCATACATCACTTGGTGCTCATCACAAGTGCACTCCTTAATCCGCATCACCTATTTCACCCATACCCCCACCCACCACCCTTCTGGCAGCCATTAGTTTGTTCCTATAGTTAAGAGTCTATGTCTTTGTTAGCCTCTCTCTGTTTCTTTTTTTTCCCCTATGCTCATTTGTTTTGTTTCTTAAATACCACACATTAATTAAATCATATGGTATTTGTCTTTCTCTGACTAACTTATTTCATGTAGCATTCTGCTCTCTGGCTCCATCCACATTGTTGCAAATGGCAAGATTTCATTCTTTTTTATGGCTGAGTAATATTCCATTATATATATATATATATATATATATACATCCCTCTTCTTCATTTGTCAGTCAATGAACACTTCGGTGACTGTTTCCATAATTTTGCTATTGTAGATAATGCTATAATGCATGTATACCTTTGAGTTAGTACGTATTATTTGGGTAATACCTAGTAGTGCAATTTCTGGATTATAGGGTAGCTCTATTTTTAACTTTTTGAGGAACCTCCATAGTTTTCCAGGGTGGCTGCACCAGTTTGCATTCCCACCAACAGTGCAAGAGGGTTCCTTTGCCACATCCTTGCTAACACCTATTGTTTCCTGTGTTACTGATTTTTGCCATTCTGATAGGTGTGAGATGGTATCTCATTATAGTTCTGATTTGTATTTCCCTGATGATGAGTAATATTAAGCATCTTTTCATGTGTCTGTTCCCATATGTCTGTCTTCTTTGGGAAAATGCCTATTCATGTCTTCTGTCCATTTTTTAATTGGATTATTCATTTTTTGGTGTTTTGTTTTAGAAGCACGTACGTTTTTTTATTTTTTATTTATTTATTAAAAGATATTTGTAACATATTTATTTTTGAGAGAGAGAGTTACACACAGACAGAGTGCAATCAGGGAAGGGGTAGAAAGAGAGAGAGGGAGACACAGAATCTAAAGCAGGCTCCAGGCTCTGAGCTGTCAGCACAGAGCCTAATGTGGGACTCGAACCCAAGAACTGCGAGATCATGACCTGAGCCAAAGTTGGTTGCTTACCTGACTGAGCCACCCAGGTGCCCCTGAAGCATGCGCATTTTTAATCATCTTTGAATCTATCTTTAAACTACTTAGCAATCTAATTGGGGTGATGAACATTTGCATACAGAAAGATATTTAAATATACAGTACATGACAGATTTCTTGTAAGAGTATGATAAATTCATTGACTTTACTGCCTACCTTATTAAAAAAACTGAAAGCCGTAAAATAGCTGTAACTTATAAGTAACCTATGTGTGTCAAACATGTTTTTCTAGATATTCAGATGCCTTATTGAATCCATGGTCAGTTTTTGTATTATATTAAGGAATTTGTTCAGAGAGGAAAGGCCTGCTCTTCCACTTAGTAGCTACCTAACCTTATGCAAATCACTTAACTCATTTAAAACTTCAGTTTCCACTAGAACAGAAAACTGGATTGTTGTAAGGATTAATTCAGGTAGCCTATATAAATCATTTAACATAATGCCTAGTGCAATGTAAATTCTGAGTAAATATTAGCAACTTTTAAAATAAAGTTTGAAGTTCCTACAACTTGGCCCTGGTTTCTCTTTTCAACTTATGTCTTGTCTTCCTTAGGAAATCTCATTTCTTTTCATGGCCAATAATTCTTTTTTTAAAAAAAATTTAAATGTTTATTTATGTTTTGAGAGAGGGAGAGAGAGAGCAAGCGAGCTAGTGGAGGAGAGTCAGAGAGGGAGGAAGACACAGAATATGAGGTGGGCTCCAGGCTCTGAGTTGTCAGCACAGAGCCTGATGTGGGGTTCGAACTCATGAATGGTGAGATCAGACCTTGTCTGAAGCTGGATGCTCAACCAACTGAGCCACCCAGATGCCCCGCTCCCAACAATTCTTAAACATATAAATCTAGCAGAGATCTATGTCTTTTTTGAGTTTCAAACCTATATATCCAGTGGCCTATTTGACATCACTCCATGATTGGCTCAAACCTAACAATGTCCCTAACTGAATTCTTAGTCTGACTCTCCCTACTTGCTTTTGCCCATGAGACCTGCTCTTTCTTCAGTCCTTCTAGTGAAGACTTCATATACCTAGATGCTTATGTGAGAAACTGTGGCCTTTTCTTTTCCCTATCCCTAACTTCCTACACTCAGTTTACCACTAAATGTTGTTGATTCTATAACCAAATGTCCAACTGAATATCCATTCATTTCACCCTCCAACTTAATTGCCATAACCCTTCTGCAAATCAACATCATCTTTCACTGAGACCACTTATCTTTGAATCTGACTCTTCATTTCCTGATTTATCCCTCTTGAATACATTTTCTTTGTGGCAGTTCAGAATGATTTTTTAAAATGCAAAGCTGATCGTGTCAGTCTCCTGCTTAAAACTCTCCAATGCCTTGTTTAATCTTCACAACAACTCTATGAGGTTGACATCCCTTTTTTGTATTTTTTAGGTGAGTAACATGAAGGTGAGAGTCAGAGTGCCATGCTCACTGGATTGCATTAGCGACAGTTAATCAGATAGGCTGATGGGGCAGAAACTTGGAAATATAAATCCAGCAATGAAGAAGCACTTATTTTCATAATGAGTATCTTCTCCTCACAAGGAAATCTAATCATTAGCCACATCTCAAAGACTTTGGTTGGCTCTTTATACATGTTATAATACCTCTCCTACTACACCATTTTGTACTAATAAAGGCTATTTATACCCCCAAAGTTCTACATAAAGATGTATTTAATTTTAGCAAGATAATACTAAGTAATTAAGAAACACTAGGTAAAAGCAAAATAAAATCAGAGATCTAGAATTGCCTGGATGAAAAGACGACTCCCAGCCCTGTAATGTATGCTATGAAGTAGAGAGGAAGTTCAATAACCCAAACCTGATCTCTATTACTGCTGGAAAATTGTGGTTAAGTTTTAAATTTTCTCTCCTCTCTCAGTTCCCTTATCTATAAAGTAGGTATAATAGTGGTATCTACCTAATTGTACTAACTAGCTTTCAGGCACTGTACTTAGGGCTTTTACAATCCTTTTAGCAAGTCTGTATGCTGAAAGGAAAGATACAATGGAGACTGAAAAAATAAGGATTAAATGAGTCAAATATATAAAGTACTTAGAGTAGTTCTGGCAATAGTAGTTCTATATTTTCTGAGAGACAGNGATCATGACCTAAGCGAAAGCCGGACGCTTAACCGACTAAGCCACCCAGGCGCCCCTGTATATTCTCATCTTAACAGCAATCAGTTACAAGATTCATAGTGTCCATGTCATGAATAGATATCCTGGTTTGAACCGTACAGTCAGATTTGACTTTTATTTCAGTCTTGCAGTAAGCATAACGTGCTATTACATGGTGCAGTGGGCACTGAAATAGGTATTTGTGTTATGTCTGTGTCATGTACATTTGTTTGCATTGGTTCACTGTTTTTTGAATTGAGTATGTTACAAGAAGTGGTTATAAAGTATATTAACGTTGACCTCTTTAGGAGAATTTAATAATTCTTTTCATCCCTGATAGATTTCAAAGGGAAAATTCTACCCAATTTTTGAGAATTGATCTATTATAGGGTTAAAATCTATGATTTTTTTCCCCAAGTAAAATGACCCTGGAACTGCAATGGATTTCAGAACAAGGACACACAGTTTCAAGCACATTTTGAATTTGAGGTATATAGCAAGATTCTGCCATGGGACTCTGATTCAGCTGCTTTTCCCGTCCCATCCCTTTCCTCAGGTGGTCTTGCCATCTTCCAAAAGAGGGAATTCACAGAGGTATTGTTCTTGTTCTTTGAATTGCTAAGTACTGTCAAGGTGAATTAGATGTCTGCAAGAATTCATTCATTCAGCATTTACTGTGTGCCTACCAGATTCCAGGCAGTATTCTAGATGTTAAAGAAACAAAGTTACATACCCTTCAAGTAGCTTATAATATGTTGATAAAATGAGATAAGTTCAGATGATTAGGAAACCCACATATTTGTATTTTTTTCCATTTTTACCGCTCTTTGTTGTAACATCTCTTTCTTATGCTAAATTTATACATCATCATCATCATTATGGTTAACATTAACTTAATCTTACAGTGCTACAGACTTCATGCTTAAGGCTTTATTATGTATATTACTTTATTTAATCTTCCTAACAGACTCTATGAGGTAGATGCTATTAATATCCCTCTTATGTGGATAAAGAAACCAGGCTTAGAAATGGTAAGTGAGCTATGTTTATACCATTAAGGAATGGTAGAAAAGGAATTAAAGCCCAAGATCTCATTCATAGTAACAGTGCTATATTGCTTCATATTTGGATGTCACTAGTAAAGGACTGTTTTTTCATTTGGCTGGTGCTGATCAATTACCTAAACTCTGTATAAGACACTATAGATTAATTGTGAGTAATGGCAAACTTTGGAGGAATCATGGCATTTGGATGGAACTTGTTTAAAAGTGTTTCTTTTTTAATGTTTATTTACGTTTGAGGGAAAGAACACAAGCAGGAAGAGGCAGAGAGACACACATGCACAGAATCTGAAGCAGGCTTCAGGCTACGAGCTCTCAGCACAGAGCTGATGCGGGGCTTGAACCCGTGAACCGTGAGATCATGACCTGAGCCGAAGTCAGATGCTTAACTGACAAAGCCACCCAGGTGCCGCTGGGTGGAACTTGTTTAAAGATAAAAATGGGTCTTTGGTTGTGGCTTTGAATGTTCCTAAAGGTTGTGGAAGAGTACCAGTCGTGGGAGGAAAAGCCCTGTGCCAAGACCCTGTTTCTTTGAATACTAAAACATGACAGACAGCAAAACAAAGGGTTAACCAAAAAAATTCCAACAATTTGGGGCAAACAGTATCAGACTACGATTAGAATGTGAAATTATTAATTCAAAATTACTTTACAAGCGATTTTAAGACTGGTGAAGAAGACAAAAGTATATATATAAGCTTATTTTTAATAGTAATATTATCAAAGTAAAAAGTACTGATTGTCAAGTTCCATTCCAGAATGTGTTGGGCAAAGCAAATGATATTTTTTAAACTTGTATCATGCTCTGATGCTTTTTAAAAAATTTTTTAATGTTTTATTTATTTCTAGGAGAGAGAGAGAGAGACAGCCTGAGCAGGGGAGGGTCAGAGAGAGAAGGAGTCACAGACTCTGAAACAGGCTCTAGGCTCTGGGCTGGCAGTCAGTACAGAGCCCGACGCGGGGCTCGAACCCATGAACCGTGAGATCATGACATAAGCGAAAGTCGGACGCTTAACTGACTAAGCCACCCAGGTGCCCCATGCTCTGATGTTTTAACCCAAAGGGAACGCTAGGCCTTGAATTGGTTTCTAAACATCTGGCAGGTGTCTAAGTTAATTGGACATTGTCCGAGTAGGATCCACAACTTTTTTCAACCTGAAATTTATAGACCAACAGCATCCACCTTGTAGAAACTCAACATAGTTCTCTTGTTGGTTGTTTCTTTAAATTTTTACCTCATTGATACATTTCTCTTGAGGTATTAGGGAACTATTTTAAATTAATTAAATCAATACTTAAAAGTGACAGTGTCACCAAGCAATGTGTGTGTGTGTGCATGTATACATTTTTTTTTTTTTTTTTTTTTTTGCCAGAGGCTGGGAAGAGAGGGATGTAGTAATCCTAAATAGTACATATTTCAGAAGCATGATGTGGAAAAAGACACAAGTGGATATAAATCTTCATTCTTTCTTCTACATAAATATCTTAGAGTCTCAGTTACCTTATCTCTAAACTGAACCTTAGCAATACTTTGCTCACAAGGTTGTCATGAGGCTTACATGAAACTATCTGAGTGAATATGTGCACACAATCCAGAAATAGTCAGCAACTAATTTTTATACTAATTATAATATCTTTCTTTGAAAATGTTTTTTTTTCTTCTATGACAAACATTGGGATTAAGTGATTTTATGTAAATTACTTCAAGGATCTTCAAAAAGACAAGATCCAGTATTTCTGCAACTCTCTAAATGGTCAGTAGATATCACTTTTCCTTTTTATGTGTATTTTTACGTCTTTAAGATGTGGCTGACAGCTAGCCTGGATTCCCTGGCTCTTCCAAATGTGAACTGAATTGGAGATCTGGAATTATCACCTCATGAGCATTCTTGTTCTTTAATTTTCCTCTTTGTCATTACTATGCAAACTCTCTATATGAAATACTTACCTGTTTGGCATGATCTTTCACAGGCAAGTAAGGGAACCTGGATTTCTCTTCAGAGGGGTTTATATCAGAGCCTAGAGATTTTGTTTCATGGATGTTTGCTGTCTGAGAACCTTGTTTGACTCATTAACTAGATGATATCCATTATGCCACATACCTAGAGAGTGACCCATATTATTGTGTGACATTTTCAGATCTATTATGTATTTAGAAAGAAATGTACAAATCTATATTAATGAAAAAGGTTAATATGTCTTTACTTATTTTAGAAATTTCTCTCCCTCACCCATAAATTTGGGTTAATTTTAAGATTCTCATACATTTTAAACTGGGTTAAAGATATTTTTCCAAACTGCTTTTGTCAGGAATGAATGAACTTCATAAGTGCCAAAAATAAGGCTTTTAATTTTAACAGTTAGGGATGGCTTCGCATTTTAAGATGCCAGCTAAATTAATTTTTCCTGGATGTGTTCAAATCATACTTGTATAATAAGACCTAATGCTAATAGTTCCATGCTGTCATCATACTTTCCTGAGATCATGTCCATATAGATGAATCTTTTTCTGAAGCTGTTGCGAAGCACCTGACAAGTTTCACCCCATTAAATTTAAGTCAGCCATCGGACACTTGTTTAATATGCATAACCCCTGAGTTAAGCATTTTAATCCCCACTTTACAGAGGAGGAAACTGACTCTCAGAAAGCTTAAAACTTTTGTTGGTGGTCAGGTAAATGATGGAGCTGGTACTCAAATCCAGGTCTGCCTAACTACAAACTGTTCATTTCCCACCACACCAAAATTTTGGAGACCTGGTGGAATTTAATGCCTTATCCAGTGAATTCAGAGCAGCACAGGTCAGGAGTTGGTAGCATGCTAAAATCACCATGTGAGTTGGCTGATAGTAACGCTGTTTTCTCCTAGCTGTAAAGGGCTGCTAACATCTTCCACAATTGCTGGCAGTCATGCACTCCTCTGCTTTCAGCCTTCCATTTAGTAAGAAATTGAGTGTTTACCACATGCCATGTACTAGTTGAGTCCCGGGGGGTACTTCTGTGAACAAACAGAAAAGAATCTTTGTGGAGTTTGTATTATTGTCATCCTTCTCTCCTGTCCTCTCACATGTTATTATCTTATAGCTGATGAACATTTCCTCCTTTTCAGAAAATGAAGTTTTGGTACATCCTCTGTTAGATTGCTGAGCCTTGTTGTAGGCAATCAGAACAGAAAATGAGGCCAAAGTAGAAATTCTGTTTTATATAAGCCGTGTAGAGAACAAGGAATGCTACTTCAACAAATTCTTTGGTAGAGAAGAAAGATATTGTGCTGTATTCAGAGTAGGCACAATATACTCTCTGAATAAATGAATGAATGAATAATAAATGCATGAGAATATTTATAGAACTAGTTTTATGTAGTGAAACTTGCACAACTATATTTTGTTTCTGAAGTTGCTACTGATTATTATAAGCATTTGTTTTTCTTCATTTATGCTGTATGGTAGGACTTTATAGAAATATTTTATTTTTACATGTAGCCAGTCACTTGATGAAAAATATAGTATTTATAATTATCAATAGCTTGTATTTGATTGCTTAGTATGCTCAGTGACTATGTTAGTTTGTTCTCACATTATTTTATTTACTTAATTCATTCAACCAGCAGATATTTATTGAGATGATGTGCTAAGCATAATCTTATTCTAGGGATATGGCAATGAACAGATAGATGAAGTTCCTAGTGCTTACCATCTGGTTGCCAGTAGTGAGAAGACAGAAAACAAATAATTAAATATATATAATGTGAACATTACAGAGAAAAATAAAGCAAGAAAGAGGCTAGGAAGTGCAGGTGTAATTTTAAGTGGGATAATAAGAAAAACTTCATTTAGAAGGTAACATTTGTCTAAAGACTTGAAGGAAGAGAGAGAGTCAGTCCTGTGGATATCAAGGAAAAGAACCTTCGAAGCAAATGGCTTGCACTTTGAAGTAAGTGCTATTCTTCTCTTTCATTTTATGGGTTAAAAAGCTGAATCTAGGTCATTTTCTTCAGGTCATATAACTAGAAGAGAGCAGAAAGGTGCTTTAAGATGGCCAATCCTACACATATTTGGAAGCCAGATATGTATGAAAAGCAGGGAGGACTTAGCAAAATTCAAGATATTCCTTTGCTTGTTAGCTTAACCAAAGCCACTGAGCTGACAGTAGCCTCATCAAGCCCAAAAGTTTTTATGATGATGACCATTTTGAGGTTTCCAGGTCCTGACTGATTTTCTAAGGACCATCTATGCAAACTACTAAAGGGTGTGTTTGGGTAGGGTAGTTGGTTAGTGATATTTGTGAATTAATAGTGCTATTTCAAAGAGTTACTGGTAGGCTTCCCTTCTCCACCTTCTACATGCTATCCCATATTTATAAGGGTTGAACATATTTGTAAGAGTCCACCCATATAGAAATAACATCAATCAGGCAAGCCAAGTATTCTAAACAGGTTAGGTCAGACAATTGTTGGATTGCCTGACATTGGCTAAAGCATCAGACAAAGCCCAAGGGCCAGGATTACAGGAAGAAACAGAGATGACACTATTATAAAGCAGCCTTTGTGTTTTGTGAGGATAAAAAGGAAACTATCATATCAAAAAAGAGCCTTCTGTTATTATTTATCTAATGGCTAGGGCATTGAGGTTGAGATTTTGGCTTGGGGCCCAGAATTTTACCTTAACTCAAATACAGATGTTCCAATATATGTAGAGTTCCAGTAATAATAAGAAATAAACTTATGGATAGCACAAGGAAATGAATGGTTAATCAGAAATAGGAAGTATTTACCAAAGATACTACAAGTGGGTATTTCTGCTTTAGCTTGGAAGTAGGAGTATATTGAAGGACATAAAAATCACCATAAGATGGCTCCAAAAAGAGGAAACAGAGGGTGCAGATCATGAGGAAGCTCAGAAAAAACGTTGACTGTATTACTGTCAGCTGTGTTAATCTTTCCCCAGACATCACTCCTGTCCATGCTCAAGCACAGACTTAGGTTTTCATGAAAAACTCCTCTCAGTTCTTATGTTGGAGAATGAACTCCTTAGGAATTCTATCTTTTTGTTGTTGTTGTTGTTGTTTTCAAAATACCTGTTTCTGCCTTGACTTCTTCATTAAAAATCCTGCTGATATTTCATCTTGGTATATCTTTCTCATCTACCCCATTTTTATTTGGTAATCAGGCTCCAGACTGTTTACCTCAGTATAAAGAACTGAAAACTCTAGGGCATTTTGCCTCTGATAATCATCTTCAGCTCTATCCCTTAAACAAAGGACATCAAATACTCTCAGACAACATTATATGGATCCCATAACTTTCTCCGGTGCCTGGAGATGGAAAACTCCCAAATCCTTCACATAAGGTAGACTAAGACCTGTGAAAACTAAATTCTTTGATGGAATGAGATTAGAATTTTATGCCCCTGTAAAATATATCTGATTCTTTTGAGGAAAAAACCCTTATCATTTATCTACTGAAGAAAAAAACAATAAAGATTCTGATACTTCAGTGAAATAATACATCATTTAAGCATCAGATACTCACTAAAGATTGCTTTAAACTTACATTCTTATTTGCCATATATTCCTCTCTCAAGCAAAATATTTCAAACGGTTTTCCTTTCTTTATTTCTCTGATAGACCATTGGGAACAGAGACTCCCAATGGTTTGTTTTAATCATAGGAATCTTTTGGAAATTAAGTCTCAGGTTTTATAAAGTTATATACTATTCTTTACCCTTCCAAGATTCTTGTATGCATCTTTTGCTAGGATCTATCATTTGAAATGCAGTAAGGATCACATGCTTCCCCTTATTTCCTGGGCCACTGTCTCTGACTATGAATGACTTTCAAAGGATATTCTTAACGTTTCAGCATAGTCTCCAAATGAAGTCTTTTAATGAGAAACTTGCCTCCCTCGTTTGAAAAGATTAAAATTTAAAGGAGCTGGATTTCTTTACAGTAATAAAATAGCTAACCTCAATTGTTTGTAAATTTTATAATTTGATTCACAGCATAGTTACTGTTTATCTGTTGAGGACTCTGTACACTGAAATGCACATAAATAGTATTTAATTCTTTTTGTTGTTTTTGCATTTGCAAGATGGGGTATGATTTGCTTTCCATTTGGCATGCAATCTGTGAAATTTAGAAAGCTTTCTTTTCTCAATTATTGGCTTATTTGGTAGGACATGGGATGCCAGATGCTCTTAAGGCATTAGAAATAGCCTTGTGAGGAGTTTGAACCTGAGTAGGCTGTTGAGGGATCTCTGCCACCTATCATTTTCTGAATTCAAGTCATTTCTGGGTACAATTCATTAGTAGAGGCTGCCTCCTTCTGACTGTTTTCACTTGGTAAGTTGCACATTGTGTTCTCCTTCCAGTTTTTCTTTTCATCTTTTTTTTCTCTAAACCCATTTTTAAATACATTCATATCCATGGTTAAAACTAGAAATGGTAAATTATGATGTAAATTTCATCATTAAGTGGATAACTAATAATAGCAATTCTGATGAAAAGAGTATAGTATAACTTCGTACTTTTTAAAAATATGTTTACACTTTTGGAGGTGCCTGGGTGGCTTGGTCAGTTAAGCATCTGACTCTTGGTTTCTGGCTCAGGTCATGATCTCATGGTTCATGGGTTCGAGCCCCATGCATGTCATACTCTGCACTTTTTCTATCCCTCTCTCTACCCCTCCCTTATACATGGTCCCTCTCTTTCCTTCTCTCTCTCTTTCTCTCCCTCTCCCTTTCTATCAAAAATAAAAAAAACTTAAATTAAAAAAATATGTTTATACTTTTGAAGAGACATTCTTGATAAGATAGAAAAAATAGGAAAATCCTAATACTCCAGTAAAATAAAAGATAAATTGAGCATTAAACAGTCATTGAGTATTGCTTTAATAATATATTCTATTTGCCATATATTCATCCTTCAAACAAGATATTTCAAATGATTTTCCTGTTTTCAGAAGTTATAACATGCAAAAAAATGAAACATTGGCTTTGTAAAAATTATTTATAATTCTTCTCCATCGTTAAGAGAAAATGCTCAGCAAATGCAAAACATGGCAGGCAAATAAACAAAATGTTTGGGTACAAATGACTGATGAGCTGAAAATTTTTAAGAAATTGTCTAGAATATTCTTATGTGCAGTCACCTGTATTATCATTCTTGAGACAAAAAAATGAATAAATGTTGGTAAGGAAGTTAGGCTTTGTTTCAACATTGTAAACTTTGAGGGCATTTGGTAAACTTGAACTATAGGAGTTTCTGAAATCACATCTTAATTTCAGAAGTATATGTAGCTACAGTGTTTGCTTCAAGTATTTCTCAGATGTTAAAACGTAGAGACTCCAATTCTTTTTTTTAAAACAGTTTATTGTCAATTTGGTTTCCATAGTGCTCATCCCCACAAGTGCCCTCCTCCATGCCCATCACCTCCCTTCCCCTCTCCCCCACCCACATCAGCCCTCAGTTTGTTCTCAGCATTCAAGAGTCTCTCATGGTTTGCCTCCTTCCTTCTCCTCAACTATTTTTCCTCTTATTCTCACCCATGTTCCTTTGTTAAGTTCCTCCTAGTCTACCTATACGTGCAAACATATGGTATCTTTCCTTCTATGCCTGACTTACTTCGCTTAGCGTAACACACTCAAGTTCCATCCATGTTGCTACACATGGCCAGATTGCATTCTGTCTCATTGCCATGTAGTATTCCATTGTATAGATAAACCCCATCTTCTTGATCCATTTTTCCGTGGATGGACACTTAGGCTCTTTCCATGTTTTGGCTATTGTTGAGAGTGCTGCTATGAACATTGGGGTACATGTGCCCCTATGCATCAGCATTCCTATATCCCTTGGGTAAATTCCTATAAGTGCTATTGCTGGGTCATAGGGGAGTTCTATTGTTAATTTTTTAAGGAACCTCCACACTATTTTCCAGAGGGGCTGCACCAGTTTACATTCCCACCAACAGTGTAGGAGGGGGCCCATTTCTCCACATCCTCACCAGCATCTAGAGTCCCTGATTTGTTCATTTTAGGCACTCTGACCGGTGAGAGGAGGTATCTCAGTGTGGTTTTGATTTGTATTTCCCTGTTGGCTGTCTGGATGTCCTCTTTGGAGATGTGTCTGTTCATGTCTTCTGCCCGTTTCTTCACTGGTTTATTTGTTTTTCGGGTGTGGAGTTTGGTGAGTTCCTTATAGATTTTGGATACTAGCCCTTTATCTGATATGTCGTTTGCAACTATCCTTTCCCATTCTGTCAGTTGCCTATTAGTTTTATTGATTGTTTCCTTTACCGTGCAGAAGCTTTTAATCTTGATGAGGTCCCAATAGTTCATTTTTGCTCTTGATTCCCTTGCCTTTGTGGATGTGTCAAGTCAGAGATTGCTGCGGTTGAGGTCAAGGAGGTTGTTTTCTGCTTTCTCCTCTAGGGTTTTGATGGTTTTCTGTCTCACATTCAGGTCTTTATCCATTTTGAGTTTATTTTTGCGTATGATGTGAGAAAATGATCAGTTTCATTCTTCTGCATGTTGCTGTCCAGTTCTCCCAGCACCATCTGTTAAAGCGACTGTCTTTTTTCCATTAGATACTCTTTCCTGCTTTGTCAAAGATTAGTTGGCCATACCTTTGTGGGTCCAATTCTGAGTTCTCAATTCTATTCTATTGGTCTATGCGTCTGTTTTTGTGCCAATACCATACTGTCGTGATGATGACAGCTTTGTAGTAGAGGCTACAGTAGAGGCTAAAGTCTAAAGAGGCTAAAGAACAAAATTTAGGATAGTTTGTTCTAGCTTTGAGAAGAATGCTGATGCAATTTTCATTGAGAATGCATTGAATGTGTAGATTGCTTTGGGTAGTAATGACGTTTTATATAATATTTATTCTTCTGACCCATGAGCATACAATGTTTCTCCATTTCTTTGTGCCTTCTTCAATTTACTTCACAAGTTTTCTATAGTTTTCATCATACAGATCTCTTATATCTTTCGTTAGGTTTATTCCTAGGTATTTTATGGTTTTTTGTGCAATTGTGAATGGGATCAGTTTCTTTGATTTCTCTTCATGTTGTTTCATTTTTGGTGTATAAAAAATGCAACCGATTTCTAGACGTTGATTTTGTACCCTGCTACTTTGCTGAATTCATGGATCAGTTCTAGTAGGCTTCTGGTGGAGACTGTAGGGTTTTCTAATTAGAGTGTCATGTCGTCTGTGAAAAGTGAGAGTTTGACTTCTTTTTTGCCAATTCTGATGCCTTTTATTTCCTTTTGTTGTCTGATTGGGTTCTCATTTGTTGGGAGATTTTTGATAACTGATTCAATTTCTTCACTAGTTATGGGTCTGTTCAGATTTTCTATCTCTTCCCGTGTGAAATTTGGTAGTGAGTGTGTGTTTAGGAACTTCCCATTTTTCTAAGCTGTCCAGTTTGTTGGCATATAATTTCCATAGTATTCCTTGATAATTGCTTGTATTTCTGAGGGGTTGGTTGTAATAAGTACATTTTCATTCATTATTTTGTCTATTTGAGTGCTCTCTCTTTTCTTTTTGAGAAGCCTGGCTAGAGGTTTGTCAATTTTAATTTTTCAAAAACCCAATTCTTGATTTAATTGATCTGTTCAACTGTTTCTTGGATTGTATATTGTTTATTTCTGCCCTGATTTTTATTACTTCTCTTCTCCTACTGGGTTTGGGGTGCTCTTGTTTCTCTCTGTCTAGTTGCTTTAGGTGCACTGTTAGATTTTGTACCTGCTTTTTTTCCTAATTTCTTGAAATAGGCCTAGAGTGCAATATACTTTCCTCTTAGGACTGCCTTTACCGCATCCCATAGAGTTTGAATTGTCGTATTTTCATTTTCATTTCTTTCCATATATTTTTAACTTTCTTCTCTTATTGCCCGATTGGCCCATTCGTTCTTTAGGAGGGTGTTCTTTAAGGTTTCCAGACTTCTTTCTGTGATTGATTTCAAGTTTCATAGCATTGAGATCTGGAAGTGTGCATGGTATGATCCCATTTCTTTTATATTTATTGAGGGCTGCTTTATGTCCCAGTATGTGATCTATCTTGGAGAATGTTCCATGCACACTTGAGAAAAAAGTGAATTCCATGGCCTCAGGATGTAGAGTTCTAAATATACGTCAAATCCATCTGGTCCAATGTATCATTCAAGTCCATTGTTTCTTTAGTGATTTTCTGTCTAGTTGATCTATCCATTACTGTAAGTGGAGTATTAAAGTCCCCTGCTATTAGCACATTCTTGTCCATAAGATTGTTTCTGTTTGTGATTAATTGTTTTATGTATTTGGTTGTTCCCATATTTGGTATGTAGACATTTATAATTGTTAGGTCTTCCTGGTGGATAGACCCTGTAATTATTATATAATGCCCTTCTTCATCCCTTGTTACTGCTTTTACATTAAAGTCCAGTTTGTCTAATATAAGTATAGCTACTCCAGATTTCTTTTGACTTCCAGTAATATGATAGATATTTCTCCATCCCCTTACTTTCAATCTGAAGGTATCCTCAGGTCTAAAATGAGTCTCTTGTGGACAGCAAATAGATGGATTTTGGTTTTTTTTTATCCATTTTGCTACCTTATTTCTTTTGATTGGAGGATTTAGTCCACTTACATTCAGTGTTATTATTGAAAAATATGGGTTTAGAGTCATTGTGTTCTTTGTGGGATTCATGCTTGTGATGGTGTCTCTGGTACCTTGTGTTCATTGCAACATTTCCCTCATAGAGTCCCCCTCAAGTTTTCTTGTAGGGCTGGTTTAGTAATGATGAATTCTTTAGTATTTGTTTATTTGTGAAGACTTTTATCTCCCCTCCTATTCTGAGTGACAGGCTTGCTGGATAGAGGATCCTTGGATGCATATTTTTTTTCTGTTGATCATATTGAAGATTTCTTACCATTCCTTTCTGGCCTGCCAAGTTTCAGTAGACAGATCTGTCACCACTCTAATAGGTTTCCCTATGTTTGTTAGGGCCCTTTTTCCCTAGCTGCTTTCAGAATTCTCTCCTTGTCCTTATATTTTACAGTTGCACTATGATAGGTCATGCAGAAGATCGATTCAAGTTATGTCTGATGGGAGTTTTCTGTGCCTCTTGGATTTCAATGTCTGTTTCCTTCCCCAGATTGGGGAAGTTCTCTGGCATAATTTGCTCAAGGACTCCTTCAGCACCTTTCCCTCTCTCTTCCTCATCTGGAATTCCTATGATATGGATATTTTACCATTTGAATGTATTGCTGAGCTCTCGATCTCTCCTTTCCTGTTCCTGGATCCTTTTATGTCTCTTTTTCTCAGCTTCCTCTTTTTCTATAATTGTGTCTTCTAAGTCACCTATTCTCCTGTCTGCCTCTTCAGTCCTTGTATTGGACGCCTCCATTTTATTGTGAACCTCATTTGTAGCAATTTTTAATTCATCAAACCTATTTTTAAGGTCCATAGTCATTGTAGCAATAGTTTCTCTGATGTCTTCCATGCGTTTTTCAAGCTCAGCGATTAATTTTATGACTATTGTCCTAAATTCTTGTTCAGTTATGTTGCTTATATCTGTATTGAGCAGTTCTTTAGCTGTCATTTCTTCCTGGAATTTCTTTGGAGGAGAGTTCTTCCGTTTCATCATTTTGGCTAGCTTTCTGTCTCTTGTGAGTTTTAAAAGCTTGTTATGCACACTGTACCTTCAAGTACTGATACATTATGAAGGCTCTTTGACTGTCCAGACCCTGTCCATTCAGGAAGTGTTCTTTTAATAGTGTCTTTGTCTCTCTTGTTGAGACTTTGCTTATTTTATTTCCCTACTCATATTGGTATTGAGACTCTCCGCCATGTTTACTTTGGCTTGTTTCTTGAGGTAGCCTTTGTTCAAAGAACTGATGTGTTTACCGTGTTGGAGTAGAGTGGAAACCTACAGGTTCACAGACAGTACTCAAGCTTGAGACTCCAATTCTAAATTAATTTAGCAAAATGAGAGATTGTTGGGTAAGGGGGGGGTGAAAGAATAATAATAATAATCAGTTAATAGAATGGTGTGGTTATTGTTTTTTATGACTAGAGGTTTATATAGTAGAATGAGATGTCTGGCAAAATTCCTGGACTACCATGGAGAATGGAAGAAATCCTTGAGAATAAGAAACAAAAGCAAGGAAGTAGAGTACAGAAAGAACCAAAAACAAATATAAAAATTGTATATGTAATATGAGAAAAATAAAGCTATCATATGTTATCAAAATTAATATGAGTAGGTTGAGTACCCTTTGCAAAGACAGGGTAAAAAATAAAATGTACTGTTCATAAATAAATGTGTCTAAATCAAAATGATTAAGTATCCCTCCCTAACAAAAGTGTGGGCAAATACCATAGCAGGCAAAAGCAAACCACAGGAAAGCAATATTAGTGTCTGATCAATTAGATTTCAATGCCAAAAGAAAAAGCAAAATAAGCAAAACTAAATAATGAAAAGGCCAACAAAGAAAGAGCGGCTCATGCATTTGGAAATAGCACTCTTTTAAATAGCCACTGTATGTAAAAAGGAGACATCTGCAATGATAGGTTGCCCAGAAATCAATAAGTAGAGTACTCCATATAGAAACTTATGGGTACAGCTAAAACTGCATTCAGAGAAAAGTATAGACAAAATGACTAAAAAATTCTTTTTTAATGCTTATTTATTTTCCAGAGAGAGAGATTGAGAGAGAGAGTGCAACCTGGGGGAGGGGTTGAGAGAGCAGGAAACAGAGAACCTATAGCAGGCTCTGTGCTGACAAATCTCACTAACGTGGGATCATGACCTGAGATGAAATCAGACTCTTAACCAACTGAGCCACCGAGGTTCACCAGACACAAATGCTTTTATTGTTAAAAAGTAAAAATGGAAAATAATATGACGTCAAACTGAAGAAATTACAAAGGAAAAGGAACAGTAACATAAATCAAAAGAAAATATGAGGAAAATTAATAAATATCAATACAAGGTAAAATTAATCTAAGAAAAAATGAAAAAGTAAATAAGACAGAATACACCATAAAATATAAATAATAATAATAATAAAGCTGGTAAATTTCTTGGAAAATACGTAAAATATAAAACTGCCAGCAAATCTTACAAGATAATAATAATGTATAGTATTAGGGACAAGAAAAAGGAAATGACTACCCACTGAATATATTAAAAAAGTAAAAAAAAAAAGAGTCATCTGGATTTTTTAAAAATCTGAAATAGTATAGGATTAAATGAAGCATTGGACTCTGATAAAGACTATTTGAACTCAATAGCTAACAGTAGAATCAATAGTAAAACTTTTAGAGCATTAACAGTAAAATTAGTAAGAAATAATAAGTTGACCACTACCCTTACTATTATTAATCAGCATTGCTTTGGTGATTCTAACCAATGGTGTAAGAGATAATAATGGTATAAGAAGCTTAACTTTTTAATAAGATAGGAAATTTAGCAATAGTGATTTTAGAATACTAAAAATACAAAGAAAAGCAAAGTAATTTACTGAGACTAGTGAGATGGCTGGATGAAAGTCAATAAAAGTCAGTAGAATAGTAAAATCAAACAAACAGGCAAAAAGAAAAAATTCAGTGTACTCCATTATTGACATAGTAAACCTATGAAAAATTAAAAAAAAAAAACGTACAAAAACTCTTTAACCTCCTTGAGCCACTAAGTGTATCTTTAAAAAGAATCCCATGAGAACATGAAAATACATTAACACACAGTGCCTCACACAATAGTGGAGCCCGGTAAATGTTGGTAACTTAAATTTCATTTCTGATATTTTCTAATGCTTAGTCTGCTGAATATCCTGTTTAGACAATTCTATTTTGTTTTGGAATATGTANTTTACCATTTAGACCAAAAAAAAAAAAAAATGTATTGAAGGTTAGAGTACTCCTGTCTATGTTTCTACCTCCTATTACCAGACAAGAAATGTGGACACATTGTAGGCCTTGCATTTTTTGCCTACAGGATTGCCAGCACTGATCCATACATTTTTAAATCATCTGTCACTTTGACAGACATTACAAGGGTCTGTCTTTAGCCATGGCACTTCACAGAACATGTTTCCTCAATGTAAAGTTATTTCAAAATTGTCTTGGGCTTCTTGAAAAATTAGTGGCAACTTGGTGAATTCCAATTATCCCAAGCTTCTTTTCTTAGTAAATGTTTATTTCCCCAACAAACTGGAAGTTATTAAAACTAATTGATTTGTACCTTCATATACTGTGCCACCAACTCCCTGAGAATTTGAAAACCTTTTAGCAAATACAAATGTATTTACTGCCCTTATTAAGCTGGAAGAGTAAATATTAATACCATTATGTTACATTGTAGTCTACTGCATCTGGATGAATAATAAAGAAAAATATATATGTGACAAAAAACTCAATAATCTGACATTACTAGTGTTAACCTAATAATAAAATTCTTTTTGATAAATATATATATCATATATGTATTCAAATTCTATACTGTTTTGCATCCTAGCTCTTTATTAAATATACTCTTAGCAAAAAAAAAAATAATAACACTAGATATGCTATTCTATAACTTTTTGTTCATATATTTTTAATATCATAGACTTCTAAGTCAATAGTTCTATTGCTTTCTTTTAGTGGCAGCTACATATTATTTTATAATATGAACAAATTAAAGTTTGCTCAACCATTTCTCTACTAATGAAATTACTTACAATTATAAATTATTATTTATAATGCTTCACTCTTTGAAATAATATTTTATTGAACATTCTTATGTTCAATTAAAGCACAGAATTAAAGCTCTGTGCTCATAGACAGATATTTCAGAAAGTAGATTCCTAAGAGCAAAATTGCAAGGTTGTTGTGTTTATTTTATATATTAAAAGATAGTATCAGATTGTCCTTCGGAAGACTTTTCAATACATATTCCCATGAATACTCTATGAAATGTTCATTTCTATACATTTCGCAGAGTGCTAGATATTATTGTTTTTAATTTTTTGTTAAGTATGGGAAAGAGTATCATAGTATTTTTATCTGTTCATAACCTTGTCTGTTTTTCTAAATTGTCCTTTTTTTTTTTACTTTTTTTTTTTTTTTAACATTTATTCATTATTTTGAGAGACAGTGACAGAGCATGAGTAGTGGAGGGGCAGAGAGAGACACACACACAGAATCTGAAGCAAGTTCCAGACTCTGAGCTGTCAGCACAGAGCCTGATGCAGGGCTCAAACTCACAGACCATGAGATAATGACCTGAGCTGAGGTGTGATGCTGAACCAAGTGAGCCACCCAGTCGCCTCTCAATTGTCCTAAGCCACCAGGGTTATAAAAATATGTTCAGGTATTTATTCCTGAATAAATATTTATTTATTATATTGTCTTATTATTTGCATTTAAAACACTAAGACATCTGAAATTTTTGTTTATAGTGTGAAGTGGGAATCTAATTTTATCTAACACTGAATGATAGATAGACATTTATTTTTAAAATATTTACTGAATAATCCATCTTTTTCCCTTTAAAGTGGAACGTTACATTTATCAGATATTGAGTCCTGATGTAATTTTTGAACTATTTCTAAGCTTTGTTCCATAGGTGTGCTTGTTTCATACGACTTTAATTAAGATGACTTTTGAGTGAGATTTAATATCTGAATGGGCAAAGCCCTCTACTTTGTCTACATTTACAGAATTCCTCTGCAATTACCATAGAGTTATTCTTCTAATGAATTTCAAATTAATTTTGTCCAACATTTTTGTTATTCCAATTACAATTGCATTAACTTTTATTATTAATAAAAATCTTCAAATTATTAATGTGAAATTGAGGATGATGGACATTTTAATTATATTAATTGATATTAGATAAGAACATATCTCTCTACATATTGTGTGCCCTTCAATGAAATTTTATGGTTTTCTTCATTCAGAGGAACTAAATTTCTTCAGTTGCTATTATTTTTTATCAAAGTGGTTTGGCCTCAGTTATAGCCATTAGCATCTATTAATAGATGAAGCTACACTAGGCTTTTATGATCTCACATTTTATGGAGGAATGCTAAACTCCAACAACACTTCTCTCTGTTAATTCTGGTCAGGGCCTGAGGCTAGATGTCAACAGTGTTAAGCATTCAGAGTTGAAACAAGAATAGGAAAAAGTTTATTTTTTCTTCACGTAAAATGAATTTGCCAATACTCCCTGTACACTCAAAGGTACAGAAAATATAGCACTATCATAGTATGGTAGGTATGTGTGTATGTGTTTTTGCTGTACATAGTAGAAAATCTGTCTACAATTACAGAATGCATTTAATTTTAAAATGCTTCTCAATGGTCATTCATTCAGTACTAAATATGGACTTAATCTCTCTAGGACAGAATAACTTTGAATGTTGTGTGCACGTGAGTGCTGTGGTAATCTTGAAAATAATAAATTAATGGAATTGAATGAGTATTCTTTTTTTCGATCAGTGGGATATTTTACTCTTTAATTTTTTATTTCTCCACTTCCTGTCATAAAATTTGTTTTGGCAAAATGGTCTTACCCTGTGGAAAGAATAACTGCAAACCCTTCTGACATTTTTGGGAGTCTGAATTTATGAAAATATGTTAGAGAAGTCTAAAACAAAACTTAGAATGAAATGTTTGTAGGAAAGACAGGGTCCCATGGGGAGCCTGGGTGGCTCAGTTGGTTAAACCTCCGACTTCGGCTCAGGTCATGATCTCATGGTTTGTGGGTTGGAGCCCTGCATCGGGCTCTGTGCTGACAGCCAGCTCAGAACCTGGAGCTGCTTCGGATTCTGTATCTCCCTCTCTGACTCTCCCCTGCTCATGCTGCCTCTCTCTCTCTCTCTCTCTCAGAAATAAATAAAACATTAAAAACATTAAAAAAAAAAAAGAAGAAGAAAGAAAGACACGGTTCCAAGAAGAGTAGGTTCATGGAACTGAAGTCAATGTATGGAGAGGTGTTATAATGGGAATAGAGGCAAAAGAGCACTTGTAAAGCTCTAGGATGGTTCTCATTGGTACAAATGGCACCATCCTTTCTACATGTTTAAAGGCAGATGGTAGCTATATAGACATATAATGAAGAGTCAAGGCAATTATTCATTTCCTTTGGGCTTCAGGAATGTGCTGTGGAGGGAAAAAGTTGCTGGGGGTTGGGAGGCTTGCATTATGCAAATTCCTTGTCTATGCTGATTGAAGTCTGAGAACAAAATCTCCTAGTTTTTACTTGGCCTGTGTTTTTTTAATCCAGCACTAATCAGATAGAAAAACAGTTTCAATGCCATTTACCTTGAGATCATTTTGCAAAGGTTGTAATGTTTAAAATATTTTAAATATATAAAATTGTTTCAGATATATGTCCCATGCTATATTAGTTCCTGTTTCTTTGGTTGCTTGGCCTAGATTCTAATGCTGACGAAAGTCTTGTTTTCTATAATCCTATATCTCGTTTTATAAATGGATTAACTTTTGTCTACTTTTCAGTAACTTTCTCATAAATTATATTTAATTCTCCCATCAACCCAGTGAAATTAATGCATTCAGTTTAATTACTGACAGCTTTCAGATGAAGAAGCTGAGACATGGCAATATGTAGAATCCAGTACATTTTTTTATAATTCAAGAGCTAATAATTTCTCAGATGTCTCAATTTAACAGGAATAATGTAGTATAAGCAAAGGTATGAGTTTCAGAGCCACACGTTTATTAATTGTTCCTCCAACCTAACTTCTATGAACCTCAATTCTATGTTCTTTAAATGAGCCCAAAACATTCTTAGCATGCAAGAGTTTAGTGAGGATGTAAATACTATAAATAAAGCACCTAGCAACCTATCTCAATGCTCAATAAGTTACTAGTATTTTTTTTTAATTTTTTTTTAAATTTTTTAAAAATTTATTTCTAGGAGAGAGAGAGAGACAGTGTGAGCAGGGGAGGGTCAGAGAGAGAGGGAGTCACAGACTGAAACAGGCCCCAGGCTCTGAGCTGGCAGTCAGCACAGAGCCCGACGCGGGGCTCGAACCCACGAACCGCGAGATCATGACCTAACTGAAAGTCGGACGCTTAACCGACTAAGCCACCCAGGCGCCCCAATAAGTTACTAGTATTATCATTATATCTCTATCAAAGATATAGAATAGTACAGAAATAAAGCACATCTGTATCACACAGTTTTATAATTGTTAACATTGAATCTCTTCCTCTGAATTCTCATGTCATTTGTTCCTCCAGGGTAAGAAACTATGTTTGTTTGATTATTTATTTTAATCTTTTTATTCTTTTGTGCTCTACAAATATTTATTGTGTTAATAAATTAAAATAAGTGTCATTTTTAAGTAGCTTAATTCAAGGAGATAGGTAGACAAAGTTATAAGTTTTCTGTTTGGTGGGGTTTTTTTCCTTATTTTATTTTGGCATTTTGCAATTGTGCTTCAAAAAGACTTGATTTTGCCCTTGGTGGACTCCTTTACACAAATTTTAAACAAGTAATTCGGTTTTTTTTTTTTGGGTATAAAATAAGAGTGTCAGGGGCAGGAAACTTAATTTTACATCTTTTTCTTTTAATTTAACTCTGACTATAATATCATACATTAAAATCCTAACGAAAAGTCTAGGGACATATATAAATATGAGAGATCCAATTTTACTTTTGATATCATTCTAAGATTTGTGAACTTAAAAATGTAGCACACTTCTTGTTTTCCAATTCTTACAGGCTTATGTTAGGCCTTCATGTTTCTGATAAAAATGAGAAAATACATTTGTGCCTTTTTTTTTTGGTACAACTTTGTTTCATTCCACTTCTCAATTTTCTCTTAAATTTCATGTGTATATATTCACTTAATGACAATTATATAACTCTGAAAGCACCACATTAATTATTAAGTATAATCAGTCCTTCCAGGTCTTGTAAGCTCAGCAAGATTTTTTTTCCCTAGAGGATATGTCATTAAGGGTTTTTATGCTCAGATATAATGAATGTTACTAATAGTTACTGATCAGGGGAGAAATAAATAATAAAATAAATGGTTTCTATTGGGCCTGGTTATTACAGAGGGATTAAAGGATTGATCAGAAAGCATCTTTTAAAATTTAACTTTATTAGGCACATATCAAGTATTCATCAAAGGTAGCGAATACTAATAATGAGGTGATGATAGCAATGATGACAGTGACATACCTCCAAACACTCCCATTTATTATACAGATTTTAAATTTCCATGTACAGATGAAGATAATGAGGTTCACAGCAAGCAAGCAGTTAGGGGATGTGTTAAGATCATGAAGTTAGTACACAATATAGTTTGTATTCAATCACAAGTCTTTACCCTTGTAACAAAATAACTACTTAATTTTTATAGTTGTTAGTTTATATTTATAGGTAACATAATTTAGAGTAACTTATGCAGTTCTCTTATAAGTTTAAGTATTTTTTTATTATTAGTTATAATATTCCTTTTCTTAGTACCGAAATGTATGATCTCTTTTTTTGTCTTCATTAGATCTCTCACAAATTTATCAATTTTATTTATTATTTTTCTGTGGTGTAATTAATTACTTTCTGATTTTCTTTTTAGTATTTCCTTTTTACCCTTTTATTTTTATTATGATTGTCTTTTTTGGTAACATCTTGATATGAGACAACTTATTTTTATTCTTTTTTAAAATAATCATTGTCCTTTAAGCCTATTAATTTATCTCAAATATATTTAAAAGTATCCTGTAAATGTTATATATTATATTCTCCTATTTATGATTTTCTCAGGCCAAGAAAAATAATTTTATTTCCTTTAATACAATAATTTTTATAATATTTTCAAAACGTTTTCTTCTAATTTTGAAAATGTTTGACCTTGTTTAGTTTTATTCCTGTATATTTAAAATTTCTGGTTTTAAAGCACCATGGTCAGAGAATCGTGTCTTCATGAGTTTTGCATTTTAAAATATACTGATTTTTCAGTGGCATAATAAGTGATAAAATTTTGTATAGTTCCACGAATAAGTTGAAAGAAGGCATATTTTCTGTGGAATAAATTTTTATTAGATTAATTAAATCTAATTAATGAATTCTTAAATTTTTAAAAATGTTTTATTTATTTCTGAGAGAGAGAGACAGAGGAAGTGTGAGCATGGGAGGCAGGGTCAGAGAGAGAGGGAGACACAGAATCTGAAGCAGGCTCCAGGCTCTGAGCTGGCAGTCAGCACAGAGCCCGATGCGGAGCTCCAACCCACGAACCGTGAGATCATGACCTGAGCCCAAGTCTGACGCTTAACTGATGGAGCCACCCAGGCTCCTTTTATTAATGAATTCTTAACATCTAAGTGTACTTGCTTGTATCATCAGGGCATGAATATGGGTGTTTAAAGTGTTCCTTATTATAATTGTGTGGGTTGAGTTGTATAAGACAGAAGTATAGAGAAGGGATAACTCTAGTATAGATCTGAAAGAGTTTTCCCCTATTAAATTTGTGGCTGCTAGGCTGTTTACTTAGAGACATAGATTCCACATATCTTTGATACGGATTCAGGCTAGAAGTTCAAGTATATCTTTTCATCAATGTTTTATCTGATTTTGTTCTCTTTTAAGAACTAAAACATATGCCCAGTAGAGACAATTAATCTATCCTCAGCATAATAGAATTAAAGAGGGTATTTTCTCCCCTAGCTAGATGTAAATTGTTGATTGACATCATCCGGGACTTTGTCTATCCATGTATCCTTGTTTGCTTTCATGGTCATTTTAGTTAATAATTTTTATGTATATACCCTGTGTCTCCATCATTATCAGAAGTGAAAATTTTCGTTAATCATCTGGATTTCCCACCATAGTTATCTTTCTATCCTAAAAGAAATCAGATCATGTACTTTCAGGTTTACTGTACTTCCTTTCATTAGTGTGATAGCTTTCAAGTGCAGGAATATGGAAGTTACATATTAAATGAGTGAGCATGTGTTACTGGTTTACAGATTTAATTTCTACGTGCATATCCTGTAAACCATCATGATGAGAAGTGAAAATTTTGATTAATCATCTAGACCTCTGGATGGGTATCTCACACCTCTACCAAATACAGTTATGCCATTAATCCATGGGAACATCAATTTTATAAGAGAAATGAAATCTCTGTGTTCTTTATATAGTTACTATTTCTCATTTCAAAAGATAACTGAAAGAAAAAAAAAAACTTATGCACCATAATGTCCTGGACTCTCTTTGGTCAGCTTTTCACTAGTGAATAGATGGTGATAATTCTAGGAGAGAGAGAAGAAAAGGCAGTGAAGTGGGTGTATTCTCCAAAGGCAAGTGTTTGCATTTTCTATGGTGGGGATAGATATTGTGTATTGACAGCATACTAGGCTAGGTATTCTACTCCCATTTATCACAGTTGCTTATTATTAATTTTTTTCCAATTAATTGATTACTTTTTCTCCAGTTTGAATAATACTGTTTTTCCCTCATCTGAGAGACAATAAAATTTAATAGCATAGAGCAATTCTTGTGGCCAGGAGAGGGGTGAAAGACTGTAGAGATGATCATGTTATGCATTCTTTGTTAAGAACATTGGATTACAGAATTTTAAGGGGAGAGTGCCTAAAAATGGGTCAATTAGTTAAAGATCGCAATTTTTCTTTAAACCTCATGGGTACAAGTTTCTCATTAATTTTATGAGAATAATTTCTAAAAGGTAGTGGGAATAAAAGTCAGATTACAGGGCAAAAAGAAGAAATAAAAAGCACAGTAAAGAGAGAATGTGTGATCTATTTCCTGAACAAGTTGTATGAGGTGGGAAAGAGAAAAATTGGTCTGTAACTACAGAGCCAAAAGTCCCCTCCAAGCAAACATTTTTAGACTAGAAAAGAGATAACGATATTTTTAGGCTAAAAAAAAAAAAAACAACGGGAAAATGTCAAGATGTTGACAATATGGTTTTTTTTTGGCATAATTCTTGATAATAAATATTTTAGTTTTTCCAAGGCATGTAGTCTCTGAATACACTACTCAATTCTACTATTGCAGCATAAATGCATTCATAGACAATTTGTAATCAAATAGGAATAGCTATTTTCTATAAAATTTTATTCACACAGTCAGCAAACAGGATTTCACCAAGGGGCCCTAGTTTGCCAACTTCTGATATAGATGACAGAGGAGAAATGAGAGAATAGGGGAGGGAATAGAATGAGGATGGCTGTGGCTGTGTATTAGCTTCCAGGTGTGGGTGTGATAATGGAAATATATGAATAATGGTCTCTAGTTTTCTCATGGAGAGAGAGAGCTACCTAGCCTGTCAAAATGAAGAATTACAGAAGATTAAGGAAGGAAGAAAGATGATAATGATTCAGACAAACGTTTTGAGGGAAAGAAGAGAAGAAACTAATAAAGGACAGTGTCCCACTGAGTGTGGAAACTATGCCTAGATAGAAGCTACTATTAGCATGAATATGTGATATCTTTCCCACATAACTTCCAGTGCCTCGGTGGAAATACAAGCTGTAGTATTGATCTGAGGGTTTGGGTTTTGATGAGTGGGTTTGCCTGAAAGATTGAACTAAAAGGAATCAAAGCTGTTGCTGAGACAGAATTTGAAATGAACAGTCCTTAGGTTCAAGGTGGGTAAAGAAAAAGAAAATCAAAAGAGAACTGTAAACTGAGAGCAAACAAAGAAACTAAGGTGCTGCATATATATCTCTGTGAGATTGAATAACAGGAGTTGAAAAAGGATTAAAAAACTCTTTAGAGATTGAGGTCAAAAATACAGTAACACAGTAAATATTCAATACACATTTTTTGATAGATTACTGTCCTAAGTAAAGTTTACTATGTGAGAATGCAATGAAATGAATGCAAAAGGAAAAACAGACCCAAGTTATATTCCTAACTACTAGAATTTTTATTATTAAGAATAGAAATGAGGGGTGCCTGGGTGGCTCAACTGGTTGAACATTGGACTCGATATCAGCTCTGGTCTTCATCTCAGAATAGCGTGTTCAAGCTCTGCACTGGGGCTGGGCACAAGCCTACTTAAAAAAAGCTGGTGGGAATGCAAACTGCTGTAGCCAAAACAGTATGGAGGTTCCTCAAAATATTAAAAATGGAACTACCCTATGACCCAGCAATTGAGCTACTAGGTATTTATCCAAGGGAAACAGGTATGCTGTTTTGAAGGGATACATGCACCCCAGTGTTTATAGCAACACTATCAACAATAGCCAAAGTATGGAAAGAGCCCAAATGTCCATCAATGGATGAATGGATAAAGAAGATGTGGTATACATATACATATACATGTACATGTACGTACATCTTCATATGAAGATGTGGCACACATATACATATATATGGAGTATTACTCGGCAATCAAAAAGAATGAAATCTTTCCATTTGCAACTACATGTTTGGAACTAGAGGGTATTATGCTAAGTGAAATTAGTCAGAGAAAGACAAATATATGACTTCACTCATATGAGGACTTTAAGTTAAAAAACAGATGAACCTAAGGGGAAGGGAGGTAAAAATAATATAAAAACAGGGAAGGGGACAAAAACACAAGAGACTCTCAAATATGGAGAGCAAACAGAGGGTTATCGGATGGGTTCTGGGAGAAGGGATGGACTAAATGGGTAAGGGGCATTAAGGAAACTACTCCTGAAATCATTGTTGCACTATATGCTAACTTGGATGTAAATTAAAAAAATAAATAAATAAAGAAGAAGAAAAATCAATGAAACCAGGAGTTGGTTTTTTGAAAAGATGAACAAAATTTATAAACTTTTAGCCAAACTCATAAAAAATAAAGGGGGGGGGGAGTAGAGAGGATTCAAATATTTTCGTTTTTNTGAGAAGAATTGGGATTAATTCTGTTTTAAATGTCTGGTAGAATTCCCCAGGGAAGCCATCAGGTCCAGGGCTCTTATTTGTTGGGAGATTTTTGATAACTGATTGGATTTCTTCACTCGTTATGGGTCTGTTCAGATTTTCTATTTCTTCCCGTGTGAATTTTGGTAGTGAGTGTGTGTTTAGGAATTTGTCCATTTCTTCTAAGTTGTCCAATTTGTTGCCATATAATTTTTCATAGTATTCCCTGATAATTGCTTATATTTTTGAGGGGTTGGTGGTAATAAGCTGGCTTTCCCAGCTACAGTTAAATAGCCGTGTGTATGCAGTGCTAGTTGAAGAGCATAGAGAAAGAGAGAGAAGACAGGGCGGGGATGAGGCAAAATTGGAAATAGAATGAACAGGCAGAAGGGATAAGAAGCTTTTTTCAAAGAGCTAAAGGGTAGAATATGGTTGGATAGGTGAGACAAGGATGCTGGTATTATCCAGAGAAATTATATAGTCTAATCACTCCTGAAAGAAAGAGATGAAAATGTCGATATGTGTAGAATTTACATCTACAGAATGGACTTGTTGTGATTGTTTAAGCAAGCCGGTGACCAGAGTTAATTAGGTCAGTGTTCTGGGGAAAAAAGAGAGAAAAGAGAAAGAAGAAGAAAATAAGAAAAAAAAGAAAAAAAAAGGGAGGAGGGCAGCTCTTAAGCAGGGAATGGCGTGGCGTGATCCAATGCCTCAGGCTGGAGTTCTGCTTTGGCGGTTGTGGGGAGGAGAGTGATGGTGCTCCAGTCCTTGAACCAAGCGCTGCACCTCGCTTTTTTGGTTGTGTAAACTCCCTGTGCCAGGGGTGCAGCCAAAGTTTTACGCTCTTCAAGTCAGGCCAGTCTCAATCTCCAAATCCCAGTCCTCGCGCCCTGCTGATTTTGCCTTAGACACAACTTCCCAGGCAATCCCTTCAGGGCACTTCCAGGCCCCCTGCTGAGCTCTGGGGGTGGAGTCAGAATTGCTGCTTCCTTCTCTGGGTCGGGCTGATGAGCATGGTCAGGGGCTTGCCAGCCGGGAGCGCGGAGCCCGCTGGAGTGAGGAAAACCAGGTCCCTCTATGCTCGTCACCCGAAACACGAACTCACAGGCAAATTTCCCAGTTTTAAGCTCTTTGCCTTCCCTCTAGAGTCCCAGCCAGCCAGGACCGCAGACGCCTGGTGTCCGCGCACGGCTCTTTCTGGGGCCCAAGCCGCCTGGGAGGACAATGGTGGCAGGCGCCCCACTACTCTGAAGTCCAGCCCGCTAGGAGTAAGCACAAAGAAGCAGTCTGTGCGCTCAGCCCCACCCCACCCCGGGACCAGTTGGGGCGAGGGGACCTGGTGTGCAGGTGTTTGGCAAGTACGGTCTTTCTATGCCCCGAGCAGAGGTTTTCCCCCCGAGCGGAGGTTTTTCTATTTCGGACTCTCTCTTTTTCCCCCTCTCACTCCCCGTAGAGGGTAGAGGGGGCTCGCCTCCGACCCTAGAGTCTCCGATCCCGGCCCGATTTTATCTACCCCAGTTAGCACTCACGTTAGAAGGCTTTCTCAGTGGATTCTACGTCCTTTTTCTCCCAATCTCTCAGGTTTTGTAAGGTTTCCAATGGCTTCAGATCTTTTCCGTGTGATGTATGGGTGCGAGTGCAAGTACGGAGCTCCTTACTTCTCCGCCATCTCGCCCCCTCTCTCAAATATTTTATTTCTTAATCCAGTGCCTTAGACTTCTTGGCCACGCTACCCAGTTCAAATATTTTATTTCTAAATAAAATCAGAAATGAAGGAAGAAATATAACCAACACTACAAAAAATACAAAGGAGTAAATAAAACATTATGAAAAGTTATATGCCAACAAATATGGACAACCTGGGACAAATGGATAAATTCCTAGAAATTTATGACCTTCCAAAACTGCACTTGATCTTAGCCAAAAGGCCGAGAAGCAATAACCTTCAAAAACTGAATCAGGAAAAAATATAAAATTTGAACCAGTAATCAAAACATTACGAACAAACAAAAATCCAGGACTAGACGTATTCACAGGTGAATTCTATGAAACTTTTAAAGAATAGTTAATATCTAGTCTTTTCAGAACTACTCTCAAAATAGAAGAGAAAGAAAAGCTTCCAAAGTCATTGTAAAAGCCAAAGTTACTCTGATACGAAAGCCAGATAAAAACACACAAATAAAGAAAGATACAGGCCAATATTTCTGATAAATATAGATGAAAAATCATCAATAAAATATTAGCAAATTGAATCCAGCAATACATTAAAAATCAGTCAACATGATATGCTACATTAAAATCAATCAACATGATATATTACATTAAAAGAGAAAGGATAAAAACCATATAATCATCTCAATAAGTGTAGAAAAAGAATTTGGCAAAGCACAGCATTCATTCATGATAAAAACTTTTAAAAAAGTTGGTTTAGAGGGAGCATAACATAATAAAGGTCATATATGAAAAACCCACAGCTACCATCGTACTTAATGGTGAAAAACTGGGAGCTTTTCCTCTAAGACCAGGAAAAATAAAAGGATGTTTACTCTCATTACTTTTATTCAACATTGTACTGATAGTCCTAGCCATAACAATCAGACAGGAAAAAGAAGTAAAAGACATCCAAATTGGTAAGGAAGAAGTAAAAACCATCAGTATTTGCGGATGACATGACACAATACATAGAAAACCCTAAAAACTCCACTCAAATACTACTAGAACTGAATAATGAATTCAGTAAAATCATAGGATACATAATTAATATATGGAAATCTGTTTTATTCTGTAAACTAGTAACAAACTATCAGAGATATTAAGAAAAGAATCTTATCTAAAGTTGCATCAAAAAGAATAAAATACCTAGGAATAAATTAACCAAGGAGGTGAAAGGTCTGTACTCCAAAAACTATAAAACACTGATGAGAGAAATTGAAGATGATACAAACAAATTGAAAGATATTCCATGCTAATGGATTGGAAGAACTGATATTGTTAAAATGTCATATGACCCAAAACAATCTACAGATTAAATGCAATCTCTATGAAAATATCAATAACATTTTTCACAAAACTAGAACAAATAACCCTAAATTGTGTATGTCACCACAAAAGACCTCAAAGAGCCAAAGCAATCTTGAAAAACAACAACAACAACAGAGATAAAGTTATCACATTTTTGATTTCAGGATTTACTACAAAGCTATAGTAATCAAAATGGCATGATAGTGGTACAAAAATGGACACATGGGTCCATGGAACAAAATAGATAATTAAGAAATAAAGCCATTCTTATATGATAAATTAATTTACAACAAAGGGGGCAAGCATATACAATGGAGAGGAGACAGTCTCTTCAGCCAATGGTGCTGGGAAACTGACAGCTACATGCAAAATAAAACTGGACCACTTTCTTATACCATGTACAAAAGTAATTTCAAAGTGAATTAAAGACCTAAAAATGAGATGCAAAACCATAAAATTTTTAAAATAAAACATAGACAGTAATTTCTTTCACACTGAATCTAAAAACATTTTTCTAGATATGTCTCATCAGGCAAAGAAAGCAAAAGCAGGGGCACCTGGGTGGCTCAGTCCGTTAAGTGTCCGATTTCAGCTCAGGTATTAATCTCATGGTTCGTGGGTTCGAGCCCCGTTTCGGGCTCTGTGCTGACAGCAGCTCAGAGCCTGGAGCCTGCTTTGGATTCTGTGTCTCCCTCTCCCTCTGCCCCTCCCCCGCTCTGTTTCAAAAATAAAATTAAAAAAACCATAAAAATTTAAAAAAAGAAAGCAAAAGCAAAATTAAACTATTGGGACTACACTGAAATAAAAAGCTTTTACATGCTGAAAGAGAATATCAACAAAATTAAAAGGCAACCTACTGAATGGGAGAAGTTACTTGCAAAAGATATATCTGGTAAGAGGTTAATATACAAAATACATAAAGAACTTCTACAACTGAACACCAAAAAAAAAAAAATGCAATTAAAATGGGCAGGGGACCTGAAATGCAAATAATTAAAACCACAGTGAGATAGCACTTTATACCTGTCATAATGGCTGAAAAACAAAAGAAAACAAAAAAATAAACAAAACAAAATAACACCACACAAAATGTGGAGAAAAAGGAATCCTTATGCACTTTTGATGAGAATGCAAACTGGGGTAGCCACTATAGAAAACAGTATGGAGTTTCCCCCAAAATTTAAGAATAGAATTACCATTTGATCCAGCAGTCCACTACTGGGTATTTACCCAAAGAATATGAAAACACTAATTTGAAAAGATGTATTTACCCTATATTTAATGCAGCATTATTTATAATAGCCAAGATATGGAAGAAACCCAAGTGTCCATTGTAGATGAATGGATAAAGAAGATGTGTGTGTGTGTGTGTTTGTGTGTGTGTATGTGTGTGCGTAACACAATGGACTATTCCTCAGGAGTAGAAAAGAATGAAATCTTGCCATTTGCAACATGGGTGGACCTAAAAGGTATAATGCTAAGTTCAATAAGCCAGCCAGAGAGAGACAATAGTATATGATTTCATAAAAATGTGTAATTTAAGAAACAAAAGAAATGAACAAGTTTAAAAAAGATAAATAAAAAAATGGGCTGTTGGGGTACCTGGGTGATTCGGCCGTTTGAACATCTGACTCTTGATTTTGGCTCAAGTCATTATCCCAGTATTGTGGTATCGGGCCTTGCTCAGCATGGAGCCTGCTTAAGATCACCTCCCTTCTTCCTCTGCCCCTCTCCCCTGTTCTCTTTCTCTCTAAGAACAAAACAAAACAAACAGACACACACACACACAAAACAACAAACAAAAGAAACCAACCAACCAAACAAAACAGACTCTTAAATACCTAGAACTGTGGTTGCCAAAGGTAGATTGGTGGAGGGATGGGTGAAACAGATTAAGGGCATTAAGAGTACATCCACCTTCATGAGAACTGAGAAATGTTTAAAATTATTGAATCATTATATTGCACACCTGAAACTAATACAACACAGTGTATTTATACTTGAATATGTATAGTCAGGTATTTAATATATTAATACTTGAATTAGAAAAAATAAAATAAATTTCTCTCAAGAAGTCATATATATTTTCATAAATATATTATTGAGTACTTTACATTTTTTATACTATTGTAATGATATTACTTTAAATTTTATTTCTTGTGGGAATACAGTTTTGTTGATTTTTGTGTACAGAAACTATGCTAAATTCTTCTCATTAAAAAATAGTAGGTTTTTTCAGATTCATAGATAATTTTGTTTTGCATATAATGACAGCTCTATTTCTTCCTTTCCAATTCCTTCCCAATTAATGTTTTATTCATTTTTCTTACCATACTGCAACTGTTTAGAACCTCAAATGTAATGTGAATCACAGTTTTAACAGTCGGAAATTTTATACCGTTCCATCTCAAAGGAAATGGTTTTACCATTAATTGTGATAAGTACCAATATACTTATCGATAGCATCTAACTCAGGAGTTGGCAAACTATATTCCATGGGCCCAACCTGGCCTGACAATGTTTTTGTAAATAAAGTTTTATTGGAACATAAACACACCCATTAATGTAAATATTGTCCATAGCTACTTTTGCACTACAACGACAGGGTTGAGTAGTGTAACAGAAGTCACATGGCTTGCCAAGCTGAAAATGTTTATTATCTGGCTCTTTAACAAGAAAGTTTGTGAAACTCTACTTTGCTAGATTAATATTTGTCTTTTAATTTTTTTTGCTAAATAATTTTTTACTATTGGATACTATTAAATGCTTTTACTGCATTGAGATAATATAATGTGGATTAAATTAGTTATCTGTCTCATGTTAAACTAAACATATTCTTGGAATAAATTCTCTTTTGTTAAAAATATTTAAAAAAAGAATAGAAATTAGTGACAATGTAATTATTATATGACGTTGCCTCATCACCCTGAATGTAAAGCACCATCTTAAATATGTCTTGAGGTGAAGTAACTAATACTCTGATTTATGAAAGGCTGGTAGTTTACTTAAGATAATTTTAAAAAATAACTTGTTATAGCAGGGAGAGGCATTTTTAGTTGTTTGCTTGTTTGTTTGTTCCTTTTAGATAGCAGTTTCTTCTCTCATTGAAAGAAACAGTTTCATTAGGTTGTCTAATGTATATTGGACAGCAACATATTCTGGGCTAAGTTTTATGAGTATAAATAGGACAATGATTTCAGAATAATAAATCTATCAACCTATAAAATAGTAAATGAATGTATGTACTGTAAATAATTAAGGTTTTTCAAAGACAAAATGGATCATGTTATAAAGGGAGACACTTTAAAGGAATGTGTCAAGGAAACATGATTTGAGCACTTACTATTTTTATAAATTTGATATTCACTTACATGATTTTTAGTCTTATTAGGGTTTTTTTTTTAAGCATTACTAGTATCCTTTGACTAATGTTATTTTGACTAGAGCCTAAATATGATCAATTTTCTAGGAGGGACGTTTTCTGAAAACAAAACTTTTACCTCCTTTTAAAGAGGATGAGAGAGGGTGGTTAGGTGTGTGGGTGTGGAAGCAGGAGATTCCCTTAGAACTTAAGAAGTGAAGTTCATCTGGTGAAAAATGGCAGAAGAAGGGCTGAAGTAGAAGAATAAGGATCGTCATAAATAAGGGGCAATGACCAATTGTTAAAGTCATTTGATTTTTTCCAGTAGCATCGAGTAATCTTGACACAGAGAAAGAGAGTGCTAACCACAGAACCAGTACAGGTTTGGGATATACCAAGAGAGGCATATGTGGCTGACAGGTATTAAAGGTCAGGGTGGGGCTTTTGAATATGAATCATTTTACTTACTCAACGTAAGCTGTAGAACCAAAGAAAGCAAGAAGTAAGTAAATACTGTGCTACTAATGTCTGTGTAGAAATCTCTCCCCTACCCATTGGCAGAGCTAGAAATTTAGAGGAAATTTTTTCTGTTAGTTTATCTTGTCCATATTTTATTTACATGTCTGGATACCTGCCAGGGAGGGGCAGGAAGGGAGAGAGAGAGAGAGAGACACTCTTAAGTAGGCTTCATGCTCAGCATAGAGCCTGATGGAAGGATCCAGCCCATGACCCTGAAATCATGACCTGAGCCGAGATCAAGAGCTGGATGCTCAACTGTAGGAGTCGTGCAGGCTCTCCTAACACATTCATCATATAACTGAAAACTTGTGCTCTTCGACCAACGTCTCCCATTTCCTCCATCCTCCCAGAGTGACTACCATTCTATAGTTATTATTCGTGTAATGTCTTTATCTGGCTCCGGTATCAGGGTAATGCTGTTCTTGTAAAATGAGTTTGAGAGTGTTTCATGCTCTTCTATTTTTTTGGCAGAGTTTGAAGATTGATACTAATTCTTCTTTCAATGTTTAGTAGAAAGAAAGAAGAATCAAATAAAGTCAGAAAGAAAGAGAAAACATGGCAACTGATACCACAGAAATACTAAGGGCCATAAGAGACTTTCATGAACAGTTATATGCCAAAAAATTAGATAACCTAGAAGAAATGGATACATTCCTAGAAACATACAACTTACATACAACAAAATCTGAAAATCTGAACAGACCAATAACTAGTAAGGAGATTGAATTAGTAATCTCAACCTCCCAAAAAGAAAAGCTCAGGACTAGATGGCCTAACTGGTATATTTTTCACTAGTGTAGTTTCTGATGAAAGTGAGTCATCTTTAGGTAATATCTACTCTTTCCTGAATTATAAACTGTATACATAAAGAAGATTTGAAAGGAATTAAAACATTGAGCTCCAAATCTTCTATGTTAAGAATTTTATGTGCCTTATCTCACTTACTCTTTAGAACAACCTATACTCTTTAGAACAGCCCACTTGAGTATAGGTATTATTTCAGAGCTTTTACATATATGTAAATAAGGCTGAGAAAAGTTAAACCAGTTGCCCAAGATAACAGGGATAGCACTGTGTGAAGCCATAATTTAAACTCAAGTCTAACTCCTAAGCTTATGTACTTTGTATTTACTTTTCCCAATTTGTTGTCGATGTTCTTGTTGTTATTTGGTTTATTACAAGTAGGTAGTTTTCTTGATATTAGAGTCCTTTCTTTTAAGAAGCCAGATTTTATAAAATAAATTAATTTAATACTTAAATGTTGACATTAACTTTTTTGCTTTTTTTTTTTTTAAACCTTATGTAGTCTCTCATTGCAATTACTTCCCAAGGTTTC
>NW_027532025.1:2542413-2575859 GCF_008692635.1 Crocuta crocuta | reverse complement strand
ATATATGGAGGTAGAGAGAGAAAGAGAGAGAGGAGAGAGAGAGAGAGAGAGAGAGAGAGAGAGAAGAAAGGGAAACAGAGAGTCTTTGCATGAGTAAAGACCAAGCCTTGGAAAGAGTGTAGCATTACCTCTGCCATACTGTGTTAATTAAGACAAGTCATAAAGAGCTGCCTAAGTTTAAGAGGAGGGAACATGGGCTCCTCTTCTTAATAGGAGATGAAAAAGTTCTTTAAGAAGAACAGGAAATATTCCTCTTGCAACTATTTTTTTTTGGAAAATGCGATATTTCATGCAAATACTATTTCTGGAAGATTAAATTTTTCCATACTGAAAAAGGAAATATATTTAATGTTTGTATGAGACCTTTTAAGATTTTGTCTCTATGTGAATGACCTTATTTATTGCTTATAACAAGTCAACCATTCTTTTCACTTTATAAATGGTGAAACAGACTTTAAGGGTTGATGAAATTTGTCTAAGACCACCTAACAACAACAACTTCTCCTCCTCCTCCTCCTCCTCCTCCTTCTTCTTCTTCTTCTTCTTTTATGTTTTTGGGTGTTTATTTTTGAAGCAATGAATAACCAGAAAACATAACTACTGAATATCCAGGACTGCATAATTTGTCAAAGAGGTACAAAGAATAGATGATAGAGTGATGCATGTAAGAACTCTTAACCTGGGATCTAGTCTCTCAACAAATTATTAAGTGCATAATACAGTTTTGTTGACCCTAGATACAATGCTGTACAACAGATCCCTAGAACATTTTCTTGTGTCTTTCTCATTTATTTTTTTTATATTTTCATTTCTTACATTTTTAAAAATTTAAATCCAAGTTAGTTAACATACAGTGTAATAATAATTTCAGGAATAAAATTTAGTGATTCATCGCTTACATATAACATCCGGTGTTGATCCCAGTAAGTGCCCTCCTTAATGCTCCTCACCCTTTTAGCCCTTCCTCCCACCCAACACCCTGCCAGGAACCCTCAGTTTGTTTTCTGGGTAAGAGTCTCTTATGGTTTGTCAAGGCCACCTAACTTATAAGTGCAGAGCTAGAGTTCAACCCAAATTTTTTCAGACTCTAAAACTTACCATCATCATCATCATCATCATCCTCACTTTGGGAGAAATACTCATTTGATATTTTATCAGCATAAATTCTCTATTGATCAGAATATTCTTATTTCTATAGTCTGCAATATTTCATATCCATAAAGACATACCTTATGTATCTATTCAATCAGCAAATAAATATTTCATTATTTTTATTACCACTTTAGTGATAAGTGCAATTCATTGCTTAGTAAAACAGTTATAATTATAATACCAATTGCATTGTGTTATAATGATCTGTTTAACTTATATAACTCGGTCAGGCTGTACTTTCCTTGATATCAGGGAAACTGTCTAATTCATATATGTCTCTACAACCTAGTAAAGAGTACTTATAGTAAATTTTTGATGAGGGAATAAATTAAACTGTTGAGAATACATGATGTAGTCTTTTGTTGCCTGGTTATTTAATTAACCAGAAAACTCTTCTGTATGTCTATAGTAGGAAAATTTGTACAAATGGAGGAGCCTTATAAGGATTTCTAATTTTCTTATGTTTTCATAGCATAAAATAGACTTGAACTGCAATACATGAGGTATGTTTGTTTGAAAAATATAAAGGCAAAATTTCTTACATAGATCCAGTCTTTAAGAATAATATGATTCAAACATGTTATTTTACATATGGAGAAATTGAGGCCTGAAGAGATTGTGTAAATAGTCTAATTTAAGATCACAGACCTCATTAACATCAAGAAAGTATTCTTACCTGTATTTACTTGCTTGTTCACTCTTTTCTTTTTTCTTTTTAATTTTATTTATATTCAAATTAGTAAACATACAGTGCAGTCTTGGCTTCAGGACTAGAACCCAGTGATTCATCTCTTACATATTATGACACCCAGTGCTCATCCTGAAAAGTGCCCTCTTTAATGCCTGTCACATATTTAATCCATCCCCACCCACACTCCCTCCAACAACTCTCAGTTTGTTCTCTGTATTTAAGAGTCTCTTATAGGTTTTCCTCCATACATTTTTCCAGAGTGACTGTACCAGTTTGTATTCCCACCAACAATGCAAAAGTGTTCCCTTTTCTCCACATCCTCACCAACATCTGTTGTTTCCTGTGTTGCTATTTTAGCCATTCTGACCAGTATGAGGTGGTATCTCATTGTGGTTTTGATTTATATTTCCCTGATGATGAGTGGTGTTGAGCATATTTACATGTGTCTGTTTGCCATCTGGATGTCTTTGTGAATAAGAGTCTATTCTTGTCCTCTGCCCGTGTCTTCACTGGATTATTTGATTTTGGGTGTTGAAGTTTGTAAGTTCTTTATAGATTTTGGATACTAACCCTTTATCTGATACGTCATTTGCAAATATCTTCTCCCATTCCATCAGTTGTCTTTTAGTGTTTTTGATAATTTTCTCTGCTGTGCAAAGGTTTTTTGTTTTGTTTTGTTTTTTAATCTCGATGAAGTCCCAATAGTTCACTTTTGCCTTTATTTCTCTTGCTTCCAAAGACATGCCAAGTAAGAAGTTGCTGTGGCCTAGGTCAAAGAGATTGCAGCCTATTTCCTTCTGTAGGATTTTGATGGTTTCCTGTCTCACATTTAGGTCTTTCATCTGTTTTGAATTAATTTTTTGTATGGTGTAAGAAAGTGGTCCAGTTTCATTTTTCTTCATGTTGCTGTCCAGTTCTCCCAGCATCATTTGGTAATGAGACTGTATTTTTTCCATTGGATACTCTTTCCTGCTTTGTCAAAGATTAGTGGGCCATATATTTGTGGGTCCATTTCTGGGTTCTCTATTCTATTGCATTGATCTATGCTTGTTCTCCCTTTTCAACTCATTCTTGACAGAATGTTAAATAGGATGCTAGGGGAAATAAAATATTTATATCAATGTGGGGAGATTATTATTTTTTATTCGAGTTACATCTCTGTGTAGAGCCAAAGACATAGATATCTTGTTGAGATATCGTTCAACTCTATGTATTAATGATTTTATGAAATAGCTCTCTATGGAGAAGAAATAGAACACTGAATGGAGAGTCACGATCTTGGCATTTACCAACTCCATATTATTTAGTAAAGCATTGAATATTTCCAAGTCTCTGTTTCTTCATTGCAGAATTTGATAGTTGTAGTGCTCAACTTGGGTCCTTACAACCCTATGTGGTTGGTTTGAAATGTGTATATATAGGATGGAGGGTTGTTTTGTTATGACTGGACACACTCATCATAAATAGTAGCTAAAACCCAGAGAAAAATAAGTATCTTTTAAATGTGTGGGATTAACTCACACAATAAAATATTTTCTGGACTAAAATGCCAGTCATGCCTATGTTGAGAATCAGTGGAATATTTTTCTAATTCTAAAACTGAATTTTCTATTCTAAAACTTCTTTGTAAGGCAAATTGGTTGAGAAAATGTGTCTTAGTTTCAATACATGATTAAAAGGTGAATGGATTACACTTTTGTCTTGAGAAAATTAGCATCTTTTTTTTTCTATGTGACTTTAAACTATCTTGTAAAAGTTTAGATTTTAAGGAAGCCCATAAGGGAATTATTTTGCCAAAGAGGTCTTGAGTCAATATCTAGGATGAATTTTGGAACAATCCACTTGAATCAGTGTTGGATATTCTGAGAGCTCATTGTATTTATAACTGAAATTACTCTCCCTTTAGACAGTGCAGGTGGGGGGCGGGAAGAGAGAGAGAGAGAGAGAGAGGGAAATAATGAGAAGAAAAGGTTTAAAAAGGTGCAATGTGGAGCTGCCTTACCAGCACATTAGGATGTTTTACAGAAAGGACAATCCAAGGACATGTATACCTCCTAATGATATATAAATCGTGTTAGGACTTGTGCTTAATGGAATTGGGTATTAACTCTGAGAATATCTTTCAGGAGACTAAGCAAGCTGTGCTATTTATGGTCATTAGGTGGTAAGGATGCTGACACATCCTTTTATTACAAGAACTTAAATATATCATCAGGGTGTCTTTATCCTAGTGGGTGCACATTGCAGAGTGTTTTCACCATGTTTGTAAAAGAGAATACATTATTTTCTTGTATTAAGCAAAGACATATATTAATCTTATTAATAACCTGATAAAATTATTAACATAATTTCTATTTTAAGATTAATATAATATATATTATATTCCATTATAGCATAGATGTGGAGTCGAAATCTTTATTTTACTGACAATCACACTTCTAAGCTTTCAGATACATTTCAAGTTGCACTGATCTTTGTTTTATGTTTTAGCCCTTTTGCCTCAAAGGTTAAATATTTTTGAATTTATATATGTACAATGCTAGGTTCATGGTCAGAATTCCCGAGTTGAATTCATTCAAGAAATCACAGAAATTCTTGAGAAACCTACCTTCATATAGGGGAACTCTTCAGGAACTATGACAGAACAGAGAGAGACCTGAATTTGCTGGTTTGGTCACTTGTTAGCTATATAACCCCAGAGAAGCAATGGGTTTTGATATGGATCTTGTAGGCAATAGGTTCTGATATGTCAGTTCTGCTTCTAAGCTGTGTGAACTCTACTGCACTGAGGAAACTTAGTAGTGATAGCCACCATCTATTGAGTTCTGACAGTTTAAAAATGTATTTTACTTTTGAGGCACCTGGGTGGCTCAGTAGGTTAAGCAACTGACTTAAGTCATGATCTCACTGTTGAGTTCTAGCCTAACAGAGTTGGTGTGTTTGGCCTCTGCACTGGCATATGGATCCTGTCTGGGATTCTTTCTTTCTCTCTCTCTCTGCCCCTCCCCCTTGCATATGCACCCACGGTCTCTCTCTCTCTCTCTCTCTCTCTCAAAATAAATAAATAAATACTTTAAAAATGCGTTTTACTTTAAATGAGTTTGTTAGTATTTCTGTTATTTAAATTGATGTATTCCCAGTAAATACTAGTAATAGACACTAAATTGTTTTTAAAAAGGAATTAATAACCCTGTGTTCTTAAGAGCAGAAGGAAAGTTTTCTACATTAAATTTAGTCATGTCTTCTCGTGTTTAAAATCCAAATCGTGGGGCCCCTGGGTGGCTCACTTGGTTAAGCCTATGACTTCAGCTCAGGTTGTGATCTCAACACTTATGAGTTCGAGCCTGGCATCGGCTCTCTCCTAACAGCTCAGAGCCTGGAGCCTTCTTCAGATTCTTTGTTTTCCTCTCTCTACCCCTCTCCTGCTCCCGCTCTGTCTCTTTGTCTCAAAATTAAATAAACATTAAAATGATTATAAAACAAATAAAATCTGAATCTTTCCAGTTTATGTAGCTTCTCACTTTTCCTTTTAATTAATCTAAATCCTGTACTTAGTGGTCTATAATATATGAAGATATACTACCAGAAAATTATTCTAGTACTGTTGCTGATAAAAAAAATAATTATGGTTTGGGGGTGCCTGGATGGCTCAGTCACTTAAGCGTCTGACTTCAGGTCAGGTCATGATCTCGTGGTTCATGAGTTAGTTCAAGCCCTGTGTCAAGCACTGTGCTCAACAGCCTGGAGCCTGCTTTGGATTCTGTGTGCCCGTCTCTCTCTGTCCTTGCCCTGCTGGCACTCTCTCACTCTCTCTCAAAAACAAGTAAACATTAAAAATATTTTTTTAATATTTATGATTTGTTTTCGTATATAGGTCCTAGAGACCTTTATCAGGACTTCTCATCAGAAGTAACTTGCATTGGTACTCCAAATTAATAAATAACTAATGGAATTTATTTTATGTCTTATTGCCCTTGATTTGATTTTTCACTGGAAATTTTTGTTGTTGTTTATTGGTTTTTCTTTTCTTTTTTTTTTTTTTGGTATCACTGCATTCTGTTTTCATTTGAACATTTCCTTCAGATAGATGTTTTTCTCCTTCACGAAACTTATAATAGATCTCTAGAAATCAAGAAATCTTATATGAGCATTATAAGCCAAAGTTGGTTTCATGCATTCCTTCCTTTCCAGGTTTTGCAAAACCTTGATAATCTTGTCCATCCCTGTCACTTTCACTTCATCTTCTGCCTCTATCCTCTTAGACTGCTACATTTCAGTTCCAAAGGCCTGTTTCCTGCCTCTGGTCTTTTGTATCTGCGATCTTTTTTTCCTGGAATGTTCTGCATATAGACTTTCATAGATTTTCACTGACTACTTCTGATCTTTAAAGCACTAGCTCAAATGTCACCCCCATGGAGAAGTTTTGTCTAACCACTAAAATGGAAATAAACTGTCCTGTCAATCACTCTCTATAATGCCATTCTCCTTTTATTTCATTATAGCATTAATCAGTATTAGAAATGGTCTTGTTTACTTATCTGTTGTTAGTCAGTCTCCATTCCACCCAGAAGATAAATTCAGTGAGAACAAAATTATTCACCACAGAATTCATAACACATAGAAAATGGCTGACAAATAGTAAATTTCAAAGAATATCTAGTCATTGAATGAATTACTTTGGCTATATTGTAGTGAAAACTAACAATGTCCATTTAGTTTCTTTCATTTAAAAACAAATGGCTATAACTCTTAGAAGGAATTCTAGAGGAGATCTTATTCAGACTTTGATTTTAAGCATATAGAAACTGAGGTTCAGAGAGGTAAATTTACTAGATTTCACAAAACTAGACATTGAGAGTCAAGGATGGATTCAGTGGTCCACAAACTGTATCTGTAACTCCAAAATCTAAAACCTCTTAAAAACCAAAAGTTTTGTGTAACTTTGGTATCAAAACTTATTTGGTTGCAAAACCCAACATAAACTAATATGAGGCTATTTATAGCTTGTTTTTTTGGTATTATGCTTAGTATGAATATTCATATATTTCATTGCAGAAATACTAACACATTGATTCTGTCCCAGATACTGCTGGAGGCTATTATATAACACCTGGTATATTCACAGTGTAACTTTTCTAAAATTCAATTTTTTTTTTAAAAGTAATCTCTATGCCCTTCCTGGGGCTCAAACTAGGGATCAATCAAGAGTTGCATGCTCTACCAGCTGAGCCAGCCAGGTGCCCCTAGAATTCAAACATTTCTAGATTCCGAAACACAGCAGGCCCTAGGGATTTCAGATAAGATAGGGTAGACATATTTCAATCATATGGCCTTTCTCATTGAGAAATCAGGAGACTAAGATCAGTTTAGCCACACAAGAGAGCAAATAAGTCATTTGGTCTGCAGATGAGAATGTTGGGAGATTGAGTTATGTAAAACTACATAGTTAGAAAGTCACAGAGCAGCAGACATCTTAATCATAGCCTATAAATCTGTCTATCAAATCATAAACAGAAAATAACATTAAAGTTAACATAGTTCATTCTCTTTTCTGGACATTAAATAGACCATCCTGGTAATATTCACAACTGCCTAAAGTTTATACCAATATTATCTTTATATTTGGATAAAGCTCTTTAAGAAATTACATAGGTTGTTCAAGGGCAGGTATATATAGCATATTAAGAATTTGACTCAGGGCTGTCTGGCTTAAAAATGCTGTAGCTCCAACCATGGCTTCTAATACATGAAACTTTCTTAAGAATAAGATTATCATATGATTCCTCGAAATTATTTATGTATGATAAATCCTCTTTTAATTATTGAAAATCAATCAAGTTAAGATCTCAAAAGATACGAAAGGATTTAAAATTCTAAAGAGGTGGATCACTTTTTGCTATTGGAATTCTAGAGTTTCAAGATTTGCAGAGTTCCACACTTGGCATGTGATAGCAAATTAAGAATAGTTAGACATTACAAATATACTAATTATCCATCTAGTCTGTAAGATTGGAGGCTGCCAACAGCAAAAATCAATTGTTGAACAAAAGAAAACAGTGCTGTTTCTCAAACTGGAGTAATATACCCTTCACAAAGAAAAAATAAGTCTAGAACTTCCAAATTTGAACTAAATTATTTTTACTACTTAAATATGCATAAGATTAAACTATTTAAGTTCTATATTCTCATAGCTCCTATACAACTATTAAACTAAAACATATTTACAACTTAAGTATAGTGAAAACTACAAGCAAATGCAATCCAAATGAAAGTCATTAATTTAGTGTGACAAATGCTGTTTATTGAAATTAAATCATCATCTTGCAATATCCATATGGTAATAACTGCTTCTGTATCATTCTTTTAAATTAGCCATGGCATTTTATTATGTGCTCAAGTTTTCAGGAACTTTTCTGTATTGTTTGTTTCTTGTCAAACAACTATGAAATGTTAGTCCACATAGTGGTCCTTGAGGTCATTTGGCTTGTGCTTGGCTTGAGTGCATCATCACAAAGTAAGTCTTCCCCTGTTCTTTTCTTATTATCTCTGGTCAATTAAAGGGGATCAGTTTGCATCTGTGTGGTTGTAAACACAAACACCAGTGTAAACTTTAAAATCTTAATGCCACACTCAGTTAAAAAGTGTCCAGTCAAGTGAACTAGAATATATTTGTCAGTACTTTTAGATTTTCATTAAAAAGGAGAACACTAAATTAAAAGGGAGTTATCATGAGGAAATTGTGGACCTTCACAATCCCCCAAGAGTCTAAGGATCCTAATTTGAGAAACACTACATAGCCTATTATTTATTGGTTTATATTTAAAGCATTAATTATTATTTCCAATTTATCTTTCAACTATAAAATCTTTATGATTTCTTCTGAGTAGGATATTCTGTTGCCATCTTTGCAATATCTTTCTTCTAGGCAATCCAAATTTCTCCCCCAAATATAAGTAAAATTTCTTTAGATTATGTGGACAAACTACAGCATAATTTCCATGAATAATGTATTGGGGGTAGAAAAGTACAGCATCTCAAAGAAACCTGCAGGTATTTGCAGGTTTGAGGTGGTGGGGGGTGGGGGGGAGTACTGTTGCCTTGGCTACCCTTAGAACTTATGAGTTAATTGGTGTCAGGTCAGGGAAAGAATATCAGTACTTTTAAAAAGGTCTCCAGATAGGGGCATCTTGGTGGCTTAGTCAGTTAAGCGTCCGACTTTCGCTTAGGTCNAAAAAAAAAAAAAAAAAAAAAAAAAAAAAAAAAATCTGCAGATAATACTAACAATTCAACCAGGGTTGAAAATTAATGATAGCTGAGGTAAAACCTCCAATATCACTCTTGTTTGACCTGATTCTCTGATGGCATCCAACATCTAAGATTTAATTCTAAGCTCCATAACATAGTCTATAAAATCCTCTAAAACCTAATCATTGCCTATGCCATGATAATTATGTCTTAATAGTCTTTTGCTGGGTTACCTCCTTAGGATTTGAATGTATCTGGTAATGGATTTATTCACGCTTTCAAAAGTTTTTTTTAACAGTGGTTTATTATGAATGGGTCAAAGACAGGTAGCATCTCCTCTTCCTATATTGATTTCAATCATTGCTAAAGATACATGGGAATTTTTTTTCAATTAAACCAGATTGGTTTTTGGGATTATTCTCAATGCAGTGCTCCAGACAGTCAGTAGTAGCTGAGAAAAGTTGGTTCCTGAATTGTATTTATTTGCATTCCACGACTTAAAATAGTCTTTGTGGTAATGATGAAGCTGTGTTTTTAGGTGTGAGATTAGAGTCAGTATGCTTAATTTGTTCCTCCAAATATTTGACCCTTTCAGGACTATATTGGTGCAACCGAACCTGTGCTCCCTAAAAAGGAGAACAAGGCTAAGATATTCATAATGTTAATTATCAAATGCATAGAAGAAATTTGGAAACCTTTCCACCAACCTAAGGCTAAATCTAACATAGTTACAACTCTCAGGTAGCCCTAAGATATAAATTCAGGTATTCTATAAATATGAATTAAGTACACACCACATGCCAGATGCTGTAAAAGAGGCATTCACTGAAGCCATATAATAAACATGTGAAGTAAATATTAGGTTTTTAAAAAAATTTTTAATGATGATTTATTTTTGAGAAACAGAGAGAGAGAGAGAGCAGGTGGGGAAGGGGCAGAAAGAGAGGGAGACCCATAATCTGAAGCAGGCTCCAGGTTCTGAGCTGTCAGCACTGACCCCAATGTGGGGCTCAAACTCATGAGCCATGAGATCATGACCTAAGCCTAAGTCAGATGCTTAACCCACTGAGCCACCCAGGTGCTCATGAATTAAACATTATTATGTTCTATTTATAGATAAGGAAAATGAGATTCAGAAATATTAATATTAATGGTCTTGCCCAATATTAAATTGGTGTGTCAGGAATTAAATAAGTCTCTAAAACTCCACGTCAGTATTCCTACTACTTCATTCAGCAAATATTTATTGAGAGCTTGCCTTAGTGGATAAATACCAGGAAAATTTCTAAGCTCTCTGGACTTAGTGACAAAATTTAGCCCTTGTAGTATTAACATGAGGATCAAATGAGCAAAGGAACAAATATATTTTGGAAAAAAAAAACACTCTGAAAATGAGAGTTATTGGTAGGATTATTATGAATATATACTCTTTACCTGATGCATAGTGCTGACTTATTTAAATTTGTAACAGCACATTCCTCCAAGCACATAGAAAGGAAAGTGAATGGACAGAACCCACTGGGTAATGTGAAAGGAATGCATAGCTTGTGATAAAAATAGGGGACATGATACTCAGTTTTCAGGAATAAGATCTCAAGAGGTAGATCTGAAATTTATTTAAATGATAGAAGCTTTACAAAAAGCGTGCCAATGTGCATAGATTCCGGAGTCCCCTTAGGAATAGCATGCAGATCTGCCATGCTTCCCAAGACGTCTTGTTATCTCTATATGTGTGTAAGGTTTATTGGTCTGTTACTTAAGTGCTTAGGCAAATACTCATTTTTCAGCTCCATGCATGGTTTCCTTTTTATAGACATGGGAATATCCAGTCATGTGAACTCTGGAATGCTAAATTGAAACTATATTCCTGCCAATAGCCAATTTGTTGGTAAGAACCTTTAATAATCTGGAGACTCCAGCTCTTCCATTAACCAATCACTGAAGCTGTTTTGAGGGTTTTAATAACTAAAACAAACAAAGAAAAAACAAAAACTAAAACCAAACCCAGCATGAACCTTATTAAAGGAAATATTTTATATATTGTTGTGTCCATATTTTTGTTAAAAATCTGGTAGGAATAGAAATCTATTGCTCATTCTTTGGATATTCAATCTCTGTTAGAAAATCCAACTTTTGTTCCAAGAGATGGTTACTTCGCTCATTTTATAAAGTATATTTAAAGTCTATATAAGACCAGATGTATGTCTTTTTAAGCATGTTGCAAGCCAGATTCAGAAAATATAGTAAGTAACAAATTTGCCATCTTGATGTTTTTAGGTGAAGAAATCCAAGCAAAGAAAAAGAAAATAGAATCTTCCTTGAGGTCTCTATGATAAGAAGTATTACAGGGGTATCTGTCCAGCAGTCTTATCATAAAGGTTTCCCTCTCACTCACAAAGGTGGCAAACATGTTTTTACTACATGATGTGGCATTATTATAATTATTTTATCCAAGGATAACTGGATATAATTTAAGCCAGTCAGTCTCTTCTTCCCTGATATTTGGAATTGTGACCAAGGGATGATCAATCCGAACATCTGGTCCGGATGGAAACTGAGCTGATACAAGAACTATGCACTCTCACTCTGAACACATGGACATTCTAGAAAAAAAATTAAATGTAATAATAATAACAGTGCAGTTAAATGAATATAAGTAAAATCTTCAAATGGCTAAAACAGAGAGAACCCAACTGTTAATGGAAAGGGAAATTGGAATTACAACTGATATACACATCAAGAACTGGGGCTTAATGTCCTCATAAAAATGATACTTAAGACCCAAACCCCATACATAGTGGGCAGCTGGAACTGGATTCTACATAAAGAGATGGATTCTACATAGGAGAATTCCATATAATCCAGGGAGGCACCATGAAAGTAGGTTGGTAATTCCAGTCTTGGAAGGTATTAAAGGACATACCTGATGTGCTTTCTCAGATTCTCTTGGTACTATTGTTTGGAATCTTCAACAACCATTATACCACCATGGAGTAATGTAGAATCTGAGAATATATTTCTTTGTAAAGATAAATTCAGAGATGAATATTATAATATACACATCAATCTAGTATGGTAGGAGGTAATCAGAATAAGCAGAAATTATGGACAATTATATGAGAGAAATAGAAATAATGATCTAAAGAAACTTTAAAATATAAATGTCTTTAAAATTTTAAAAGCTTGCTTGTGCTTCCCACTCACCAATCCACAGATACTTCTAAATTCATGATTGAAAGAGCAGTATCTGGATTCAGGAGGTGCTCCCTAAACCTGTTTTCTGGGAAGCTTTATATACTTTGTAGAACCTCTCTGCCACGGTCCCTGTCTCATAGTACTCTGTGAATGATGGATGCCATCTGAAAGATGCTGGTGATCATCATGGCAGAGTTTAGGGAGGGACTGGCTGGCTGATAATATTAACAGGGATAAGTACCCAGAGAACCACATGGCTGACATTGAAGTTAATGGAAAGCAGGTGGGGTTTCTTTATGAGGACACAGCTAGGCAGAAAGTCATGACTAGCTTAAGCCCAAAATGGATGTTCTGGCCAGAAATGGATATTCTCTTGATGTGTTTCTTCATTGATTACCTCTGTAGTGTAGAAAATCTTCCAGAAAAATGCAATCTGGAATTTAAGCATTTCTGTACCAATGTGTATGTCATGCTGGTTGGGAATAAGAATTGTCATCTGAAGATGAGTGCATGAGGTGAGAGCTTGCCAAGGTGAAGCCACAGCCAATAAATCCTGATAAATTCCTAGTGATATAACAATTGGGAGTGGCCCTATCATCTGTATATGGTGTTCAGAAATAATGATAGAATGGGGGAATTTTTTGAAATGACCACAAGAGTATTTTTGAAATCAAGCTATGAGAATTAAATACTGGGTGACTTGTTTTGTGAAATGTTGCTGTAAACAGAGTCTTTAAAAAAAAAAACAAAACAGTAGTTAATTTTTGATGTGTTTATGAATCTTAATGTATGATTACTAGCCCTTTTACTTATAATATACCTAAGATTACAATTCAGAAATCATCCTGCTATTCTGCTTATGAACAACAGAGGTTTTATTGATAATTATTATATAATGATTCTTGATGACTTCTATAATCAATCCATCTGCCCCATCCAGGTTCCTATACTACCATTCTAGCATCCCTTATCAGCACTACTGCTTGACCAAGTATCAATTCAAGTAATTTCTTAAATTCCCATTGCTTTTTAGAAAAATGAAATGCTGGTAAATTTTGTGAATTAGGCTGTAACTATTTTATTTTTATTTTTTTTTATTATTATTTTTTTTAATGTTTTATTTATTTCTAGGAGAGAGAGAGACAGCATGAGCAGGGGAGGGTCAGAGAGAGAGGGAGTCACAGACTGAAACAGGCTCCAGGCTCTGAGCTGGCAGTCAGCACAGAGCCCGACGCGGGGCTCGAATCCACGAACCGCGAGATCATGACCTAAGCGAAAGTCGGACGCTTAACCGACTAAGCCACCCAGGCGCCCCAGGCTGTAACTATTTTAGAAGTAACACAGCTTGCCTATCATTTATCGGCTTCAAGGCACTCTGGTGAATTACCACTTTAGAGCTTTCCTCTTAATCAGATTTCACTGGTTATGTAATTTTTGGAAATGTACACAGACTGAAAGGCCCAGCCAAGTCCATGTCACTGTAGCAAAGGTAGAGGTATGGTTTCATGTTAGTTATTTTACATTTACTGTGTAATTAGTACTGCTTAATTTATGAAGAATAAATAGATATGCTCCAGATTAGATGTAGTAGTTTTGTGAAATCGAATGTAATACTGATATTTATCATCTCTGTAGGAAATTATAAAAAGTAGAATAGGCCAAATTGGGCTAACAATAAAAAAATAGTTATTGAAAACAAACAAAAAAAACTCAAACACAGCCTTTATAGTTTGGTTAAATACCAGGAAATCTTAATAATCAGTAACTTCAAAAAACATGTGAGTCACTCTGAATATAGTACAAGAGATTAAGAGATAAAAAAATGTCAGGGAGAATTTAACAGACCTGGATGATAGATGGAGAAGCTGGGGCATTAGTATAAATAGAACTGAAAGAAGAGAATTGAGAGAAGGGAAATGACAATTTTGGAGGAGATAGTGTCGAAGGATCTTCCAGAAGAAAACATGATTTAATTTTTAGATTAAAAAGTATACCAGGGCATGTTGGTGGCTCAGTTAGTTGAATGTCCAACTTCAGACCAGGTCATGATCTCATGGTTTATGGGTTTGAGCCCCATGTCAAGCTTTGCGCTGATAGCACAGAGTCTCCCCCTCTCTCTGTCCCTTCCCCACTCATGCATTCTTTCTCAAAAATAAACATTAAAAAAAATTTTTTTTAAAGTACACTGAATCCCAAGTAAAAAATAAAGAAAACCAAACCCACATTGAAGCACATCATAATGAAACTACAAAATATAAAGAAAAAAGAAAATCTTAAAAGTGGAAAGAAAAAAATTATCCACAAAAGAACAGGAAGCAGGCTTTCTGATAGGAGCAGTAGACACCAAGAGATGACCAGTTAGGCTGAGAGTTGGTCAACTGAAAGGAGATTAAACCTTAGAGTAAAATCAAATTTATCCTCTTCTTATTATGTGCATAGAGAAAAAGAATAAGCCCTTCAGCATAGAGAAAGAAGGAAGCAAGTACCTCTGAGGAAAAGCAGAGAGGACAGATCAGGAGAGAGAAGAGTTTGAGCTCTTAAAGATTTTCCAGGATCTGGCTCTATGTTTTGAAAGACCTTCCTATCTTTGGCTTCCACAAAATAATCCATAAACTTACAATAAAATGTGTTTTCTTTCTTTCTTTCCTTTTTTCCTTCTTCCTTCCTTCCTTCCTTCCTTCCTTCCTTTCTTTCTTTCTTTTTTTGTTTCAAGTTACTTTAAGTTGGACTCTCTTTGTTTTTGTCTTTAAGTATTTATTTATTTTGACAAATAGAGAGAGACAGAGCATGAGTAGAGGAGGGTCAGAAAGAAAGGGAGACACATAATCCAAAGCAGGATCTAGGCTCCGAGCTGTCAGCACAGAGCCCAACATGGGGCTCTAACTCATGGACTGTGAGATCATCACCTGAGCTGAAGTCAGATGCTTAACTGACTGAGCCACCCAGGTGCTCCTGGACTCTCTTTTTACTAACCAGAATGGTACTAAGACAATCTCTCAAATGTTCCAAGGACCTAACAAAAATTAAAAATTGTATAGTATTTATTGAGTATCTACTTATATGCAAGTCTGTGTATTTCAATCAAGGTGGTGGTGGTGGTGGTGGTGATGGTGTTGTAGTGGCAATAAGAAGATAACTGAGGCCAAGTGTATGCATTAAATCATTTATAATCCAGGGGAGAGGGAGAGTAATATGTGGACACTGAATTTAATGCTTGACAAGATTAAAATCTTGGTAAGAGCTATGCTGAACTCTTTTAATTGATTTACCAATCATCATAGCAACAATAAGGGTTAGAGAGCTGAAGTGACTTTTCTGAGATCACACAGGTTAGTTAATGGTGGTGCTGGGATTTTAACATAAATTTGTCTGACTCTAAAACTACAGACCTATCCTGCCTAATACCAATAATAATATCTGCCAACTAGATGCTAGGAGCTTAGTTTTATAACATTGTCTCATTTCATTTTGCCCTATGCATGACACTGACATTAATAACTTTATCTGTAGAGGAGCATCTGGGTGGCTTAGTTGGTTAAGCATCCGACTTTGGCTCAGGTCATGATCTCACGGCTCTTGAGTTCGAGCCCTGCATCAGGCTCTGTGCTGACAGTTCAGAGCCTGGATCCTGCTTTGGATTCTGTGTCTCCCTTTCTCTCCCACTCATTCTCTGTTGCTCTCTGTCTTTCAAAAATGAATAAACATTAAATTTTTTTTAAATAAAAAAATAACTTTATTTGTGGAATAAGAAAATGAAGTTTAACATTCTTAAGGAGCCTAGGGTCAGTGGTGAAATGGTGAAACGACAATTCAAATTGGGATGAGGTGAGGTTTGTACTCATTCTTTTCTCATATACACCTCACTACAGGTCTTTCAATGCTCACTAGGATGGAATTCTAATAAAGCATCCAGTCTTTTGAAATCTCCAGATGAGAAGAATTCTCTATGCTTGCACTTACCCCAAGACTTCAGAGGACATGTATTAAGCTCCTTAAAATTTTTCTCACTAATATTGTGTCTGTCAATAGTATGAGAGAGGCCTTATGTTCTGTGGCTCAGCAAACTTAAAAGGAACAGAGAGCCAGTTCTTTCCTCATGAACTCCCAAATTCTCTGAATGATTCTCTAATTCTTGGATTTGGGAAGATAAGAGGGCTCCCTTCTTACCTCCAGAGTGCTCTTCTTATTTAACCTGTACATGATAGTGGTTGTGGTAGTCCCCAGGTTTAAAGGAACAGCATCACTCTGCCATTCCAGTAGACAGGTATCTTCCTTAACTGCAGGTAGCTAGATAGATGCTTTGCAAATTTTATATGTGGTGTTCTTAGAATCATTTTTTCTTACCTTTAGTATTGAACCATGAGTCTAGAACCATAGGGCAATTGCTACTCAATGTACTAATTCAGTTATGACAACACAAAAACTCTGCTTCATTAAGTTTAAAATGGTGACTATATGAAGAAATAGTAGAGACAGCTAGGATTGGAGACAGGGTGACTAAGTCTCACATTTGTAGCAGGGCTAAGAGAAAGCTGACCAGGTGAGGCTGGAAAGATTAGTTATAAAAGGACTTGCACACCAAATTAGTTTCTAAAAGTTTTTATCCTAAGAATAATTTATAACCACTGAAGTATTTTAAACATAGGAAGGGATATTACAGGTTAACATTTAAAATTAAACAGTATTTTTAGATAATTCTGGATTCACATGAAATTGTAAGAAATAATATAAAGAGATCCTATATATCCCTCACCCAGTTTTCAGCAATGGTAATATCTTATAAATCTGCATTACAATATCACTACTAGTATACTGATATTGGTATTGTCAAGATATAGAACAGTTCCATCACTAAAAGGAACTCCTATGTACTTTTATAGTCTCAATCTCTTCTTCCTTGTTCCTACCCTGTTCTTAATCCCTGGTAAGCACTTATCTGATCTCCATTTCTATAATTTTGTTATTTCAAGAATGTTGTATAGATGGAATCATACACGTAACCTTTTGGGATTGACTTTGTTCAGTCAGTATAATTATCCAAGGAGCTGTTCATGTTATTCTTAGATATACCAATAGTTTTTGTTTTGTTTTGTTTCGAATTTTAATTGCTGAGTGGTATTTTATGGTATGAGTCAACTGAAGTTTTAACCATTCACTCATTGAAGACTATATGAATCGTTTCCAGTTATGGCTATTATGAAAAAGCTGCTGTATTTATGTACAGGTATCTATGTGAATATAAGTTGTCTTTTGGGGTGAGATAAATGCCCAGGAGTACAATTAGTAGGTTGTATGGTAGTTTCATGTTGAATTTTTAAAGAAACTGCCTAAAAACTAAAAATCTAGTTTTTTAATGAAATTTTTCAGTTTTCAATGTAGATTCTTATCAGCAATGTTGAGTGATTCCATTTTTCTACATCCTCACCAGCATTTGGTGCTGTCATTGTTTTATCAATCTTAATGGGTATACAGTGTTATCTCATCGTGGTTTTAATTTGTATTTTTTTCTAATGGTTAATGATGTTGAGTAACTTTTATGTGCTTCCTTTCCATCCTCATATTTTATTTGGTGAATTATCTGGTCAAACAATTTATCCAGTTTAAATTGGATTGTTTGGGGGCACCTGGGTGGCTCAGTTGGTTGAGCGTCCGACTTCAGATCAGGTCATGATTTCACAGTTTGTGGGTTCGAGCCTCACGTCAGGCTCTGTGCTGACTGCCAGCTCAGAGCTTGGAGACTGTTTCAGATTCTGTATCTCCCTCTCTCTCTGACTCTCCCCTGCTCATGCTGTCTCTCTCTCTCAGAAATAAATAAAACATTTAAAAAATTTAAATTGGATTGTTTGTTTTCTTGGTGTTGCACTTGGGGAGCTTTTTATATATTTTGGATATAAATCCTTTATGGGATATGCATTTTGCAAATATATTCTCATATTCTGTAGCTTTTCCCTTTACCTTTTGACATGTTCATTTGTTGAGCAAAAGCTTAAAATTTTTGAAGTCTAATTTATGAAATTTTTCCTTTTATGGATGATGATTTTGATGTCAAATCTAAACATTCTTTGCCTAGCCATTGACCCTGAAGATTTTCTCATATTTTTTCTAAAAGTTTTATAATTTTAGGTTTTATATTTAAGTACATGATACATTTTGAGTTAATGTGTGAGACTTGGGTTGAGGTTTATTTGTTTATCTTTCACCATTGGATTATTTCCTTCATTGGATTGCTTTGGCACCTTTGCCAAAAATCAATTGGACTATATCTGGGCTTTCTGTTCTGTTGCCTTTGTTTATGTATCTACCTCTCCACTAATATCAAAGTTTTGATTACTCTAGCTAGATAGTAAGTCTTGAAATTTGGAAGATTGATTTCTCCGATTTTTATTCTTTTTTTCCAGTTAGTTATTCTAGTTTCATAATCTTGTTTATTTCTATGAAACCAAATCAACCAACCAACCAACCAAAAAACCCTTGATGATATGTTGATAATATTTGCATTAAGCCTGTACATCAATTTAGGGAGCTGAACTACATTGAGTCTTCTAATTGATGAGATGATGCATATCTTTATTTACGTAGAAATATCTTTCTTTCATCAGTTTGTATGGTTTTTAGCATACAGGTCCTATACATGTTTTCTAGACTTATACCTAAATATTTCTCTTTTTTTCAGCAATAAATAGTATTGTATTTTTAATTTTGTTGTTCACCAAATATTTATTGCAAGTATATGCAGATCCAATTGAACTTAATATAGTGATCTTGTATCCTATGACTTTACTAAACTCATTTATTAATTCTAGGAAGTTTTGCTTTTTTTAAAAATGTTTTTATTTATTTCTGAAAGAGAGAGAGAGTGTGAGCAGGGGAGGGTCAAAGAAAGAGGGAGACACAGAATCTGAAGCAGGCTCCAGGCTCTGAGCTAGCTGTTAGCACAGAGGCTGAGGCAGGGCTCGAACCCATGAACCATGAGATCATGATCTGAGCTGAAGTTGGATGCTTAACCAGCTGAGCCACCCAGGTGTCCCGGAGGTTTTACTTTTCAATACAGGGCTTGGATTTTTAATTTGAAACAATCATGCCATTTACAATTAGGGAGAGTCTTATTTCTCTTTTTCTCATCTGTACCCTTTTAACTTCATTTTCTTGCTTTGTTGCACAGCTAGAACTTCCAGCATTATGCTGAAGAAGAGTGAGGAAAGTGACATTCATATCTTATTCCCAATCTTAAGGGGAGAGCCATCTTTTACCACGAAAATGCTGTCACCTGTAGGTTTCTGTAGATATTCTTTATCAAGTTAAAAAAATTCTCTATTTCTACATTTCAGAAGGAAATGCTAATGTGGTGAGTTACATTGATTGATTTTTTAATATTGAATCAACACTGCATCCCTAGAATAAGCCCCACTTGGTCACAGTGTACTATTCTTTTATATTGTTTAATTTTATTTGCAAATGTTTTCTTAGGGATTTTTAAATCTTTCCAGATTAACACTGAGGGAAGTTTTTTTTAGTTATGAGTTCCATGTTGGATGTAGGATCCAACTGAGGTGTTTGTAGTACTATTGGGGTAGTTCACATGAGATATAATGGTAGCTAGAACTGAAGATGGAATAGCAACAAGAATATGGAGAAAACAGATTGACCTGAGAGATATTATAAGAAAATATGCAAGACCTATTGATGAACTGGATACAGGGGACAGGGAGAAGACCATGTCAGAGATGACTTCTAGATTTTTAGTTTGTACACTGAATGGCTGGAGGTATCATTCACTCTTGGCATATGTTCAGTTTACTATTGGACATGATGTATGTAATGTGCCTTTAAGATCTCTGAATAGAGATGTCACACAGGCAGTTGGGAGCTCTGCATAGGGGCCTGTGTTGGGAGTCATTTGAAGTAGTAATCAAAGCTGTGTAAATTTGTGAAATTCCCTGGGGTGTAAATATAGAGTGAGAAGAGATTACAGCCAACACTTAATGGGTAGTTAAAGGTAGAGGAGCCTGCGATTAGACAGAGAAATCAGTGGCCAGAAAAATGGGAGTAAAACCAAGGCAGTATGACATTATGGAAGGTAAGGGTAACAATGTGGAAACTATTACCAAAAAGAAAAGAAATTGTCAACAAATAAAATACTGCTTACAGGAGAGGTAAATGAGGACTGAACAATCCATTGGATTTGGTGACAGGGAGGCCACTAGTGAATTTAATGAGAGCTCTTTGGGTGGAATGAGGGGGTGGAAGCCTGAATGGAGTGAAATATGAGTGGGAGGTGAGGAAGTAGAAACAGTGAATATTGAAAACCATTTCAGAGTTTTGGCTGTGAAGAGGAGGAGAGAGGCAGAGCAGTAACTGGGTGAGGATGTGGGAGTCAAGGGAACATCTTTTCTTTTTAAGGTGGAAAAGGCTTATATATGTTTAAATGTTGCTATATTGGGCTTCTTTATAAGTTTTCATTTATGGAAGCATTATAGGACTTAAAAAAATACCAGCCATTATTTTACAGGCAAAACAGAAAATGTGAGTCATCTCATAGAACTTGGGGTATTGGAGTCTGTAGAATTCCAGTCAGAGCTTGAAACACAAGAATGGGTGCTTCTAACCTGGATATAAATGAAGCAGCTATTATACCTACCCAGTTACAGAGCTAGACCTGTTAGGATTACTCAGCCCTGCTGCCTAGGACTCCATCTTGTTTGGGTTTATCTGGCTGCCGTGACCCATCCTCACAGTTCTCAACCTTAAGGGAGTGTGTGTCTACTCATTTATAAGATTTTTGAGCTATGCTACATAAATTTGATTTCTTCCTACACAGATTGTTAATAAAATCTAAAATGTGATATTTTTCTTAATAAATATATGTACTGGCGACAGATGATAATTGTTTTCAAAGTTGTAGTTTAATTCATTCTCACAATAATTCAATAGAACAGATAGAACCTATGTCTTACTAATTCAACTAATATATTGTGAACACATACATCCTGATACTATATTAAATCCTGGCAATAGAGATGCATTGCGTGATAATTATGCTCTCCAGAAGCTTATTTTCTAGAAGAGGAGACCCTTATAAAACTATGTGATGATGACTGTGAAAGAACTATGCCCAGATTGTATGGGAAAACAGAGGAGGGGCACATGTCCCAAACCAACCAGGTATGGGAAGGCTCAATGGGCAAAAGGTGGAATGGGAGAGCCAAGTACCAAAGAACACACAGGCTAACATGTAAACTTTAAGGTGTTAAATGCAAATAACTAGAGCAAAAATTTGTTAAATATAGGAAACATGGCTTGACAGGTAAGTCAAGGCTAAGCTGTAAAGAAGCTTGGATACTTACAAAAAAAGTTGGGGTTCACTGCCATATATAGTGAGTAAGTCAATTTATCCAGAATTACTTCAAAGGCAGTTGGATGCTTGAACAAAATTAGGATTCTGTTTAAAAAGAAGTAGGAGGCACAAGTGGGTGGATAAGCAACCAAAAGTGTACCTATACAAAGGTACATTTTAATTGGGTTAGGGAAGAATAAAGGTTCACACCTTGGAATTCTTATGGACTAGATGTGAAATCCAAACCGAGGATGAATGTAATATGAGAGATGGATGCTCTAAAAGCAAAGTTATCTTCCCTTATCTGCAGAAGGTTAGGCTTTGACTTTATTATTGATTAAAATTAGAAAATTTACAAGACTATTGCTAATAGTTATAAAAATTAAAACATTTGTGTCTTAAGGCTTTTGGGTACCTTTGTCAAAATAAGTGAAATCACAGCTTAAAAGGTCTGAGGTAGCTCAATACATTTGTCATATGGCAACATACCAGAATGTTTCCTTTACTGCATATTTTATCATATTAAAAACAAAGACATAAAACAATTTTATAGTAATAAATAGAAGACCAGAAGCCCTTTGACTTTGGCTGGAAGAAAGTCACTAATTTACTCTGGCATTTGGTAAAAGGAATATAAAAGTTCCCTTAAAAATGATATGAAATCTATTCCTAGCATCATTTACCTAGTTATACATTTAGATAAACTATAAAAGGCCATGGATGAAGCTACTGTAGGGATATGGTTTATTTTCACAAGTACGTGAGGTTTTGTTTTATGTGGCCCATTCATCTATCCAGTCAGTGCTGGTATACTCGGTTTTAAAGTCACTGGCCTTTCCTACCATTAAAGAATTACTCTTTTAAACTAATTAACACATTGAAAAAAATCATTCAGGAATTATTCTAATTTTTATTTTTCTCTTTCCACAAATAAGTCTATTTTGACATTTGAAAATCTAAGCAGTTATTTGGTGATGAAAATCTCATTTGCCTGAGATTGAAAGTGAGGGGCAAAGGGCCCTTTTCCTCCTGCCTTCCATAAGTCTCTGGTTCTAGAATTCTCATTTCTCCAGAATACTTATTATCTTAACAAAAACAAATCTAATCTCAACTTTTATTATCATAACTCACAATGGATTCATGAATGTTATGTAAATGTTAATGCAGATTTCTAGTGTATCATCCCACTTTTCCATCTTTATATATCCTTTATGAGAAACATTACGTGTCTAACTTGATTGCTTCCTATTTGCTAAGCATATCTCAAACTTTCCTATCTCTGTGCTGTTGATTCTGCTTCTCCTTTTAAAGTCACTGAAGGATATATTTTTACAACATGTTTTAGTGTATGTGAAAAATGCAAAATAAACTGAGAATAAACATTAAGTTTTTCAAAAATAGTGCCTCTTTTCCATTTAACATCAGTCGCCTTTAAGGTCCTAGACCCTTAGTAAAATCAGTTACTCTGATGGTTAACACCTAAAACTAAAGCTTCTTCCTATGCCAAGAAGTTTAAAATCTAGTGAATTGAAATTTCTATAAATGTTAGATATTCAATAAATATTGACAATGGTTTACCTTATGGCAGAGTTGATGGATACCTCCTGAGAGTCTGGAATATCTCTGTTCCACATTTTTTTTTAAGTAGGCTCCATGCCAAGTATGAAGCCCAATACTGAACTTGAACCCACAACCCTGAGATCAAGACCTGAGCTGAAATCAAGAGCAGACACTTAACTGACTAAGCCTCCCAGGTGCCCCACTGTTCCACATTCATAAATACATTTCCCTCCTATGATTAATATACCACCATTGGCACTTATTATTTTTGCTAAATAGTGTCTTTTCCCTAAAGCATTTATTTGAAAAAGAAATGTGCAAATTGACAAAGGAATATTTTAGGGGAAGTTATATCCTTTCCTGTCTGAGTATCTGTCACATAGGAAGCTCTTAATAAAAATGTGTTGGATGAGTGAAAGGAAAAAGGTAGATGAAACCCTTGAATATCTGGAGAGAATTATTTTTTCTCATAGGGAGCAAAGAGAAAGGAGTTGAGGGAGTGTCCAGATGGGATGGAGAAAGCTCTGAAAGAAGAACTAGTGAGATTTGTCTTCAAATACTTTACAATTATGCTTAATATTGGCCAGAGGGAATGGAAAGAATACATATTTCTTATTGGTGCATCTGAATCTGATTAAATATAATTTTTCAGCACAGCATAGAATGTAGTTTTTCACAGACAGCTGATTTTTTTCTAGACTCTTAAGGAAAAATAAAAAGATATTTTCTGACATGACAGTTTCCTCTGTGTTCCTTAGAGAACAAAGTGAAATAAAGTGAACTTCCCCATGGAGTCTCAAATTCTTGAACCTTTTGTAATTGGTAGAGATTTTCAAAAAGATTTTTTTCTGGATTTCCCTATAATATATTTCTCATGTAAAGTACTGAAAGATAAAAAGGAAAGAATCAGGGGCGCCTGGGTGGCTTAGTCGGTTGAGCGTCCGACTTTCGCTTAGGTCATGATCTCACGGTTCGTGGGTTCGAGCCCCGCGTCGGGCTCTGTGCTGACTGCCAGCCCAGAGCCTGGCGCCGGTTTCAGTCTGTGACTCCCTCTCTCTCTGATCCTCCTCCGCTCACGCTGTCTCTCTCTCTCTCCTAGAAATAAATAGTTTAAAAAAATATATTAAAAAAAAAAAAAAAGGAAAGGAAAGAATCAGGGTCTCAGGTTTCTGTGAGAAAGTAAGCCCAGAATTTGGAATTCAGAAGTAGAGATACAATGATCTCAGATGTAGCAGCTCCAGCCTCTTACCTAGGACTTCCCTGGCCCTAGCTGAAGGCTATGTTTATGTTTTCACTTTAGATATTGGAACAGAAGATGAGGCAGCAAAGTGACTGAATCTTAATTTTTTGTAGGTGGTGCTGTCTAATGAACCTTAAATAAATTAAAACTTATAAAAAATTTTGAATAATTTTTACTTTAATAAAATACCAAAAAATCTATTATGTTGTTGTGGGTGATCTGATTTGCTTTAAATTAGAACAACAAAAGACAATTCTGCACTTTTTTTTAAAGTGAAGAATAAAGTTTTCTTTGAGTTTTTGATTTCCATACTTTAAACAGGGAGGCTTTCAACTGAAGCAATTATTGTGTATATGCTGCTCTACACATATAACAAAGACTTGCTCCAACAGAGAACTATTTCCTAAAGAACTAAAGATTAAAGATAAAAAAATGTTTTTGGAAATGTTGAAATTACATTTAAAATTGTAACTTTTTTATTTTTTATTTTTTAATGTTTTTATTTTTATTTATTTCTAGGAGAGAGAGAGAGAGAGAGAGAGAGCGCGCGTGAGCAGGGGAGGGTCAGAGAGAGAAGGAGTCACAGACTCTGAAACAGGCTCCAGGCTCTGAGCTGGCAGTCAGCACAGAGCCCGACGCGGGGCCCGAACCCACGAACCGCGAGATCATGACCTAAGCGAAAGTCGGATCCTTAACCGACTAAGCCACCCAGGCGCCCCAAATTGTAACTTTTTTAAATTATTGCAACTCTGTAGGCTAATCAGACCCTAGAAAGCACTGTGTTGTACTCTCAGTTCTGCCAATAACATGATGGGTGGCCTTGAAGAAATCAGAAAATTGCTCTCTGCCTTAATTTCCCCATATATAAAACAAGAGATATAATAACTTGCTAGCATGCACTGAGAAATAACTGGGAAAATTCTTACCAAGCATTTTAACATTTATAAAATGCTACTGTAGTAATTAAAAAACACACATTTTGGGGTTGATTTCTGAAAACAAAATAAATTCCAATAGAATTGTTTTTACTGCACAGAAACACAGAAACTGAAATAAGAATCTTCATAATACTATTATCCTTAAAAGGCCCATTCTGGGGTTCATGAACAGACCCTAGAGAATCCATAAAGACCTTGACCCTTTAAGCAATTTATAGATGTATTGGCTTTGCAAGAGTTCAAAACCTTCATCATACCTACAAACGGGTACTTGACTCCCTAAACTAAGAACCACTTCAGGACACAGAAATAACCTCTTTTATTATTTTAATATATGTGGTTCCCTCTTCTTTAATGTAAACACAGACACACATAAAAACACATACACAAATATTTATTACAGCATATTTGTTGTGCCAAATCTAATGTTACATGCTTTAGACATAACTATTGTCCTATATAATTGTTTTAAAAACATGATTTTAGTGGCTGCATTGTATTCAACTATGTAGATATGCTATGACTATTTTCATTGGTTTCCATTTTATGGGCATTTAGAATATTCGTATTTTGCTTTTACAAAGCTTTTATAGACTTCTATTTGTAAAAATGCCTATGTATGTTTTTTTCCTAATTCTTTAGCATGATTGACAAAAATCGCTTCTTTGATGATCTTATAATCATTACGGTTATTTACTGGCTTTCCTAAACTATTGCATTGGAGTGCAGATTGCTTATTCTGAAGAATAGCACCTTTTAAAAGCTTGTGTTCTCAAAAAATATCATTTAAATTTAATACGGCTGTTTAGTTTATATGTTGTCTACTAAAACAATGAGTTTGATGATTGTAGCAATGAACTCATGGTGTGATTTTTCCAAGTTATGTAATTTTAGTCTGTGGGGATTGGCTTTGAGGAATTTCCAGTCATGAAAATCTCACATTGGATGGAAGCCAAAATGAGCTGACTCCTCAATTTGAGGCCTTAACTGTCTGTAGGTATATATATTCTTCTAGTAAGATTTATTACAATGACCATTTGTCACATCAAGAATTAGGAGAGAAATAACTAAAATAAAGGTACAATTTGTGTTCATCTCTTCTATGAAACAAAATAGAATTAAACTATTTACAGCAACATATCTTCTATCACCCACATTCACTTGCTATAAGAAAAAAAATTTTTCTTTTGATGAGTTTCCTGCTTAAATACATTTGTCAGCACTTGCCCCAGAGAGCAACTTCCATTCATTGTTTGTTTATTTTTTTTAGTCTCTCCTACCAGGGCCACCTTGGCAATCTTTTTGACCTTTTCAGGACTTGTGGATGGTCCATTCCTTAGTAAGTAATTTTTCACTGGCAACCAACATATTTCATTTATGAAGTGACCTTTCCAATTCTTGTTTTTTAATGATGTGTACCCAATAGTTGCCTTATTCTTTATAAAGAAAGGTATGGTCCAAGATTTTGTAATTTCTCTACTACAGTAAAAAAAAAAAAAAAGATTTCTTGATTTCTTAAAAATATTGAGCTGGAATTACAAGCAGTTTCTTTATAATATTCTGATTGCTTTTCAAATTATTTAAGAAGATATTTTCTTTGTTTTCCCATTTTGTGATCATAGTTACCTATGGGTTTTTTTGCTCAATAGATCCTGCCATTGTCTCAAATGTATCATATCTAAGACTGATAGAAGGCAACCCATTACCTTCTTCTACTCCTGTATTTCTCTCAGTTGAACTACTGAGCTTCTAGTCTCCCAAGCTAGAAACCTTAGCCTCTCTTTTATCCTCTATACCTTTGATGATTCTCTGCCCCAGATTTTTAGAATGTTTAAATTCCTGTCCTGTTTTTTCATGTACCGTAGAGAGTCTCAGAAATGTGATGTTATTTTTTCTAATTTCTGATGTCATGTCCTTTATTTATATGTGGCATAGAAATCTGTAGACCATGTATTATCCCAATTTTTGGTCCAAAATAAAATTGAAGCTAATCTATATAGTATTTGTCACCAAACTTGCCTCTCTAAAAGTATATTCCAATTTCAATTCCTAATGCCATCCCTCCTCTTTACATGCCAAGAGTATAACATAACCTTCCAGATGGTCTTCTTATCACCAATAAATTTATCTTCTAGTCTTTCCTTCAGAACACTTTCTGGCTAATCACTCGAAAGAATCACTTAAATCACATTTTTCCTTCTTCAGAAAAAATAACTATCTATTACTTTTTGTATTGCATGGTGTTACACGATGGTCCCATGAGTCCTAATGTTCTTCTTCTGATTATTCAGGAAGCACATCATGTGGGAGAGACAGTGAGGAGAAAGTTGAGCTACTGGGTTTTTATCAGATTACATATGGGGCTTGTTGCTAAGGCATATACTGTGAAATATATGTTATATATATCTTATCTTTTTCAGTTAAGCAAGTTATGATGAAACGAGTAAATATTATTATTGCTACCAGGTAGTATACAACATATACCTGTTATGTGCCTCATCAATAAGTATGTGTCTTGTTCATTTAATTGGGTGAATGAACTAATAATATTTCTTTCACACAGTCCTGAAAAGAAATATATATTATCCCATTTTACTTGTGTGCAAACATTTTAGGAAAGTTAAGTGAATTTAAAATGAAGTAATGCCTTATCCGTAAGACACCTCTCTTTCCTGAGACAGGTTAATTGGAGACAGGAGAGATCAGGGTAGAAAATCTCCCATGTTTCTTTCCAATTTTTAGACAAGAAGCCTTTTTTTTTTTTTTTTTTTTTACAAATAGTTTATTGTCAAATTAGTTTCCAGAAGCCTTCTTTTAGGCACCGACTTCCTCAAACTCTCCTGTTTTCTTTTGTTGCAGATCTAAGACTCTTAGTATATTTTCTCACCTTTAGTAACAGTAGAGACTACCTTTAGTATTTGAAATATATCTATTCACAAGGCTGGCTGGAGAATGTTCACCAAGGCTCTACTTTAATAGAGATATTATTGTATCTCTTCCCATGTGATAGCACCCCTTACAATGTTAAAGGTGCAATCCAGAGAAGATATTTGATATCTCCTTGTGTGGCATAGGCAGTTTCTGTTTCTGAAAACCTCTAAGAAAGCAAATCCATTGCACCTCTTGCCTACCTAGAATTTCAACCATGAATTAATTCAACAAACATTATTTTTGAATAATTATTATATATCAAGGACAGCACTAGGAGTTCCCATCAAAACTTGAAAGGATGCCGCCTCTACCCTCCATAAGCTCAAAAGGGACTAGGAGAAACCAAAACGTATATAGTCGATGCAACATAATTGTTATGCTAGCAGTTTCCTGTGGGAGCATTGGAGGGTATGCCTCTGAATCTTTGAAGCCTTCATGGAAGAGATAGCTTTTGAGATACGAAGGATAGTGAGACTTGATGTGACAGCTGCAACTTGGAAGACTGGTAGGAATAGACAAGTGCTCAGAGAGCACCTAGACACATATGAACATAGAAGCCTGAAAGAGTATAGAATAATTGGAGACCTTAAGTCACTCAGTGTTGCTGAAACCTAAAATTTGAGCTGGGGAGTTAAAGGAGATGTAGTTCCATGGGTAACAGGGGCAGGGGAGCGATGATGATGTGATCATAATTGGTATTTTAGGAAGCTTTCTCACACAGTCTTATGATAATCGTGATCATGTAGTGTGAGTAATTGAACAGTATCAGAAGTTTTTTTTTTTAAGTTTCAAAATGTGGTCTGAAAAAGAAACAATCATTAGAGAGATTCAAAAATCTGACCCTGGTCCCCAATTGAACTCATTTACTACTGTATTGAATAAAATTGGGTTCAACATTTTTTTTTTAATTTTTTTTTTCTAGGAGAGAGAGAGAGAGAGAGAGAGAGAGACAGCGTGAGCAGGGGAGGGTCAGAGAGAGAGGGAGATACAGACTCTTAAATAGGCTCCAGGCTCTGGGCTGGCAGTCAGCACAGAGCCCGATGCGAAGCTCGAACCCACGAACTGCGAGATCATGACCTAAGCGAAAGTCGGACACTTAACCAACTAAGCCACCCAGGCACCCCTGGGTTCAACATTTTTGTCATGAAGCTGTGATTCAGGATATGGTAATGGAAAACTTGCAGAGCTTGTCTGACAATAGTGGGTGCCTTACTTACAATATCCTGAAAGGTTTAGGCATTTTATGATATATTTACAGGATGCACAGAGTGCTCCAGTTTTGCTGTATAAATAATACCAAAATATGTACATCAAAGTTTCTTTCCAAAAACGATTGTAAATTGTTTGGGCTAACTGAGGACATAGACATAAAAACAGTTTTCTGACTATCCCTTAGGGAGTTAATCACAGAGTGTGTGTGTGTGTGTGTGTGTGTGTGTGTGTTTTAATAATATTTTGTTCATATATCTATTTATGACATACTGGGTTATATTTTTTTTTGTGGTTTAAACGCCTATATATACATTAGTTTTTAAATTGGAAAGACTTGGAATAGACTTCTACGTCTATTGACTGTTAACCTGAGTCTCCATTTTTACATCTGCAGAATAGATATAATTTTACCTCATATGAAATATGCAGTGACTAAGTGCAACAAAAATATGTGAAAATTCTTCAGCCAGTGCCTGCACATTTCATATTCAATCAGTGACTGTTGAATGAAAAAAAAAATCTTGAATGCACTGTGGCAAAGGGAATGTTGTCTTATCTTTCACTTGCTCCACATAGAGTAAAAGAAAGCATGTTCTTGGGTCCCTCTTTCACGTAGTAGTTGGAAGTGAATATTTTAGGTACATGGAGTAGATAATAAGTGGAAATGGAACCAATGATAGTGACTATATTAAATTGCATTTTTCTTTATTGTCAGTGCATTTACTAATAAAAATTTAGTTATAGTAATGCATATTACTTAAGAATGGAAGGAGAAAAATTTCAAAAATCAGTTAACTTAAGTACTACTCCTCCTTAGAAGAATAAATTCAAAATAAATGCCAAGGCTCAGATATTATTTAGAAATTGTCTTTAACATGTACATGAATTTTACCTTAGTGGGCAAATGAAAGAAGTCTCAAAGATGACTTCTAATCATGAATGTTTCTGTTTTTTCTTGGCCAGAGGGAGAAAATGCCAGAGGGAGAAAAATGAACAAATACATAATAAACTGGATTTTTTCTTTGAATTATAAATTAATTAATGAAGCTGAGTTTTCTTAATTTTTCTTCATTCTCATAGGCTAGTTTTCTATTATGAGTAATTGCAGAAAGGTTTTATTAGTACACTTACGCTTAGCTCAATTCAATGGAAACATTCTTTGCATAATTGATATACTTTAATTCATTCAACTTAGAGATAGAACAGAGGTCTTTAATTTACTGGTTGACTTTCACCAAGGCATCTTCCTGTTTCTCCTCTGTAAAGTTAGGGGTCTATAGGAGGTGATATTTGAGGTTCCTCTCAGTTCAGATACTCTCTGATGTTAACTTACCTGAAAGTAAGTAGCTTAGATGCAGGGATGATGGTGATCATGGGGATGACAATGGATGCCTTTGACTGAGCACTCACTATGTGCTATAAACTGTGTTAAGTATAAATATGTGATCATTGTGCCTTCACCTGAATCCTGAATTGTCTGAACATATATCTCCAAGGTGATCCATAAGCTGTTAAGTATAGCTATTCTTCTGTCTTTCTTAAAATTCACATTTTCTATTTTCACTAAGAATGTGTTTTTAATCTAAATGCAAAGGGGATTAACATAATAATTTAAGTTTTTTCTGGAAGAGCTAATGAATAATGGCATTAGAGTTCCTCTGCTGATGCCTTATTGAAGCAGGCTCTAGAGTGGGCTTATGGGTTATTCTGCGAGCTTTACTCCATTGCAGCTTTGACTAATGTGACCTTGAGCAAAATGCTTAATCTGAAAGGGCAGATCTGCTTGTCTTTGTTCTTAAATCACTATATAGAACAGATATTTTTCCCTCCAATTTGATTCTGTGACTGAATTCCCAAGAATTAACGTGGGTGTTCAAGGTTTCCAATAATAGGCATATGTTACCATAGACACGTCCTTTAAATATGTCACTGGTGCATTATTGCACAGCAATACTTGAAGGCTTTCAGAAAAGTTGTATTTTATGAGATCCTGAAATTATTTAGTTGTGAAAGATAATTAGAGATTTGACTTTCAGCTGTGAAGTGGTCCTGAGATGCTTTTTTAGAATCTTGTGGCACATTATTATGGGAGTCATTGCAATTTACTATAGAGAATATTTAGAAGGTAAGGGATAAAAGATAATGAGTCTCTCTGACTATTCCAAGGAGTCTTATGGGTTTATTACATATGAGACTTGACAAGCAATTTTAGTTGAAATAGATCATTTTTAACCCCTTACATTTTGGGGGAAATAACTTACCAACTAGTAGATTATTTTTCTTTGAAAGACCAGCATTAAAGAAAGAAATAGAAGGATCTTTGACCATTTTCCCCACATTCTTTCAATTTGTTATTACTGTTGCTGTTATTTCTTTCATCATACTAAAGAAATACTAAAAACAGATGACTGTAAAATATATTTCTGTGAGGAAATTCTATGGATGAGAGGAGAGAATATTTAGTAAGCATAACCCATGTGCCTTGAACTGTGCTAAGCAGTGTGGTATTTCTATTTAAATATTTATTGAAATGTTTGCCTGGTGCTAATGCTAGCAATGTTAGGAAGACAAGGATGAAATGACAAGGTCTCTGCAATCAGTAAACTCACATGTATTATCTCAAGTGTTCTTCATAGCAAACATAGAAATTTGGTGTTTTTTAAAAATATTTATTTTGAGAGGGGTTCACAGAGAGGGAGGGAGGGAGAGAGAGAGAGAGATAGAGAGAGAGAGAGAATCCCAAGCAGGCTCCATGCTATTACAGCAGAGCCCAATGAGGGGCTTGATCTCATGAACCATGAGATCATGACTTGAGTCGAAATCACAAATAGGATACTTAACTGACTGTGCCATCCAGGCACTCTGAAATTTGGTATTTTAGTACTTTTTTAACATTAGGAAACTGAGGGTCAGGAGANAAAAAAAAAAAAAAAAAAAAAAAAAAAAAAGAAGTGAAGTAGGACTTGTATTCAAGGTCTGTATGGTGATCTTTTACTATATCATATTGTTTGGTTCATCTCTTTTATGTGCAAGAGAATAGAAGAGTCCAACCTATTGAGTTTAAGTCCTGGCCCCATCTGTTCTACTGGTGTGACCTGGAACAAGCTATTCTATCTCATAGAATCTCAATTTTATCCTATAAGATGCGGAAAGTAATATGCTGCTGTCAAAGAGTGGTTAAGGCGGGATTGTGTGAGGTGATGAGTGTAAAGCACTTTGTATGTGTTTGATTGTCATATTGTGGGTCTCAAGTAGTTGCTGTTGCCATTGTGGCCATTAATAATCTAAGTGGGAAATGTTGGAAAATTTGTGATTCTCAATTTGTTTGTTCATTTGTTTTCTGTCTGAAGCTTGTAACACCATTTGTCTCTCTCAGTGGCTATTGGAGCAGTAAAACAGTGGGAGTGGAGCTAGGTGTGGTTGGGTGGGATTGAGGGATCAGTTGTACTAAAGTGCTCTTGGAGGATCTTACTGGATGGAGGTGGGCTGGATGTGAGTAGGGCTTTTGACTCTATTCTTTCATTTCAGCTAAAGACCCTTCACTTTTATTGTCATGATAAATGACTGATCAAATTTTTTGTTTGCAGAATGTTTGAAAAACACTGCCTTTAAATGAAAGTTGCTTGTGGGGGGGATATGCTTAAAGACTTTCCAGTTCTTTAATTTTATTAAAATTTATGTCCTTATCATAAAATAGTATTTTTGCCATGTGGTAGGGTTCAATAAATGATGATGGATGAGTGAACTAATGAATAAACAGGCATGTACTTACAAAGTATCTGAATGTGTGTATGTGTACATATATATATATTTTAATATATCTACATATATGTGTGTGTGTATGCATTTGTTTTTTGTTTAGATCCCAGATAAAAGTAAGATCATATGGTATTTGTGTTTCTCTGTTGACTTATTTCATTTAGTGCAATTTTTTCAAGTTTTGTTTGT
>NW_027532025.1:2484353-2542350 GCF_008692635.1 Crocuta crocuta | reverse complement strand
GATAGGATTAGAGACAATATCTAAGCAAGAGCCAGAACTGAGTGAGTAGGATACAGGAGAAGGGTTGGAACTATATGTGGGATCACGGCTGGATGCTAAGACCCAGGTGTTGGGTAGGCTGATCAGTCTGCCTTGCATTTACAAAATGCATTTTTGCTACAAACAGCTTTCCAATAAGCTAGCGAGGTGGGTAGGGCAGGCATGAGCTGCACTGGTGTGAGACCCTACCTTTTGGGATTTTTACCCACCTCTGCTATCAATTATACATTCTATTCAAACATCCATGCTGAAAATTCTTTTCATCTAAGCTTGTGCAGATTGTGGGACAGGAACCTACCAAGCAGAGCACCACAGAACTCCTATATGAAGGCTTTACTCACCTCCAACCAATTAGGAGGCATGGAGCCTGAGTCTGCTCTCCTCACTGCTACCCAAAGTCTTGTTTCAATATATCTTTCACCAAAGGAACAGAGCAAATTCTCAACAAGGAACACACTGCTTCATAAATATTGAATAGTGCTAGTTATATCTGACCTGAGAGAAACCTCAGCTTGTTAAAAGACTGTATTTATCAGCCCTTAGCTCCAGAGTATTATTTTTTCTGGAACTCTGCAAGGTTTGTGAACAATGAGGAACTTGAAAATGTTGTCATTGTCCTAGTTACCATCTTCATCATCAAAGAATCAGTATTTACTATAGGCTCTTCTTTTCACCACAGTGAAAAGGGTTCACAAAGAGTGAACAATTGAAGGTTATGTTCTTTGAAGAAATGTTAAAGTAATTGACATTTGAGTAGAGAAATAAATGAAAAGATTATATTTAAATGTAAGGAAAATTGGAATTTAGAGAAAATTCTATTGTCTCTGTATGCAAGGAAATAACTAATATTAAAATTGTCTTGATTTCATTTGGGAAGTTGTAGGATTGGAGGATATCAGGAGGGAGTCATAATACTGTAGAATTCAAGAGGAAGACTTGTCAAGTTTATGAGAGAATACAAGACACTGTGGGGAAATAAAAAGAGCATGGAGTCAAATAGAATCTGGTTTGAGTCTCCACTTTGACATTCACTCACTGTGTCCTGAGAAGGCTATTTGTCTCCCTAAGATTAGAGTCTTCCTCTGTTGAGTGTGGACAATAAAACTTTCCTTAAAATTGGGATGGTGTATGTGAAATCCCTTATGAAAACCTGGCAAATACTAGATACTCATTAAATGCCTGTTCTTTCCCCTTGCAAATATTTCAGAATCACCATGCCTACAGAGCCAATCTTTATAAGCCTTTAGTTAACCAGTCTTTTTTTTCTCATTGTCTGTGTACATTTCCATGTCCTTCTTTTGTTTTATTTTGTTGCCTTTATTCTACTTATCTTTTTTTTTTATTGAGACAAAATTGACATGCATCATTATATTAGATTTAGGCACACAGCATCAGTATTCAACATTTGTATATATTGCAAAATGACCACCACAAATAAGCCTAGTTAACATATATCAACACATGTACTTACAAATTTTTTTCCTGTGATAAGACCTTTTAGGATCTACTCTCTCAGCAACTCTCAAATATACAATACAATATTATTAACTGTAGTCACTATACTGTACATTATAACTCCATGATGTATTGATTTTGTAATTGGAAATTTGTGCTTTTTAACTATCTTCGCCCATTTTGCCTACTCCCACCTCGCACCTCTGACAACTACCAAACTATTCTCTGTTACATATGACTTAATGTTTTGTTTGTTTATATTCCACATAGGAGTGAGATCATATAGTATTTATCTTTCTCTGTCTGACTTATTTCACTTAGCATAACTCCTTCAAGCTCCATCCATTGTCACAAATGGCAAAATTTCATTCTTTTTTATGGCCAAGTAATATTAATATTCTAGGCTGTGTGTGTGTGTGTGTGTGTGTGTGTGTGTGTGTCACATTTTCTTTATCCATCTGTCCATTGAGGGACACTTAGGTTGTTTCCATTTTCTGGCTCTTATAAATAATACTGAAATGATCCAATATTTCTTCTTTTGTTTTGTATTTTTCCCAAACTCAAGAGAACATCATTTCCAAATTTTTCTATATATACAAAATGTCTCTCACACTTTGATTAAGTTCCCTTTTATCTGTGACCATTTCCTGGACCTCTATGTAACATTATCTCCCTGCTCTTAACATCATTAGAACGTATTATTTTTACCTTATTTATACCATATTATTATACAGATCTTATAATCATTTATTCTTTTCTTTAACAAATATGATACCAGGCAATGTGCTAAGCTCTAGGAGCTTACAGATGAAAAAGACCTGGACTGTGTATTCAATAGGCCAAAATCTTCCTTGGGAAACAAATGCAAAGACAAATAATTACAATGAAGTGTAAGTGCACTAGGATGCATTTTCAAGGACTATAGATGCATGCCCTTTCATTCAATTAAATTATATGGCACTAAATGGCAGGGCCCTGATTTATATTTCTCCTTTTTAAACATTTTCCCCTAGAACAGCTAGCTGTGTAGTAAGTAATTATTGCATACTTGTTGCCTTGAATTCTTCTGTAGAGAGTGTTAATATTATAGGGCATTTTTAGATACCCAAGAGGGAATATCCCCAAAACAATCACTATCAAGGTTCTTTATAAAGCCTCCAAGCCCATGGAAACCCTTGGAATAGAAATAAACCTTGGTTTGTTTAGAATCCATCATTTTTATTTGTGAAGCAAAAAAGTTCCCAAGAATTTAAGCAAAGTCAGGCTCTATAAAACCCAGTCTCTGGTGGGGAGTCTTGTGATAAGCCAGCCTCAGAAGCCCAAGCCAGCATTGTAAGTAGATGCCTGTAGTGGTGGCCAAAGGTTAAACATTAAAAGTACACCTAAGGGAGCATAGTATGTTAAAACTCAAATCTGACGTAGATTTGTTGTCAAACAAAACTATCTTGGACACCAGTGCTTGGGTGTGTGATCACTTAGGAAGGCCCATGAATGTTTTTTAGAATTGTCAAAACTTGTAGTGTAGTACAGTATGGTACTAATTCTGTAGCTATGAATATTAAGCCTATAGAAACCTAGATTGGCTACTGGAATTTTGTAGGTAAGGCAGGGCCATATAAAGACATTTAGATCAAATAGCCAACCAGAGCTTGCAAAAGACAACTCTCCCTGGAGTTCCTTCCATGTAATATCACCCTGGTGTTTTATTGACATGGAATTCCTACTTCCTCCAAGACACATCTGTGTCTTTTTGGCTGCATACTGAGTTAACTTTGGGAACTGGAAATAATGGTGATTGAAAGATCACAGCTTATTAGCTAATGTTTGCTTAGCCTTTTGCTGGAGCCAAGTATAAACAACCCAGAGGCATATTTGGAAGCCCTAAATTCTGAGAAAGAGTTTTTGACCAATGGAGTTAAATAAATGCTATGGATTCATATGGGATTCTGTAGTCCACAAGTGTTGTTACATGATTACAAAGCTGGTCTTCCATGTAAATAATATAAGTATTTTCCTTTAGAGTCTGATTCAGGGACTCTTCAACCACTATTCCCTTACCGAATTTATTCCTATGGGTTTTTTGACTGATTAATGAAGGAGAGCTTGGGAATGGAGAATTGGAACTTGCTGGTATAGAGCAGGGGAGATGACTAAAGACCAGTAAAAAGATGTGGAAAGGCAACCAAGCATAGGTTTCCCAAATAGCAGTCCTAATATTACTACCTACTAATATACGTTGAGTACATTCTATGCTTCAAATACAATATTAAGCAAATTATACATTTTTAAAAATTTTTAAAAAGTAATACCCCTGTAATAAGGGTGCTACAAAATATCCCAATATCACACATGTATTAGGTAACCAAGTGAGACTCAAGCAGAAATTTGTCATGTTCCAAATCCTACTATATTCTACTGATTCCCTATGCACAAATGTGCTATGTGGGGTTCATGGTTCTACTCAGGAAATTAAGGAACTAAAGTCTAGTGAGTATAATTTCTCTTGCTGATGTGTAGCTTTCCTGAAACACACACAGCATTCATACCATGACAGCATAGGTCTTATTGCTAATCTTTACATATTTTTTGTAATTTAAAAATGTACACATTTACTCATTGAGGTAAAGAACACCAACTTTCTGCCAGTCCTGATGCTACATGCAAAAGACTAAGACCTTCTTTTGATGTGAGCAGATAGATATGTAAACAACACAATGTAATGAAAGAATACAACTCCCTGAGAGTACAGAGGAGAGAGTGACCCATTTTGCCTTGGGAGGATGAGGAAAATTTCTAAAAGGAGGTAGCAGTTGAGTGAGACTTCAAAGGAGTTGGCCTCTGCTTTCTAAGGCTGAGGAAATCAGCTCAGAATAAAGGTAAAGTGAGGTGGCCCTATATAAATTACTGAAAGGTGGACCATAAAAGTGCTTTTTTTGTTTTATTTATAAAGCTCCATTTTATTTTTAAATATCACATATAATGTAGACTAAATTATGTATAAATGCTAATAAATGACGTAAGAAAATCAATACAATTTACAATCATGATGTTGTAATTAGCGATCATATGATAGAGTAAAATATACTAAGGCCATGTAGTATAGTATTGAGATAATATAGTGTAGTTGTTAAGAGCACAGATTCTGGATCTAGAAAAGCTAGGCTTGAATCTTTTCCTGTCTGAACCTGTGCAAGTACTTAATCTTTTTGTCTTCATGTTCTTTATCTGCAAAATGGAAATCATAATTATATCTCTCAGAGCTGTGAGGGTAAAATTGGCTAATTCATATAAAGGATGGTACTTGGCTTATAATTGACATTTAGCAGATGTTGACTGTTAATATGTTTGAAAGAGGAAAATTAGTATCTGAACTCCAATATAAAGAAACATGAAAAAAATCCCTTATTTTCTTGAGCCACTGGTTTGAAATACAATGGATTTTAGACTTTGCCTTTCTGAAGTTTTTTGTCTTTTTAATTTTCAGAAAAAAATTACTTTTGAAATTTTAACTATTTGGAATTATATATTCCACATAGTAGCATGTTTTCTGTCATCTTGGGTAAGTCAAATAGCCTATTCGGTCATGATTTTCCTTATCTATTAGTTGAACAAATTGTGCTATTAATACCTTTTAGGCCAAGGTTTTATGATTCGCTGAGTTATATTTCTTTCTTTAGTACATATATAGTACCTACAGTAGTGAAGGCCCAATATTACCATTCTTATTTTAGAAACAAAGAGCTAGAAACACCAAAAAGCCAAATTATGTCCTAGAAAACTGAAGGCAGAGGTTAGATTTTAATACAGGTTTAGCATATGCAGTTGGTCAAGACCTACTGTACTATAGGGAAAAGACAATGGACATTGGTGTTTAATACACTTCAGTTGACATTTGACCTGGGTTCATGTCTAAGCTGTTCTATTTCCTACTGGCAGAATTGTGAAAATTTACACATATTTGATGAGCTTCTCCTCCTATGTAAAAAACAAGGCTAACAGTACCCATGTAATGCTTAGAATAGATCCTCCCCAAGTGTGAGCTCCTTCCTTCCTTCCTTCCTTCCTTCCTTCCTTCCTTCCTTCCTTCCTTCCTTCCTTCCTTTTCTTTCTTTCTTTTTCCCATCTGGAATGCTTCCTTTGTAAAAAGCTTGGTATTTGAGTTTTCTATACAAACATCCACCTATGTTGATTTTCAGGAANTTGCACTGCTCGAGATTATTACCTGAGTAAAAGAGACTTTAACTAAAGTGTTTGAGATTGTAAAATCGTCAGGCATAATAGGGAGAATCATGCAGGTAAGTGATGACAGGTGGTATTAAGAATTGCCTCAAGTACTCAACCGTAGCCTGATATTTGGCTATGGGTAGTTGGGGTCTGGCTCACAAGCTTCTCTTCTCTGGAAAGATGCATTGCCTACCATTCTCCTGCTGTTCTTTTTCAGCATCTCAGAATTAAATTTCACATGTCCCAATGTGTATTTTCACCAACGTCAAAAATGTGACTTTTGGCAACTGGCAAACCAAAGATAAACTAATGGATATAATATGCTCATTTATAAGTTATTCCCCTATCAATATTTCTTTAGTTTTTGGCCCTTTGTATCTCTGTGAGCTAGTGGAGTGCTGGTAATGACCTCACAAATATAGAGGTAGCAAATATTCAAAAAGTCCAGAAAACATCAAGCACAATTTGCAACTGCCTTTGTAGAAAGAGTGGGGTGTATTTGTATCTGATTCTTTTTGACCACATATGATAGCCTTCTTTTCTGTTGGTAATTTTAGTTTTTTAAATTAAATTTGTCAGTAGTATGAACAACTTGGAGAAGCATTGTCCTCTTGTATGAAATCTAAAATCTTCTTCTTGTCAAGTTAATTTATTCTCATTTATTCAGAGGTCATATAGTATGAAAAAGAGTATAGACTTTGGAATCTAACCACTAGAATTCCATTTGTGCTGATCAACAGCCATGTAACTTTGGGCCAGATATTTAACCTACGTGAGCCAAAGTTTTGTCATCTGTGAAATAAGAAGACTGAGACCAAGTATTATTATGAGGATTAAATATAATAATAGTTATAAAGTATTTAGAACAGTGATTGGCACAGAGTAAGTGCTCCAAGGTATTATTTTTGAGCATGTGTGATGTGCCTGCCAGGCACTGGGCAAGATACTGCAATGCAAAATTAGTAGTTTCCTTCCCTCAAGAAGCTTACAGTCTAGTACAAAGGTCTGAAAATTATGGCCCATAGGCCAAATCCAGACAGCCATTTGTTTCTATGTACTGAAATTCAGCCATGCTCATTTATTTACATATTACCTATGACTATTTTCATGTTACAACAGCAGAATTGAATAGTTGCAACAGAGATTGTGTGGCCTGAAACCAAAATATTTACTAAATGCACTTATACAGAAAAAGTTTGCCAACACTCATCTAGTGGAGAAGACTAACATATCAAGTAACAAATTTTTATGTGGTGTGGCAGATAGGCTTAGCACATTGCCTTGCATGTATTTATCAATAGCCTACCCCATGCTTGATAATGTTCCAAGTGCTGGAGATAAACTAAAAATAAAACAGACCAAAAACCTCAATCCACATGGAACTAAGAGACTCATGTACAAACAGATAATAAACAAGATAACCGGGTAAAGCTTCATAAATGTCAAGTGGGAGCCCCAGTGTTCACACTAGGACCACGTCAATGTCCAATGGGATTAAGGCCACCTATAGGTCCCACCCAAATTTGTTCAATCTTAATTCCTGCCCATAACTTCTGCTCAGCGAAGCTTATCCCTTTACCAACCCCAGTGTACATTACACCTGGTTGGAAATTTTTGTCTACTTTCTTTGATTCCATTCATTCTTCAGTATTCAGATTAGAGTTTTTTCTCATCTAAGATTGTCTCCCATGACTATTATTTCTTGATCTCCCCATTCTTGAAAGTCATATTGCTATTTCATCATGGAGACACTGTTGTGGCCCAGTTGATAAAAGCAGGTAGATAATAGAAAAAGTGAAGTCATTGCAGAGGTCCTAGCTGAGGCTTGAGGTTTTTCTTATAGGGAGGGTAGGATTGAAGTAGCCAGAGGATTACAAATCAGAGCTTTGCAGGATCCTAGAGATTCACAATGACCAAGACTAACATAGATCCTAATCCTCACTGCAAGGAGAAGAGTAATAAAATCCAGTAGGGAGGGAAATGTGGTAATATTTCATACAGGATACATATGAAGAAAGGAAGGTGGGAAGAATGCATTCATGGAAAAGGAAACAATGAATGCTAAGGCCCAGATGTAAGACTTTGAGGAATTTGAAGCACTTTAGTTGGCCGGAGTGCAACACTGAAGAAGGGCAATGGTGAGAAATAAGACCATATTAGAAAACAAGGGGGAGACTTGTAAGCTTTAGAAACAGGAAATTTTGAAGGCCTTAAAAGGAGGGACGTGATTTGTTCTGCATTTTAGAGAGATCACTTTGCCTGCAAAGTAAATTAGAATGGAGCATGATTAAAGGAAGAATGGCTACCTTATGCCAGATGCTAAATTTTTATTGTCCCACTTAATAATCACAGCTGCCCTGAAAATTAGGGATCATGATTTCCATTTTATTGATGAGGAAAATAAGACTCAGATAGATGGAGTAAACTGTCCATGGTCACAAACCTAAAATGTGGACTAGGTGGGATCCAAGTTATCTTCCTCAAGGTAAATAGCCTTTATTCTTTCTGGGCTAGGTCTCCAAATCTCTCTCAGCATGGCATAGTGGGGAAAGAATGAGAAAATATTGTTTAGATAGAAAAGGAGGGAAGAATATTCTAGAAAGAGACAACTACATAAAGAAAACTATAGTGTAACTGTGGTATTAGGTACTTAACAGAAGATACAGTTAGAAAATAATTGTGAGCAGAAATAATCAAAGATCTAGAAGGTATTTGGCTCTTATTTAATGATAATTAAGGACTGCAGAAACCCCTCCATGGCCCTGCCTCAAAACATGATATGAGCAGATTTGTTTCCTTAAAGAGAATGAATCAATGTGAAGATATAGAAAGTGTTGTAAGAATATAGCCAGGAAGATCAGAATGATATTGTTATAATGGTCCAAGTAAGAAATGAGGAAGTTTTAAGCTAAAGTAGTAGCAGGAGAGAGGAAAAGTAGGGAAGGTTTCATGAAATCCAATTACAAGGTGGGATGGATAAAGTGTGTAGATTAGCCTTCTGGAACTGAAGGCACTTTGGGAGACCAGTGGGAAGTAAGTTGGAGGGGTAAAAGGCTCAGCTCCTGGATGGTCTGGGAGACTATTGATTTTAAAATTTAGAACAGGTTGTAAAGGCAAGCAAGAAAATTACCTTTAAGTCTGAATTGGTTTCAGATTGGAGGGACAGATTTAATAACCTTCAATGTACCCTTTCAGCCATATGGTTCTGGGACTGTTAATACATAAACATGACACTTTTGTGTTTGATAAGAACCTTAAAAATTATCTTGTCTATATTCCATCTCCATTTCCTGTTCTCTGTTATTTATTTTACATCTGAGCAATTGAAGATAAAGGCCTGGCCACAAATCCCTGACTTTGTGTCCAGTCCTCTTTGCATTACACTATAGCACTTAACTCTAGTGAAATTTGGAATTAAATGAGGTTCTGAATTTAATCTTAGGGACCAAGAAAAAGATCTTGTTAATGGGCCTGTTAGAGATCGTGATGTATTTTAGTTCTTAGATTTTTCTGGATACTTAGTGGCTGATAAAAGGTACATCAGGGAAGAAGTAAGCATAATTGGACTGCTACCCTGAGAGAAGTCTAAAAGCATTTAATTGTTAAACTGTTTATTCCAAAAGGACATATTACAAGCTTTTTAAGGTTACCACCTATGGGCAATGAATGCTCAAGAGAAAATTTATAATTATGCAGTTCCCTAAATTCATGCCTTCAATGACTAAATTCCAATAAGTGAAGCTCATTCAAGCATTTTCAAGAGATAGGGCAGTAATACTTAACTCATAAAGCTTTAAAATTTAGATAGAATAAAAATGGATTGCTGTATATATTAATTTAGTGCCTGTATACATTTTAGAGTGATCTGTACATTCATAGTCATTCTTTAAAGTGAATCACATATATTTTTTCATGTTCTTTACTCAGTGTTGGATGTGCAAACTACAATAATCACAGACCATTATAAATATATAATATAGACCATTTAAAAGGCCATTTTTTACCTGTGTGAGGACCTATGTATAGCTAAAAATTGAATACTGGTTAGTATTTACAACAGGGAAGAATAATGGGCAAATCAAAACATTTTATTTCTGTTTATGCTTCTGATCTTAATAATAGGAACTACCTTGATTACAAGTATATGCCAAGGGTTTACTATTTCATTCACTCCTCACAAAAAGGCTATGCAGTAGCCTGCATTATCCTGAACTTAAACATGTGCTCCGAATTTTGAAGTTCAAACTCAGTGTTATATATAATGAGTTTGAGATCTTGCAAGCTTTATTTCTTGTATTTAAAATTGAGATACTTCTTACCACATAAGGTTGTTGTAAGGATTAAAGATAATGCTTAAAAAACTCTCAGCATGGTTCCTAGCATATCATGAGACCTTCTAAATGGTAATGGAGACTTGCAGTGTAAATAGAAGCATAGTTTTTAAAGTGTCAGTTATTTCTTGATAATGTATGCAGGGTTTAATTCAGATGTACTTCTGGCAAAGATAAGCTGACCAGCAAGCCATACTCATGACCTAACTGTCCTTCAGGCCCCCCTGTCCAAATGGAAATGGAGAGTTCATTGTCATCTGACAGATTCTACTTTATTTTTTTTATTTTTATTTTATTTTATTATTATTATTATTTTTTACAAATACTTTATTGTCAAATTAGTTTCCACATAACACTCAGTGCTCATCCCCACAAGTGCCCTCCTCCATGCCCATCCCCCCTCCCCCCCACATCCATCAGTCCTCAGTTTTTGTCAGCATTCAAGAGTCTCTCATGGTTTGTCTCTCTCCCTTTCCTCCACCATTTCCTCCCTTCTTCTCCCCCTTGTTCCTCAGTTAAGTTCCTCCTAATCCTCCTATACGTGCAAACATATGGTATTTGTCCTTCTGACAGATTCTACTTTAAATACTATCTGGAACAAGGCAAGATAAAAATATATTCAACATTAATAATGAAACACATAAGGAGGTAATACCCCATAGTTAGCAAAACCCACCTTTTCTTTGAGTTTATTGTCCTCCAAATTTTCCTGAGATTTCATATTGCTCTGACCTGGCTTCATAGGCATATTTATATGTATATTTTATCCACACATGTGCATACATATATAGGCATATGCATTTATATGAGTTGTGTGTATGTGTACAGGGAGCAAGAGGGAAACAGAGAAACTGACTCCACAAAGGAAGGAAGATGTCTGTTTTGTTCACTTTGTACACCCAATGCGTACTATATTATCAGGCACAGAACGCACTTAATAGGTGCTCAACAAATCTTTGTTAATGAATACATACAGATTTATAGGTATTTACAGTGTATATACATATGTGCATGAATATATGAAATTAGCCTCCGTCTTCAGGAAGTCTATTTGTCATTCACGATTTTTATCACTGTATAAGTTAGGAAGAACAGGAGGTCTGTGTTATATCTATTTTCATATATCCTTATTTTACTTTTCTAGTAATGAGACTGAAATAGCCATATTTGCTCTGACTAGGGTTTGGAATCAGGCAACACCCACAGACAGCCAAAAATTTTTTTATTAATCTTTTCATAATTAGAAGTTTTTAGAACATTGAAAAAGCAGTTTGAAATCTAGCAGAGATCAAGAGTATTCTTAGCACAGTGCAGATGCTCCAAACTTAAAAAAATTCATAATTGTGAGTGACAGTTAAGCAGGTTGTAGTCTAATTTGAGAGTCAACCAAATGTAAATAATCAGAATTTATTGTCGGAAGCATTTACTAAAAGGCCTATTCATTATGGTCCTCCTAAACATGACCTTTTGAGTAAAAGTGACATTAACTATTTATCAAATATATACTACATGCCAGGCATTTGCTAGGTATATTCTATACCCTATTTAGTTTAAACTGCACAGCAACTCTATAAAATAGCTCTATTTTTCTTTCTTTACACATGAGGACACTGAAGCTTGAAGAAATTCTGTAACTTACCAAAGTCATAGTACTTGTAACTGGTGGATTCCAAGTCAATCAGATATTCAGGGAAGAAATACCTATTTTGTACCTGCCAAATTCCAGGCTTGGCTCATAGTGCTGAGCAAAAGAGAAATGGTCTCAACCACCGTGGACTATATAGATTTAAGCCTAAGTGTTTCTGACTTTGAAGACCTTAATCCTGCATTACTCTGCCCCAGAAGTATTACTCTTCAAGGAAAAGCCATGTATTTATATAGGTTGGGCAGGTAGATTACGATACTTCATATTTTCATTTGAAAACAGAATACTGGAGATCAGCAAACTGAAGAAGCCTCACTTTCCGTTGACTCATTCCAGCCTTGCTTTTGTTTTCTTTGGTCATGTCTCATGGCAGCTGCATTTTTCTACACCCCTGATATCAGAGTTCATCTCTGGACATGCACAGTAGGTTGCAGAAAAGCAGGCAGACAGCAGATTGCTTTCAAAGAAAAGAAACTGGAGAGAATGTTATAGTCTGAAACCTAGTCTTAGTGACTTACTATGCAGCAGAGAGAGAAAGAGGAAAATGGAAACAGAACAGAACAGAAGTTAGCCTGCACTGGGAAGGTCTAGCAGCGTGGGAGAGGTATTTGCTATGGCAACTCTTGCATCATCTTGCAGGGGTGGCAGAAATGCTTCCGGGGGGAAAAGAGGACACTTCTTAAAATCCCATCTCATGTTTACTAAAGCTGGAAATCCCATCAAAGGAAACCAGACTTAATAGGTAGAATACTGCATTCCCCCAATTTGATTTTATGATTATAGACTAAATTAGTTCTCTAATGGCCCTGTCTACTTTTTATTGTCACCTGCCATTGTTTGAAGTAAAGTAACTTAGCACCAGTTTGTCCATTAATCCCTTTTCTATGAGCAATTTGCCTAATTTAGGGTACCCATGTAATCTATTTTTCTAATAAGGACATTTGAAATTTTTTTAAGTTTATTCATTTATTTTGAAAGAGTACAAGTAGGTAGGGGCAGAGAGAGGAGAGAGAGAATCCCAGGCAGGTTCCACATCCTCAACACAGAGCCCAGAGTGGGGCTCGAACTCACAAGCTGCAAGACAAGATCATCACCTGAGCTGAAGTCACTTAACTGATTCAACCACCCAGGCACCCTTCTAATAAGGACATTTTTGAGAATAAAAAGGGGGTGTTATTAACTACACCGGAACAAATGGGACAAGACCCAGTGCTAACCTGGTAAATTGGGGCAAATGGTCATCCTTCATAGAAGTAACTGCTACTTTCTGAGAATATTTGTGGACCTGAATAAAGACTGCTTAATGAGAATAAGAAGAGAACATTTACTCAGAAGTTGCTACATAGCAAGAGAGTCAGCCACCATCATTTGTGTGTAGCAGAAATAGAAAGTAGGTTTAAGACTGGGAATACTTCATAGTGGATAAAGAGAAGGCTTCAGATTTGCTCTGACCAGAGATTGCTGGCCTGGGGAAATGAGAGATAGAGGGCATCGTATGTGATTCAGGAGAATATTTGTCTTTGTCTGGTCCTAGGTTGAAAGCAGGAGCAAAAATTCGGGAATCTGTCACGCATTGACCAAGTTGTGGATATTTTGGGCCAGTTGATGCAGAGGCTATGGATCAGAGATCTGTTGTCATATATGGTCTCTCCATTGTCCATTTGTATATTCAGTCTCTCATATTAAATTGCTCACTTATTATGATATCTTTGGGAACTTTTAAGGCCATGCTGTCTAAAGTTGCCCAAGATAACTTCTAATGTAGTAACTATTTAATAAATTTGCACCATTTGTAGATACTTGCATTGTTTTCTATTTTGTATGTCTTTCTGATTTCTTTCCTTTTGAATACCGACAGGAATTTTAGCCTGTTTGTCTATAAGCCTTCCATCCGACAATCATTTTGAATATGTTTAATTTTATTTTTCGTGTAGTTAAACAGATGCAAAAATCACACACAAAGGGCTTGTATTTTACATAAATTGTTCATTAAGCAGATTTTCTTACATGATATGAAACATTACCCCTAATAACCATGTTACTCACACTTAGACACTCCTGAATCAAAATTAGGAAGAATGGTTGGCAGGCTTGAGAAGACACTCTCAGCTGCAGACATGGCCAGTTTTGAAGTCTTCCATATGCATTTTGCATGAAGAAGACTTAGCACATTTAGGACCTTTAATTCTCACCAGGTTCTACTTTTAAAGTCAATTTAGTAGTTCCAGTAAACCTATATGCCTTTACAGGAAGGAAATGCTACGCATAGAGATCTGTTAGCTGAATTTGTATCTTGGTGTGAAATGTGACACTTTCAAAATCTAAACAGTTTAATTTATTAGTGTCAGCCAGTGATCTATAATCAAGGTAAAACTCTTAGCAAAAGCAAGTTGTGTTCAGAATTGGTATGTAATGAAATGGATAATTTATAACTTTTTAAATTATTTTTCCTGCTATAGTCCCCCATGTTTTATGTCCATAAAATCTGTGTATATGATCTTGATCATGAATAATAAATATTGGCTGATACTTGACTGATTTATGTTGGTATCTATAAAATTTGTACCAGATACGCTGGACACAATAGCAGAATAAAGCAATATTCCTACTCATAAAAAGGTCATAGGTTCTTGAGTAAGATAAGCTTTTCGGCTATCATTTTGTACAAGCTACTTAATTTCTTTGAGCCTCAGTAACTGCTGATGTGTATATGATCACTACACATACTTCAGAGGGCTGTTAGGAGAAGCATACGATGCCAGGTGCTGCTTTTTCTTGGAAGTGAGCACAGAACTGGGACTCAGGAGACCTAAGTTATAGTAAAGTTTTATGATGTTAGACAACTAATTTCTTTTCCCTGGGCCAGACTTTTCTCATCTATAGCATGAAGGGATTTCTACCAGGTTTTCTAGGGCTCCTTCCACCCTTCAGCCTCTGTTTCCAAGAGCACAAAGAGAGCACAAACTGATCTATCTTCATTCATTTACTTATAAAATAAATCTTATGTTTCTAATATGTCATGATATTATTAATTTTTTAGTATTCTAACCCCACTTTTGTTTCTGCTTTTCTCTGAGTTCTACTAAGTAAATTTCAAGTTCCTTCATTAACAAATCAAACTTGTTTCTTAATATATTCTAACCAAATCAATCTGCCTGCCAATCCCCAAACAAATTCTGTGAACTGTCCATTTACCTCTCACTTTTGTTCATGGTGTTCCTTTGGCAGGAAGTGGCTTTCCTTATGCCTTCTCCTCCATCATTGGTTATTGAAATCCTACTCATCCACCAGAGCTAACTGAAGAGTAAAATCCTCTAGGTACTTTCACCGCCTAGTAACCAACGACACCTTCTCTGGTTTCTCACTTGATTCAATGCATCTCTCATAAGTACCTGGTGGAAAGTACTTAAGTTTTGAAGGTAGCAAGGTGTTAGTTTGAGTTTTATTTCTTTTGTTTCCCCTGATTGACCTTGCAATTTGTTGAACTCCTAGGGGCCTCTATTTCTTCAAGCACTAAATGGGTATGATGAAATATACCCAATAAGGTTGTTTTGCAGATTTAGTAAATTAATGCACAGAAAGCCTGGGTTGTAGTAAGTGCTTTTTAAATGCATGATCATGATATATTTTGCTCTTATTTTTTTCATCACCTATGTTATCTAGATAGGTATTTCATTTTTGTAATCAATTTGAAAGCCCCTATAAAGCAAGGATTTTATTTTATTTTTTATAATGCAGCAGCTTTTTATAGTCTTTACAGCTAAGAAGTGCTCTTTCTCACTCATTTTTTTAAATCTTAAAAGTCTTGTTCACTGTAGGAAAGTTAGAAAACCCAGAAACTCAAAAGTAAGAAAATTAAAACTAACTTTATTCCATAATTTAGTATCAGTATTTTGTTATTAGATATATTTCTATGTGTCCATATATACACATAGACATATATAAAATATGTATATAGAGGGGCGCCCGGGTGGCTTAGTCAATTAAACAACCAACTCAATTTTGGCTCAGGTCATGATCCCATAGTTCGTGGGTTCAAGCTCCACAACAGGGTCTGCGCTGACAATGTGAAGCCTGATTAGGACTTTATCTGTCTCTGTCTCTGCCCCTCCCATGTGTTCTCTCTCTCTCTCTCTCTCTCTCAAAATAAATAGAAAAATAACTTAAAAAATACATATATAGAAAATATGTATAATTCCAAATAATTTATTATATTGAACATATTCATATCTTCCTTATGAAATATACTCCAATAGAATTTTAATTTTTTAATATTCTATTGATTCATTTAACTCTTGATGAAAATCCACAGAGCTAAATCTTTGCTTAATAATTTCTTTATCATAAATTCCTGTAAGTGAAATCTTCAAGTAAAAACTATCTTATTTAAGGCTTTTCTTTCATTTTATCCACTCCCATATACTTGTGTTAATTTCCCACTCTAACCTACAGTGTCTACTAGTGCTGCAAAATACTTTAGAATTCATCAAAATATTTAAGATTCATAAAAATCTTCATAGTAGAAATTACTATTTTATATATTTGAAAATGAGGCCAAATGAAAGGTTAAGGAATCTGTTCAGACATATATCTAATTAATGGCAAAGCTAGGATCTTCCATGGTGTTCTAAGCCTAGCATTCCTTTTCTCTACATGTTAGCTTTATTCATTCATCCATTCATTTGTTCATTTAATAAATATTTTGAATGGCTAGCTAGGTGATAAGGATATTGTGTTAAATATAGTTCCCAACTTCATAGAGCTTAAAACCTGACAAAGAAAGCAAAATAAATTGAATAACTGACTAGTTCTAAATTACCATAAGGCTACAGAAATAAAGAAAAAATATGATGAGCATGTATAGCAGGTGGACCTGATCTATAGACAGAAGTCAGAGAAGAGTTGCTCTGGATATAGGCCATCTAAGGTGAGACAGGAGAGGTAAATATATTTCATCTAGCCATGGAGGTCACATGGGGTATAAGTAAAAGGGAACCCTTTCAGATGAGAGTTTCTCAATTGCAGTGTCACTGATATTTGGATAGGTAACTCTTTGTCATGGGGAGCCATCATGTGCACTGTGGGAGACTTAGCAGCATTGCTGATCTCTACCCATTACATACCAATAATGTCCCATACTCCAGTTATAATAACCAAATTCCTGGGGGAGATGCAAAATCTCTCCTGGTTGAGAACCACTACTCTAGACTTAAGAAATAGCAGTTGCAAAGTGGGGATGGGGTACAGAGGGGAAGGGCATGGTATTTTCTAAAAATTGAAATAATGTGACTGGAACATGGAATATGAAGTGGAAACTGATTCCACATCAAGCAGGCTTCACACCATACCTTGAAAATACTGTTAATGATTTTGGACTGTATTTAAACAGCACTGGGACGCTAGCAAAGCTTGTAAATGACAGAGAGTGGTATGATTCAGATATATGTTTAGAAAATATTAGTTTCAGAGTTCTAGGTCAAAAGCAGATTAGAAGGGGTCAAAACCATATGTGAGGGAAATATTTAGGAGGCTTCTGAAGTAACCTATGTGAAGACAATAGATAGTTACTATTGAGATGGAGAAAACAAAACAGATTACAGAAATATTTAAGAGAATTAGTAGGACTTGATAATTGACTGGCTGTTGGAAATATAGAAGAGAGATTGTCAGGGACACCTGGGTGTCTCGGTTAAGCCTCTGCTTAGGCTCAGGTCATGATGTCATGGCTTGTGGGTTCAAGCCCTGAATTGGGCTCTGTGCTGACAGCTCAGAGCCCGGAACCTGCTTCGGATTCTGTCTCCCTCTCCCTCTGCACCTCCCCTGCTCTCACTCTGTCAATCTCTCTCTCTGAAAAATAAAAATAAACATTAAAAAATTTTTAAAAAAGAAAAGAGATAGTCAAAGATGACTGCTAAATTTCTGACTTATGAAACTGGATTGAAGGAAGTGTTATTCAAAAAATAGGAAAAAATAGAGGAGGATGAAGTTTCAAACAGATTCAAAGTTTATTTGTGACTGTGATGAATGGAAAATGATAGTAACCCACTCAATTACTCAACAAGCAGTTTGATACATGGACCTGGGGCGAGGCTATGTTGATCAGGGATATTTAACTATAATTTTCTTTTCTTGTAGTGTCCTCTCTGACTTAAGTATCAGGGTAATACTGACATAAAATGAATCTGGAAGTATTCTTTTCTTGTCAACTTTCTGGAAGAGTTGAGAAGCTTTGGTGTAATTCTACTTTAAACCTTTAGTAGAGAGGCATCTGTGTGGCTCAGGTGGTTAAGTGTTTGACTGGCTCAGGTCATGACCTCACGGTTCGTGGGTTCGAGCCCCACATAGGGCTCTGTGCTGACAGCTCAGAGCCTGGAGCCTGCTTTGGATTCTGTGTCTCCCTTTCTCTCTGCCCCTCTCCCGCTCATTCTCTCTCTCTCTCTCAAAAATAAATAAATGTTAATTTTTTTAACCTTTGGTAGAATTCACCAGTGATGTCATCTGTTTCTAAACTTTTATTTGTTGGGCTATTTCTGACTACCAGTTCAATTTCCTTAACTTGTTATAGGTCTGTTCAGATTTTCTATTTCTGCATGATTTAGTCTTAGTAGGTTTTATGTTTCCAGAAATTTAACCGTTTTTCTAGATTATCCAATTTGTTTATGCTTAGAATAGCCTCTTATGATCTTTTGTATTTCTGTAGTATCAATTGTAAAGTCTTTTGTTTCATTTCTGACTTTGAGTATTCTCTTTTTTTTCTTATTTACACTAAAGATTTGTCTATTTTGTTTATCTTTTCAAAAAAAAAGCACTTAGCTTTTTTAAGTCTTTTTTCTAGTTTTTCTAGTTTCTATTTGTTTTATTTTTGTTCTCATTTTGTGATTTCCTTCCTTCTGTTACATTTGGCCTTAATTTGTTCTTCGTTTTCTAGTTCCTTAGAGTGCGAAGTTAGGTTATTTATTTGAGATCCTTTTTTTTCTTAGTATAGATCCTTACTTTTTTTCCACTTAATGCTGTAAACATCCTCTTAGAACTTCATTTGCTGTATCCCATAATTTTTGGTATGTTGCGTTTCCATGTTTCTATCTTTATTTATTTCAGTATATATATATTTTTTTAATTTTGATTTATTCTTAGATCTTTTGTTTGTTTCCGAGTGTGTTTAATTTCCACATATTTGTGAATTTTCCAGTTTCCTTCCTTATTGATTTCTAGTTTTACACGACTACGGTTGGAAAACATTCTTGATACAATTTCAATCTTAAATTTGTTAAGACTTGTTTTGTGGCCTAATATATGATCTGTCCTGGAGAATATTCTTCATGTGCTAGAGAAAAATGTACATTCTGCTACTGTTAAAAAAATGTTCTGTATATGTCTGTTAGGTACATTTTGTCTAGAGTATAGTTTAAGACCAATGTTTCCATATTGATTTTAGGTCTAGATGATCAAATCATTGTTGAAAGAGGGTTAATGGAGTCCACTACTCTTATTGCATTGCCATTTATTTTCCGTCTCAGATCTGTTATTATTTATCATATATATTTAGGTCCTCTAATGTTAGGTGTATACACATTTACAATTGTTATACACACTTGATGAATTGACCTCTATTTTATTATATAATAATGTTCTTTGTCTCTTATTACAGATTTTTTTCTCCTTTTTTAATTTAAATTTTAGTTAGTTAACATACAGTGCAATATTGGTTTCAGGAGAAGAATTCAGTGATTCATCACTTTTATATAATACCTAGTGCTCATCACAAGTGTCCTCCTAAGTGTCCATCTCTCATCTAGCCCATCTCCCACCCACCCCTGTCTGTTAACCCAGTTTTTTTCTCTATCATTAAGACTCTCTTGTGGTTTGTTTCCCTCTCTTCTCTTCCCCCTTCTTCCCCATATGTTCATCTGTTTTATTTCTTAAATCCACATATGAGTGAAATCATATGATTGATTCATTTTGCTTAGCATAATGCATTATAGCTCCATCCATGTCATTGCAAATGGCCAGATTTCATTCTTTTTGGTGGCTGAGTTATAATTCATTGTGTGTGTGTGTGTATGTGTGTGTGTGTGTGTGTGTGTGTGTGTGTATGCCATATCTTCTTATTACAGTTTCTGACCTAAAGTCTATTTTGTCTGATCTAAGCATAGCTACCCCTGCTTTTTTTGGGTTTCCATTTGCATGGAATATCTTTATCTATCCCTTCACTTTGAGCTTATGTGTATAAATGTGATGTGAGTCTCTTGTAGGCAACATGTTGAGTCTTTTCTTTTCTCTTTTCTTTTCTTTTTTTTCTTTTTGGTTCATTCAGCTACTCTGTGTCTTTTAATTTGGGAATTTAATTCATTTACCTTTAAAGTAATTGTTAATAGGTAAGGATTTACTGTTGCCATTTTGTTAATTGTTTTCTGACTGTTTTGTACTTCTTTCTTGTTGTTTTCCTTTATGATTTGATGATTTTTTCTGAAGTAGTATGCTTTTGATTCTTTTTTTCTTTATCTTTTGTGTATCTATTATAAGGATTTGTCTTTAGGTTACCATGAGACTTAATAAAACATCCTTTAGTTAGAACAGGCTATTTTACGCTGATTATAATTTAAATTTGATTGCATATAAAAATTCTACCTGCTTATTTCAAACCCCCACACACATTACATTTTTTTGACATTGCAATTTACATTTTTTTATATTATGCATCCACTAAAAAATTATTGTAGTTATAGATATTTTTAACACTTCATCTCTTAACTTTTATGCTAGAGTTAAAAGTGATTTGCACATTTTGTTACAGTATAGAGTCTTCTGAACTTCTGAAAAGGTAGTACTATATACTACCTTTTACCAGTGATTTTTAAATTTTTTGTTTTTCTGGTACTAATTAGTGTCTTTTCATTTCAACTTAAAGAACTTCCTTTAGCAATTCTTGAAAGGCAAGTCTAGTGGTGATGAGCCCACTCAGGTTCTGTTTGTTTGGGAAAGACTCTCTTTCCTTCACTTCTGAAGGACAGTTTTGTTGGGTCAAGTATTCTTAGTTGGCAATATTTTTTCTTTCACCACACTAATTTCATCATCCCACTCTCTAGTTTTCAAGGTTTCTGCTGAGAAGTCACCTGATAGCTTTATGGAGATTCCCTTGTATTAGCCAAGTCACTTCTCTTGCTGCTTTCAAACCTCTCTCTTGATCTTTGATTATAATGTGTTTTGGTGAAGACCAGTTTGGGTTGAACCTCTTGGGGACATTAGAGCTTCATATACCTGGGTATACAAATCAAGCCCAAATTTGGGAAGTTTTCATACATTATTTCTTGAAATAAGCCTTCTTCTTTTTCCTTTCTCTCTCTTTCACTATTCCTATAATATGTATATGGGTCTTCTTTATGGTATCCTATAAATCTTGTAGGCTTTCTTCACACTTTTCCATTCTTTATTTTCCTTTTTGTTCCTCTTACTGTGTAATTTCAAATGATATGTCTTCAAGTTTACAGATTCTTTTTTCTGCCTTATCATGTTTGTTGTTGATGCTTTCTATTGTAATTTGCATTTCATTTATCATATTCTTCAGCTCCAGAATATGTTAGCTCTTTTTGTAATGATTTACCTTTGTTTGGCTTATTTGTTTGATGTATTGGTGTCCTAATTTTGTTGAGTTGTCTATCTGTGCTTTCTTGTAGTTCACTGAGTTTCCTTAAAACAATTATCTTGAATTATTTTTCCAGTAATTAAAAGATATATATTTCTTTGGAGTCCGTGACTGGAAAATTATTTTGTGGCTTTGCTGGTGTCATCTTTCCTTCTCTTCCCTTCTCTTCCCTTCTCTTCCCTTTCCTTCTTTCATGTTTCTTGTGGCCTTGGTTGATGTCCAAGCATTTAATGAAAAAGTAATTTCTTCCTAATTTTGCAGACTCGTTTTGGTACAGAAATAACTTCACCTACAGGTGAGTGTGAGGACACCAGCTGAATGGGGTTTGACAGTTCTGAGTCTGGAGAGGGTTCATCAGTGCAGTCTCTGCCAGCTGAGGACAACATCATTAAAGACTGTAGGAGTCCTCAGTCGCCAAAGCTATGGGTGTCTGAAGTGGAGATGAGTGCTGTTGGGATCTTTAATGGTGATGGCTTCCAGGGTCCCCCTGATTTCTTTTTCTTCCTTATGAAATGTCATAGCCAATGGTATACCTCTTGTTTCCAGGTCTAGCTCATGGGTGCACTTGAACTGGCACTGGTGTCACCTGTGGAGTGGCATGGAGTCAGGTTCTGGAGATTGACCATGTGTGCAGTGATTATATCTCTAGGGTCTGGTGTGTAGTACAGGAATTTATGGATTAATTGTGGATATAGGGTCTGAAGTACAGGCTCACATGGAGCAATAGCAGCACTGGGATCTGAGGTGAAGGCAAACCTCAGGTGGCAACGTTTAGTGTCTGAAGTGCAGGTTGTGGTGTGATCATGGAGCTAGGATCTGAAGCATGGGTGTGCACGGAGTAGCTCCAGCTCTGAGTTCTGGGGCATGTGCAGAACTGGAAGAAATGGCTTACCTGGTTCTTGGCTGGCACAACAGCAGCTCTTTCTTCTTGTGTAGCTAGTCTCAATTATTCTACTGTGTTTTGCTGCATGTTCTTAATTAGAATTGTGAGTTCTCCCAGGGCTATTTTCATTCATGGATAGCTATCTAATTATTTTTGCATAGGGACAAAAGCTGGTATTGCCAACTCTGCCACCTTGCTGATGTCACCCTTACACACACACTTCTGATCTTTGAACAGCCTCCTCTCTATTCTCTGGAAAGGTGTTTTTGAACATTCTCCACTGCCTTTAAACCTCAGATATTCTCTGTCCCTGTTCTTCTTAGCAGATGACTTTGCCTTCAACTGTATAGAGAAAATAAAGACCATCATACAGGAAAGTCTCAACTTTTCCACCAAAACAAAACAAAAATAAAAGCTGATGGCTTTCCTCACCCTCTTTTTTCCCCCTACTACAAAGGGAGTGCCACCTTAAGTACCAAAAGTCATTGATTCCATGTGCATTCTGTATCCTAATCTTCCTACTCCTTCAGGAGCACAAGCAAGTGTTTCTCTCTGCTCAGTTCTTCACCCTTCTCTCTACTTTCTCATAACAATTTAAATATGTTCAAGCCTCTCCCATCTTATAAATAAACAAACAAATAAACAAATACATAAATAAATAAAGGGAAAACTTCTCCTAATCATATTCCATATCAATTCCATATCACACTACTCCCTAGTCTCCTTCCTTCTTCATATACAACCTGTTTAGGATAACCACCACTTTCCCTTGTGTCCATTTTCTTATTTTCCACACCAACTCTGACTCATTAATATGGCATATGCTTCACCACTACATGAAAATGGGTGTCATAACTGCTATCATTATCTAACAATCATTTCTATATCCTCACCCTACCAGACTTCTTAGCAGATTCCAAACATCTGAGCTCTCCCCATCATGAAACACTCTGACTTCTTAGCTTCTGTCTTCAGTTTGTCTTTTCATTTCAATGTTTCCTTCCCTTTATTGGCTCTCCCTTTAGTCTCAGATCTTTATGTGCCTGATCTCCTCAAGCCTCAAACATACATCCCCCAGTTTTTTAATTCCACACTTTTTCTAGGTTTTCTTTGTTAATTCCTATGACATTTATTACATCTCCATGACAATGACTTCCCAATCTTTCTTTAATGTACATACCTTCTCTGAGCGGAATTAAACAGTGCCTTAAAAAATCATACACCATGATCAATGTGTGACTTGGTTTCTAAACCTTAGCTTACATGAAGACCCACAAGGAGCAGGGCTTGTTTACAGAGATTCCTGAGCTACAAACATAGAGCTTCTGTCTGGTGGGTCGGGGGTATGATCTGAAATGTTGCATTCTAAGAAATTCCCAGCTTTTGCTGATCCTGCTAGTTGAAGGACCACACTTTGAGAACCATTGCTTGACATTCCAGAGTAGGAATTGGCAAACTACAAACTAAAAACCATTTTTACATTTTAAATGCTTGAAAAAAAAATCAAGAATAATATTTCCTGACATGTGAACATTATATGAAATTCAAATTTTAATGTATATTAATAAAGTTTTATTGGAACACATTATGCAATGTCTATGGCTGTTTTCTCACTACAACATCAAAGTTGAGTAGTTGTAATAGAATTATCAGTTGTGACAGTGATCATATGGCTTGCAAGTATAAAATATTCACTATCTGGTCCTTTACAGAACCAGCAGCTGACCCTGCTTTAAATAATTCTCAACCTAGCTGCACATTAGAATCACCTGAGAAGTTTTATAAAATACTGGTGCCTAGGTTCTATCTCCTGAGATTCTGATATAATTGGTCGTCTGTAATACAATCTAGTGGATCCTTAACATTTAAACATATCTTATCTGTCCTAATTAAATACAACAAAAAGCAAGCAAACCTACCAAAGTTATTCTGCGTGTAAGAAACCTACCAAAGTTACTCTGTATATAAGAAAGAACTAGACACTATGACTTCCTTATTTCATATTTAAGGGAAATTTTGTCCAGATACATGAATTATTTGTCCATATTAACAGACATTGTTGCTGTTATTATAAAGAGGAGAGAGAGAGAGAAATGCAAACTAAATATATGTAGATGTCACATTCTAAATTAAGTGCTTAAGGTAAAAATTGACAAGAATCAACTTTACTTGATAGCTACCTTTTCATCTAAGAAACACAGTAGTTGGCCTGTGTTAAAGGCCATGCTTTAAGAAAAATATATTACACACTAGACTTGCATGGATTCTAGGGGGATGTCTACCCTATAGGAAGTACTCAGGAGCTAACATCCTCAGGAATAGTTACATTTCCATTCCTTGTGTCATGATCAATAGGCAAATCCCCTCACAGCTCCCTTCCTGTGTCTTTTTTTCTCTCCTTTACTGAGAGAGGATAGTTGGATAAATAGTTCATTGTAGGTGAGGCCCCTGTAGTATATAGACAGTGTAAAAGGAAAAATGAAAGGAATAATGTCTGATTTCCCTTTCTTTCTAAGCCTCCTCCCAATCACCAGTGATGAACACTGTCAAAATTTACACACACACACCCCTCTACCACAATTATATATAAATATGTACACAAATATAGGCTCATACTATACAAACTCTTCTTTTATGTTTACGCAACCTTCTCTTATGTTTAAGATTGTAACTTGAATATCTCTTGATATAAGAATTTGTACATGTACCTCATATTTTTCTAATAATTGCATAGTATCCTGTGGTATAGATAAATTGTAATTTTACAGACAAGTCTTGTGTTAATGGATATTTATAATACATATGTATATATGTGTATGTGTATTTCTATCTCTATGTCTACATCTATCTGGTATAAATTCCCAGGAGTCCAGGTGGAATCAATACATCAAAGAGAATCTGTCTTTTAAAATATTTCATAGATTTGATGCCCTTTATAAAGTCTTCGTCATTAGTACTTGATACATCAATTTAAAAAATCTTTTCTAATTTTTATTCTTTTCCCTAAATATGAAGGACGTGGAACATTTTAAATATTTTGTGGTCTTTTGAACTACCACTTTATGTTCTTTACCTCTTTTTTAATTCAGTTTCATACTTTTTCTTAGTGAGTTATGAAAATTCTTTGTATTTTTAGGAAATATTCCATTGAATATGTTGCATTTTTCCCATTTTGCCATTTGTCATTGTGTATATACTTTAGCCAACCAGAAGTTTTATATTTTTATATAGTCACAGTTGTTTATTTTTTCTTATATGGCTTCAGGTTTCTCCACTCCATTATTACATATCAAAACCAAAACCAAGTCTGTTTTCTTCTAATATGTTTATTACTTCAATTCTTATACTTAAATTTTGATCCATCTAGACTGTTTCACTGATGGGATTTATCTTTAATCTTCTCAATGACACTAGGAGTGAAGTATTATCCCCATTTTAGACATCTCCATTTTATAAACGGTAAAAGAGAGGATCTGAGGTGGAACTAGTTTTCCAGGACTCCTTGCTCATGAGTATTGGAACCTAAATTTACTATGCTGTATCAAAATATATCATTTTGATATATCATTTATTATATACAAATATATTATAGAATTTATATTATCTTTTCGCCAGTTAACATTTCCTTCTACCATAGCAAATGCTATTCTTTTAGTAGGTACATTGTCCTGTTGAACTCTGCCTAAAAGTAGGGAATACTTTTAGTGGGACATTGTCATTGTGGTTGGTGCTTTTCCTGCACTGAGAGGATAGTTGGATCTATAAAATGAGAGTAGTAAGTCAGCAGTCCTAATATAGTTAGGCAAATTAGGCAGTAAATCTACAGGTTTGGCTCAGGTCCTTACCAGGATACTATGGGGGTAGATAGGTGTACAGAGGAGTTTTAAGCAGATCTTCAACGTAAGAAGAGACTTTCTTTAGAATGTACATACATTGGGGCCCCTGAGTGGCTCATTCTATTAATGATTGGTTTGGGTCATGATCCTGAGGTTTGTGGGTTGAGCCCTGCATCAGGCTGTCTGCTGTCAGCATAGAGCCTGCTTCAAATCCTCTGTCCCCTTCTCTCTCTGCCCCTCCTCTGCTTGCACTCCCTCTCTCAAAAATAACTAAACATTTAAAAAAAGAAAGTAAATACATTAACACTGTATCTGAAGTTTTTCAGAAGTTGTCCCTGATTGCCTCCCAGGAAAACCTACATGTGCTTTTTCACCTGTAACTTCGTTTTTGTTTAATTCTTCCCTGTAAATGGTTCTGAGATTTGTAACATTTCCCAGCTCCTTTCTGTTTCTTTTGGGACATCCAAATACCCTAGGGTCTATTAAAATAATAAAAAAGGTGTTATAAAATTGATTTTCCCCTCCACAATCCCTAATTGGAAAAAAAACCACGCTTAACAATACTTACTGACAGGTTAAAAAATTGGTTTTTAAGAATCTTCTACACCCCCAATAGAGAAAATGTGCTTTAAAATTCTAAGTTTTTCATGTTAGTGAGTTGCTATGTTTGGGCTTGTTTATCTGGAAGTAGCTGCAGGAAATGTGACCTGCTATGACCTCAGGGGAGAAAAGTGTTATGAACTGAAATGTTTGGTTTTGCACTTAAAGCCATTAATAAAAGTTGTGGAATGATGAGAGTTGGGCCTCCATGTTGATGTTTTAATGTCCTGGAAGTCCCTGGTTGTGCTGCAAGTGCTTACAATTTGTAATTACCTAGGCTCATATGACAGACGGAACTGGGAATCAAATTAAGTAGCTGCCTTCTCTTATGTATGATGCTAGAGAATCTCCAGCTTAAGATAAGATTGCCTTTTTTCCTTCCTAAAAAAAGGCACAAACAATGACAGCCCAAAATAGCTATTTAGTCAGAACTGACGACACTTTCTGAATGCTTGTCATTAAGGGAGAAATAGAAAATCCTGATTTTCTTCTTCATTTAATTTCTCTCCCTTAAATACCTTGCTTCCTCCTGAAGCCACCTCACCTCATTGCCCAGGAGAAATGCCCAGTGGTTCTGACAGTGCCTCAGCACCACTGCAGGCTCCAGAGGGGAGGTGGCTTATGCAAAACATATTAAAGAAAAATCCTAAAAGTCACTGCAGCTTTTTCTAGTGAGTTATGCTGATCTTCCCTGTTGCTGTAAGCTGATGGGGAACGTCGTGGCAAAGACATAACCACTCTTTTTCCTCCCACTATTTTTGCTGCAGTGAGAACTGTTCATTTCTGCTTGCATTTCACCAGATAGCTTTAGAATTCTAGCTGAGAATTAGGGCTTTCTAAGGCTGGAAATAAGAGTTTAGAACCTTAAATTGGACTTTGTCCTTTTGGCTCAGTAAAAATTGAGTTAATTTGCAGCCTCCGGTGCCTGACTGGAATGACAACAGACAGTGGGATCTGACGATGTTTTTGAATTAAGTTTTTTTTTCCCCGTATGGATTCATGGGGGCAGAAGCTTTTATTTTTCTCTCTTGCTCTTTCCCTCCCTGAGCCAGCTGAACATATTATTCAGCAGCAATAACTACTGAATCTATGGTTATGTTATCCCCTGGAATTTTCTATCTTCATTCCAATCCCATCCTCTATATTGATTTTAATTTACCAATAAAGCTTAATTTTGGAAAAAATAGATGCAGTGTTTTGGTAACAAGCCTAGTAATTTTAGATATCTCTGGAAGATGTAACAGATATTACAGGACAGGGAAGAAAGAGAAGGTGGTATTTCTCAGGCATGTAACCACAGATCACCCCAGGGGAAGCCGGCTTACATTTAGGGGACTTTAAGAGACCATGATCCTTTGGTCTTGTTCTTATTCCACATGAAAAAGCAGAATGAAATGTGTTTGCAGTGATTTGTAGTATTGGCCAAACAGGGTGCTGCATCAGAACAGCCTGGAATCTAGTGCAGAGCCCATATTAAACCTCCTAAGGAAAAGGGGTTTCCTCTTCATTTAGAGTCTACCCGGTGCAGTCCGCTGTAAAGTATCTAATAGGATAACACCAGGGCTCTCCAGAAATATAAGTAACTCATTGGTTAAATTTCATTCTTCACCTTTCCCCCCCCTCCTTCCTGAGTGAGCTCATTCATCCCTCCCTTTTTTTTTTTTTTTTTTTTAACCCAGTGATTTAAAATGCTAGAAGGAAAAGCAACTGAAGTCTTAACTTTCAGATGCTGAATTCTCAGCTAATTGAAATTACTGGGCACAATGCTATATATAGCCAATGAAGAGATTTTGAGCTCTCACTCAGTGCCTTCAAGACATGTCGTTTTGTAGTCAGAGAAAACAGAGATCAATGCATTTTCAAACTGACAGAGGGAACGGATGCTCCTTAGTAGCACATGCCCAGGATCGTGTGTGTGGGGCTTGCGCTGTGCTGAGAAGCTGAATACCGGTCCATATGCTCCTTATTTACTGCAATGTTCTTTGCATGTTACTGTGCACTCCGGACTAACGTGAAGGTAAGAGGAGGCGAGCCGGCAACTGGGCACAATATACATGTTAAACCAGCTGCAGAAAATGTCTACCTTGTGTAGCTTCAGGACTTTTCCGATTGCTGGCTGAGCAGGCAGATTATTACAGGTGGTTGCAAGGGCTTTGTTTTATTGTTGCCGAGCAGCCTCACTGGGGGAGCATGTTGGAAGCTGCTGTGAAGTGACCTTCAGGTTTAACTGTTTGTTATTCAGGTTCAGGCTCACAGTTGGGGGGTGGAGTTGGGGGAGGACAAGATGAACATTATTTAGGTAGGCCAGAACCAAGAAATCAGAGAAGATAAAAAGCTATACAGCATGCTTTAGATTAGGATTTAAAGTCTTTCTTTTAAAAAGTGCTGTGAGCTGCCTGTGCTCGTGCAGCTTAATTGATTAACAGCCGAGGATTAAATTTAGTGGTTCTAATGGCATTAGGATACGATCTGTGGGATATCTGACCATCCTGTTCATATAAACAAATTATTATCATTGGAAGTTGCTGATATTGATCATACAAATCCTCTGCTTGGGGTGGGCTCGTTGCTTCAGCTGCGTGGGCGCCACTGCCCCACCGGTCACCCCGCTGCCATTCACTTGCTGTAGCTAATGAGCCTCCGAAGTTGAGCCTAAGTTTGGGAGATTTGCCCCTTGTCCGGAAGGACTGCGTTATTATTGGAGAGGTTTTCTGACACTGTTCATTCAGCAGTGAGCCAGACAGGCCAGCTGTGGAATTCCAGTTGCATAATTTAAGTGAATTACATCTCTGTTAGCTTTTTGAACTTGTGTTTCTTATTGAAGGAAGTCCAAAAATGATTGCCTTTCAGAAAAAAAAAAAATTAAGGCAGTTAAGATTTAATACCTAAAATAAGAATCTTCAAAACATATCAATGTCAAGTGTTTTCCCCTTTTATTTTACTGGGGAGTATTTTTAATGTGTCTGGGCACTAAAGTTTTGTTTTCTGTGTTTACAAGTTTTATTAAAGTGCTCCCTGCTGCTCACTCTTTTGTAAGACTTTTTGTTTTCTATTTGAATTTCAAACAGGTAGTATTTATGTTTTGATGACCAATGCTTTTACAACTATAGCCTGACAGCATTCCATGGATCATTTCACAGAGTTCTACAGAATTTACTTTTTACTACTTTTAAGGTTGAAGTTAACCTTAAAAGTAGCAATCATTTTTCCCCCCATGCCTATGATGGATCTAGCAAACAAGATGCAAAGAAAGATATTTAAAAGCCTACTAGAGTGTGCCCAAATGTCAACTTGGCTTTCTCTGTCACCATTTCCTCTTCCTAATTATGGTGTATGGCATGCATTGTCCTGTAAGCTCAATGAATTGTAAATGATTTCCCTCCTTATATTTTTTGAAAGAACAAAGTGTTTAATTTTTTTCAGAGAAATTCCATAAATAATTTTAGATGAAGAGATAACAGTTGTTTTGATAGTCCGTTTTCATATTTCAGATGTGCAAGAAAACCTGAGTCCAAAGTTACTTTAATATGGGTTTTGGGATTTTTTTTGTTTTGTTTTGTTTTTACTCATGACTATTATCAGTGGTTTTTGGGTTGAACTGTAATTTTTCTCAGTTAAATTCATAAGCAAAGAAATGAAAAGATGTTTACCAACAACATCTTAATTCAGATGCCTTTTGGATAATACATTCTTAGTACTTTGGTTAGTCTGAACTTCAGTGGAAGTTCAGAACGTGCACATCATTGCCACATACAACACATAAAACCTTGCTTTGAGTTGTTTAACTCCAATTTTAAATGTGCTTAATTCCTTTCGATAAATAGTTCTTGAACTTTCTTGTATAATTTTCTTTTCGGGTTATCTTTTCCTTCTGAGACAGCAATGTTTGCAAAAGAATTTACAACTCACTTGTGGTCTGATAGTTCATCAAATTGGCACAATAAAATCTTATCTGATATTTTTATTTTTTAATTTTTGTTTTATTTCAAGTTACATTTTAAAGTATTTGATTTTATTTCTTTGTGCCTAGAATTATTTATTTGCTTGGTTCTTGTAAAGTCTTTTTCATAGTGTATATAGCCTCTTAGGTTTACATGATTTAATGTGATTGGTGTTACAGTGACCCAAAACTTTAAGGTGGTTAAGATTCAAAAAATAGAAACATCTCTTATTTATTTATTTTTTTCTACACAGAATAAGCCATAAATATCCCTTCTTTTGTTCTACAATGATTGTTTTGTTAAATGAACATTTATGATATAGTATAGTCAAAATAATTTTTTGAGAGTGGGATATTTCATTATATTTCATATATGTTTTTATGTAACACAGGCATTAAACTTGTGCTGAATATATATGCCATACATATGCATCTCTCTATATATAGTACACCCACAATATACATGTATATATAGTGCACACACACTCTACACACACACATAGAACTTACAGCTATCAGAATGTGATTCATGGATCACCATTTATTCATTCATCTGTGAAAAGATTTTTGAAGGACAGTTGTGATTTTTGCCCTGTGCTGGAGTCTGGGAAACTAATATCAATAGAAAACAGTTTTTGCTTTCAAGAAGTTTACAGTCCTGGAAAGGCAACGGACATATGCACAAATAAGTGGTTTGAAATATTACAGGACTAGTAATGGAAGTCTTTACAGCGCATTGTAGAGACAAAACAAAACAGAACACTGGCCAATTTTACATGGACTGGTCAAGAAATGTTTCACTGTGAAGTCACCTCTGAGTTGAATCTTGACAGCTGATGGAGTTTTGCCAAGCAGCCTGAAGTAAAGAAGGCATACCAGGTAGAGGGAATGACAAAAACGTGGAAATAAGAAGTAGAGCACTTTGGAGAGCTGCAAATAGTTTGAAATGGATACAGCATGGGGTCTTGCAAGACTGAACAGTAAATTAATAAGGCAAAACAAATAAATGGGAGCTAAAGCCAATGCTGTGGGAATTGATCATCACAATCTAACTATTTAGAAATTGTGTTACTTGTCACCTATTTCTGGAAGGAGAGCTTTCTGAAGAAGGAAAGGAATGAAAACTTTTAATCAAAGGATATTATTTATATTCTGGGGTTGTTTTGTTGATGTTAGCTCTAAGTTGTTTGAATTTGATAAATATTCATATCATATTGACTTGGATTTATCTTTTAATTTTTTAAAGAATATGATTAGAACAATTTAATTTCAGACTGCTCACACCAAAAGGGGCAATGTGATCATTATATAGATGTGTAAGTCATCATCTCAAATTGCTTATGTTGTACCAAAACTATGTCTTTGATAAGAAAGCATAAAAAGTTGTACCAGATGTCCATATCATCTTGTCTATAGAAATGGCTCTATTTTTGAAAGTAATGATACTGATAATAACATATCCAGATGATACTTTTTGTTTTTCTAAATAATTCTACGTTCCCCATCTTAATATTTCCCCTTTTCACCCTACTGCTCTAAACATACCCATTTACACACACAAATGCATAATCTCTGAAATATGAATGGCAAGTATTAGACCCATTTCAAAGATAAGAAAATTAAGATTGAGAAAAGAAATGACTAGTTCCTCTATTCCATACTGTGTCAGAAGCAAACCTAATATAGGGCTTAGATCTCTTGACCTAGTTTACTTTTACTTCTCATTCTAGTTAATCCTTCTGCCTGCCTCATAGATTCAAGAATTCTCTTATTTTTGAAATCCCTTGGGAGTAAATATAAGAACTTTTTTTTTAGAAAAAGAGTATACCGAAATGATTTAAGTTTATTTATTCTGAGAGAGAGAGAGAGAGAGAGAGAGAGAGAGGCAGAGAGAGCTTAATTCAAGGCTTGATCTCACTGTTCATGAAATCATGACCTTAGCCAAGTTCAAGAGTCAGATGCTTAACTGACTGAGCCACCCAGCTGCCCCTGTAGCATAATGATTTTAAAGCATAGGTTTTTGGGATTCCAAAAGAACTATGTTTAAGTCTATTTTTCCCACTTATTATGCAGAAACTTTTTTTGCACAAAAATTTTTTGACCTACCTGAAATTCATTTTTTTTTCATTTGAAAAATAGAAATAATAATACCAATTGGGTTTTATAAGAATTATGTGAGATATGGCAGGTGAACAATGTAAAAAATCTTAGCATATAGTAAGTACTAAATCAATTTAACTCATAACTGATAAAGTTTAGGCCACTGAATAGACTTGCTTTCAGTAAAAATCATGTTAAGAAATTCTAGGAATTAAGCCCATTTAAAGAAATGGCTCAGATATAACATCCCCTTTTCCACCACTATTACCATCACTACCACACATGCACATAAAGTAGCATGTAAACTCCATGGAAACCAGGATTTCAGTTTGTTTTGTTCAAGTCTCTAAATCATCAGTATCAAGAACAATGCCAAGTACATAGTAAGTGCTCAATAAATATTTGTTAAATGATTGCAATAACTGAGTCCCAGATTTCTCTATATTTCCCCCCAGATTTGTTTATCTTAATGCTTTTTAAATTATTTTGAGAGAAAGAAAAAGGCAAAACCATAAACTTTAAAGTCATTATATGCTTATTGGATGCCTAACTACTCTACTACAATTCAGACATTCATCATGCTCATTTCTACCAGGTTTATTCAATGAAGTAATTCTTTTTTAGACACTGTACCCTTTTCTACCTCTGAGCACTTGCTAGAGCTATTTCCTGCAGTGGGAATCCCTTCTCTCTATGGTCATGCTTGTCTCAATTGTGTTCTTCTTTTAAGAAACAGAACAGGGTGTCTATCTTCCAAGAAGCGGATACAGCCACATAACTTCCTTACTTTATCCCTCCTTTGACTTAATGAGTGCAATTTTTATGTCATTCATAGTGGTAGAACTTATATTGCCTTATGTCATCACTTGCCATTATTATCTTTCATTGCTAGGTAATTTTTACTATGTTTGGGTATCGCCCTCATGGAAACTAGATTTTAAGCATTTTGAGTACAAAAGCTATACACATTTTGTTCATTTTTTTCTTGTAGTTTGTATGTTGGGAATTTAAGAAAATGATGGAATGACTGATTGGAAGGTACACTTGTAGAAACCCCACCTCCTTATGTTACTGATGCCTACTCTTAGCTAGACTTCATGATACATCCCACATATTGATGCTTTTAATAAACACATTATTTTGTTGTAGGCAGAGCTTGGAGTCATGAATCAGAATGTGTGGACAGTTTGTGTAACACCTTTGGCTCATCCAAATCAGGAGTGGTCCCTCTCAGGGTTTCAGTTGAATAATTATCTCTTTCAGGAGGCCAATAATATAAGTCCCTCACTGGGCCCATATATTATGGCCTCCATATGGTGTGTACCTACTCAGTATATTGGGTTTGTAATACCTAAGCCTATTGATGTATTGGATTTACAATTTATAATGAGGCTCTTTAATTCAAAACTTAAAAAATTACAGGGAATTAATTAATAAAGAATAAACAGCACAGCAAACAATAGCAATAATAGCTAGCATTTGTTAAGCTCTTACCATAAGCCTTGGACGACAACAATAACTTGGCCCTTATTCATGTTTTCCAGTGACCTACAATATAAGAATTATTATACATTATTATTTTACATCATTATTATTTTACAGGTGAGGGAAACTGAAGTTTAGGTAACAAAAATAATTTGCCTGATGTCACACAAATATTAAATGCCTGTGAAGTTAGCTTTTAAATCAGATCTGTTGTACCATAAACCTTTCCTAAAAAGGTAATATAAATATATGAAATATAACTTTTATCTTACATATACCTCAAATCTTTTTTTAATAAGGTAAGGAATTAAATAAATAATAAAATAGCATATGTTTTACATAGTCTGTCCTTACCATTCCTTCTCTTCACTTTTTGGAGTAAATGATTGTTAGAGTCAGAGCATCAGGTTTTGTTCTGATTTTACATTCACTCAGTCACCAAATATTTAATGAGCATCTATTATGTGTCAGACATTGACCTAGTTGCTAAAAATACAGGGTGGAATAAAACAGACAATAAGCAGACAATATTCTCTATCCTTATAAAATTTAAATGCTAGTAAAGTAGATGGGCAGTAAAAGAGACAGTTAAGTAAAATGCATAGTGTATAATGGCAAATGCTGGAAAGAAATAGAGTATCAGAAATGTGAATGTGGAAAGGGGTTGAGGTTACAGTTTTTGATAAAGTGGTTAATGAGAGCCTCACTAGGTTGGTGCCTTTTTTAAATTATTATTTTTAATGTTTATTTAATTTTTTTTGAGAGAGAGAGAGAGACAGAGCATAAGCATGGGAGGGGAAGAGAGAGAGAAAGACACAGAATCTGAAGCAGGCTCCAGGCTCTGAATTGTCGGTACAGAGCCTGATGCTGGGCTCAAACTCACGAACAGTGATATGATCTGAGCCGCATCAGACACTTAACATACTGAGGCACCCAGGCACCTAACTAGAATGGTGATGTTTGTATAAAGGCCTAAAGAATGTGAAGGGATTTTCTGTGTAGGAAATGGTAACACAGCGTAGAAAGGCCCTGAGGTGGAGCCTGGCCAGCATTTTAAGGAATGCCTAAGAAGCCATTGTGGCTGGCAAGAGAAAAGAGCAAGAGTGTGTCAAAGTGAGCAGATCATGTAGGGTTTTGTAGGTGAGGCTTTTTCTCTCAGTGAAATGGGAAGCCAGCAAGAGTTTTAGAAGAGGCAGTTGACTTGGCCAATGTTTTCACAGGGTCACTCAGGCTACTGTGTTGAAAAGAGACCAAGAGGGCAAGGGCTAGAGCAGAGGAGGTGGTTAAAGGTCCTACAATAATCCAGGTGAGAGATGTTAATAGTTTGGGTCAGATTGGTGCCAGTGAGACTGGGGGCAGGCTGTCTAGTTCTGTTATATAATTTTACTTGTAGATATTTATCTTCATTGTTTCCTGCCCTGTTATTGAGATCTCCTCAGCTCTGGGGGTCTGGTTCTCAGCTCTTCTGTACTTGACCAGCATTAATTAGAGAAAAATGCTTTGCTATATGGTTGCCATTGCAGTTTTACTGCTTTTTAATTCTCTGAACATTTTGAAGGGTAGTTACCCAAGATTTATGTCATACATGTACATTCACACCTTCGTTTTATTTTTGGCTTCAGATCTTGTGATCCTTAGGGAACACCATACCTTGGTTCTTAAACGAATCTACTCTAAGCTACTTGAGGGTAGAAAGCATGTCTTATATGCATTATATCCTCATCACAAATGATCAATATGCATTTGCTAAATGAGTGATTGAATGAATGAATGTTAACTACTTAAAAAGTTGGACATATTTTGTAGAATATGTCTTTGGATTAAACATGGTACTACCAAATAAGAATACATACACAAGAAGGAGAATTGATTTTGCTTTCAACAAATTTCCTCTATAATGGCAAATTATCACCTCTTTTATGACAGTATTTCTCCAACATCAGAATCTCTAGGGAAGCAGCCTGGGAATCTGGAAATTATGCTAGGTAATTCTTACCAGAAGACAAGTTTGGAAAACACTGTCTTATGTTTGGAATTAAAGCAGTGAGTCAACAAATTTGTTGAGAAACTGTTGTATGTTAATATTTGTATTAACATACAACAGAGAGATATATCCAAAGTTTTTCAAATTTTTTAGACCAGAACCTATATTAGCAATATAAATTAAAAACTGCAACTCAGTATGTATACGTTTCTCAAAGCAATACTTAACTTTCTCAAAAGCTATGCATTCTGACATTTTATATTCTATTTTTACCTTCTAAAATTTTGTCTCCTTTTTATAATTTTGCTCAAGATTTTCTAGATGTGTTATAATCAGAAAAATGGTTGAGGAATTACAATTCATACTGGCCCACTTAAAACTTATTCCTTCCATTTACCTTTATTCATGAATTTGAATGGGTACAGAATGGGTTATAACTCACAATTTGAAAAACATATAACATGTTCCCTGCTTTAAGGAACATACAACCTTAATTAGGAATATGAGTCTGAGAGATGAATTATAATAGTCCGCAAACACCAAAAGGGAAGTATGTGAGAGCCCTGACTGAACACAGCTAGGTGTCCATATAGCCTGGTTCATTTACTGATTAGTATACTCATTTGAAAATTCACAGTTCAGCACTTGCTACCCTGCCCTGGCCCTGGCCTTGGAGATTTAGCCTGTTCATCTACATACCTCAGTGTGCCTTATAGCAATAGCTCACGTTTAAGGAATATTAGAGACGTGATGTGATATGAGGCATCATTCAAAGCACTTCAGTCATTTAATCTTCACAATAACTAGAAGGTTTTTTTTTTTTTTTAATTAAACCCACTTTATAGGTGAAGGGACTGAGTTACAGAGGTTTAGTTGTCTAGGGTCTCACAGCAAGTAACTGGTATGAGCATAAATGCCAGACACAGGAACCAACGTTCAGGATAGGGCAATACCTGGAAGGAAACCACTCTTACTCTTGAGCCTTGCTCTGGTGTTTCTCTTCTGTTTCTGATTCTCTTCACCAAAGGGGTGGCTTTCCCCTTATTTTGGGTGTGTCATAGTTTCTGACATTAGCCAGTGTCCAAAAGAATTCCCATGGGCCTGGTAAGCTATACCCTCACATGATTGTAGAGGTGCTTACACTTAAGAGACATTCATAACCAATTGAAGTATGGACACCTTTTGAAAGAGGTCAATTTACTCAGCTCTGCTCTTGTTATTACTGTAGTAAATAAGGTAATAAAACCCTCCAGGATGAATTGGTATTGCTAGGAGAACCTAGCTCTTGAGAATTGAAAAGGGAAAGATGAACAATAAAACAAAGAGACATTTGACCCTGGGAAGGTCTGGCCCTAAATATTTCTCAAATGTAAACAAGATCTTTTCTTTTCGTTTAGACTTCTGAAGGACTTTGACAAAATAGGCAGAATTTAATTGAAAGAAGCTGAAGGAATTGTCTTCCTTCAGAATGAAAGTTAAATGAATAGCACGAGACAAATTTTAAGTCTNGATGTCCTTTGATTTACATTTTCTTTAAAAATGTATATATAGATTATTTTTTTTTTACTGTTGCAACTAGATTCAAAGAGAAAAGTGAGGCTATGGGGTATGCAGCGAGCCTAGAATGGAGGGATTTGGGTAGATTTCTGGAGCAGTTCCCTGAATCTTGTTGGGGCAGCTAAAGGAGACTGAATTTATGTTGGTCATTTCATTTATAATCTGTACTCTTTCAAACTCTTTAGGAAAAGTATATGTAGAAGTCAGTTTTCAATGGATCAGTATAAGTTATATCTCAACTGCTCATATGACTGTAAAAGTACTATTTGCTAATTATAGAAATTACATGAAGTACAGAGAAGAATTTATACTTCCTCATAACCTTAATGCTCATATATAAAATCTCTGCATTCTTTTTATTATTAAATATATGTGTGTATGTGTGTATATATGAATGTCTATGTGTGTATATATGAATGTCTATATGTATATGTATCACATATACAGGATCAAGATATATTACGTATACCCTGTTTTTCGTTTAGTACCCTATTACAAGAACATTCTCACATCACTAATATTTCTTTATAAGCATCTTTGTAAATGGTTGCAAACCATGGAAACTTTTTTGAAAAGTAAATAAATAAAGGTAGGCAGGAACTGAAAGCATTGTTTTTCTCAGGCCATTACTTTTCAGCAGAGGATAGAAAGCTTTCAAGTATAACCTTGGAATAGCTTTGAAATGAGATGCAGTTCGGAAAAAATATATGGTGAGTCTGAGTTTCAAAAGAATCATTGCCATTGTACTTCAAACAGGGAAATATGTATATTTAATGCAAATATGTCCCTTTAGCTAGTCCTCTTATACTGTCTCTACACTCACCCCACCAAATAAGGTGTGTTGAGCTGTGTTTGTGTGTGTGTGTGTGTGTGTGTGATTATTTTAAACAGAAGCCAAACAGACAACTTCCTTATTACTCTTCTCCTAGGCCTTTAGAGTGGAATTATAGAAATCACTTTTGTCTCTTCAGCCCCCACAGAAATCCAATCAGTCCATCAATCCTGTAGAATCTAATTTGGAGTGATTTCTTTTACCTTTCTTCCATAGTGGAGGCTCTCATTTGCTCAATCTGTTACCACAGGCACATATTGACTGACTTGCCTATCCCTCTCTGTTTCCTCTTCAAATGCGTCCTCCCTATGGTGATAACAAACTTATTTTTTCTTAAACACAGATAAGAACTGGCTATCCATTTCTTTGCTCAGAACTTTCTATGTTTCTCACTGCCATAAAAATTCTTCATCATTATGGTATGGCCTTAACCACCTTTCCATTGTTACCTTTGCTAGACTCCACTTCCATGCAACATATACAGTAAGAATCCATTCCAACCATATATCCATCCACTGCTCATGCCATAGCAGAGATGTAGAAAAAAATGGATGTTTAGTAGAAAATCTGTGTTTGAACTCCATCATCTCCACTTACAAAATAGTTTGCAGTATTTCTGGGTGAGTAAACCAATTTTTCTGATGTTTAATTTATAGATGTTCTAATTGAAATGATGTCCACCTAACATCATGAACATGGCTTTAGACAGATATATCCTTACGGGTATGGAGGACACACTCAAAAGATGTCACAATATTTTAAGAAAGCAAATGAAATGCCAGTGGAAGCTGTGAAGAAGGTTAGCTTTAAAGTTGGTTAGTTTTGGGGTGCCTGAGTGGTGCAGTCAGTTAAATGCTGGACTCCTGATTTGGGCTCAGGTCATGATCCCATGGTTCTTGAGTTCAAGCCCCACATTGGGCTCTGTGCTGACAGTGCGGGAGCCTGCTTGATTATCTTTACCTCTCTCTCTGCCCCTTCCCCACTCATGCTGTGTGTGTCTTTCTCAAAACAAACAAACAAACTTTTAAACATGGTAGTTTTGGGAATTTGTGTAATTGACAATTCTCTTATAGTATAATGAATCCAGTGGATATGAGCTAGGATCAAATTCCTCTCCACAATTTTTGAGTTCATGAGACAGAGACTGTAAAGAATATCTAGTCTATAGTTGAGAAAGTAAGAAAAATCACCCTCAATATATGCAGCTATACATCTCCCAGCTAGGATCTCTACATGAGCTACAACCTCAGTTGGCTAAGTGGAAAAAAAAAAAAAAAAACCTTCAAAACTTATTGCGAAACCAACCACAATTTGCATAATTGTTTCCTTAGTGGGCAGATACCTCTAATCCTGAAAAGATTTCGATTAATTATAGAATAATGAAGGAAATTAAACCTTTTAAATAATATTTTTGCTTCATGTAATAATTATACATACTTGATGGCATATGTATTTGTATTTTTAAAGAAAATTTGCTAGATTAGAATATATTTCAGTTTTTTTCTTTGTTTTCTTCCAAGTTTTTGTTTAAATTCAGGTTAGTTAACATGTAGTGTAGTATTGGTTTCAGGAGTAGAATTTAGTGACTCATCACATACATACAACACCCAGTGCTTATCACAACAAGTGTCCTCCAGAATGCCTATCACCCATTTAGCCCAACCCCCAACTCCCACCCCTCCAGCATCCCTTAGTTTGTTCTCCGTATTTAAGAGTCTCTTATGGTTTGTCTCTGTCTCTGTTTCTATCTTACTTTATTTTTCCTTCACTTCCCCTATGTTCATCTGTTTTGTTTCTTAAATTCCACATATGAATGAAGATTTGAATATTTAACAAATTTACTTGTAGAATGTCAAAGAATTAATTTTAACTTGAATTTTTAAGATGAGAGGTATAAAGAATTTTACTATTTGCAAATTGTATTGGAACATATAAGAGAGTTTAAAACTTCCCATATTTTAAGTTTTAATTTTTAGGTATAAAATAATTATTTAAATACTTGGGAAGAATTTTTTTATTACTCAGATAAAGTACAATTTATGGAAAGCTTTAAAAGGAAATTTAATACATTAAATTTATAAATGTCAGTTAAAATATTTAAAGGGAATTTAATTAAATTATAAAAACTTATCTTAACAATGGTAATTGTAAAAATCTTGCTAGATTTATGAATAGAACAGTAAATTATAAATTGACTTTAAGAAGTTAAGTAAAATCTAGCCTTTTTAATTTATAACTTAAAAAATAAATATTAATTTTGCAAACCAAGAGAGCTCCAAACAATCTTTTCTGAACACAAAAGATGACTTAAAACACTCCCATTGCACACTGTAGGGCTGTTATAAGACAAGAACAGAATAATGTATATGAAAACACTTTGTAAATTCTAAAATGCTATAAAAGCATTTGTCATTATTTTTTCTTCTAATTGGTTTTGCTCAGTCTGTTAGTTTAGATTTGAAAAGTGGTCACCTTTTTTCTCCTATTGTAATAACTGTCAAGTCAATCAAGACCCTGCCAGTTAGTATATTCTCCCAGGTAGAACTTCACTATTTCCTTTTCCTTCCATTTTTGTATTACTTTGTATTGTTAGTGTAATACTTGTCAGACCTTATATTACTAGTATAGCACTTTGCATCACCAGGGTAACCTGTATATCTCGGATTTTGGAGATCCTTACTCATGTTTATTTTCTTTACTAGAACAGGAATCCATATCTTCTTCACTTTCCTTTTTTTTTAAGTAAACTGTTGAATCTCCCTTATGTGCTGAACACTGTAATTCTTACAAGGAACAGAGACTTTATTAAGAAAGAATATCTATGTCTGTGTTTAGTAGATAATGAATTATTGAACTGAATTGAATTTGGAACAAAAAATTGTCTCAAGTAAGTTCTATAATAAAATGTTTAGAAAAAGATCAGTTAAAAAAATTCAGTTAATGTAACTAGCAAATAAAAATTCAAAGTATGTTAAAGAAAAATTGAGACTTCATCAGTGTTGTGAAAAGTTCTCACTTTGCCCCTTATTTCTAAAACATTATTTTAGCTCAGGGGCACTTGGGTGACTTAGTTGGTTAAGCATCCTACTCCTGATTTTGGTTCAGGTCATGATCTCACAGTTCATGGGATCGATCTGTGTGCTGACAGTACTGAGCATGCTTGGGATACTGTCTGTCTCTCTCTCTGCCCCTCCCCCACTAGCCTCTGTGTGTGTGTGTGTGTGTGTGTGTGTGTGTGTGTGTTCTCTCTCTCTCTCTCTCTCTCACACACACACACACACACACTAAATAAATAAGCATTAAAAAATAAAACTTTTTTAGTTCAGATAAAAAAGTTAAAGAATAGTTTTGCAAACTGATAAGGGCAATGGAGGCCAGGGGTGGGTGGAGATTGGTGAGACAGAACTGTTTTTCTATAATGAGAATTACTCAGACAAGGCTGTCAGCCCATTCTCATTATGTAGACTCTGCTGCCCACCTCCCATTCCTTCCCTTTCTTATAGTCCACCACAGTCAACAAGGCTGTTTTCCCTTTCTTTAGTCCAACAGTCAATAACATTGATTTTCACAGCACTAGGTGATTCTCACCTCTTCCCTCATTATCCCCTCCTTCAGGGCTAAACAAAGCCAAGTTCCCTGGTGTGCACCATAGTTTACAGAGCTTTGTAAGACAGAAATGGCTAAAGGCAGAATGTAGGGCTTCGGCTGGGCGGGAGGGACAGTCAGTGCCACAAAATCCCTCAGGAGCTTCCTGGGCAGAATATTTTTGACACAATCTTAAGTTAAGGGATAATATATCCTCCAGAGAAAAAGAGCACATAGAATGTCTATCTTCCTCACTGCAGTTCCATTGAGTAGGCTGAGGGGAAAAAAACCCTGAGGTTCTATTTCCATGTGTAATTTTTACTAAGCGTTATTCAAATAGACAGAAACTACTCCTGGGGAAGAGGCCAACTATTGGGAATGAGTCAAAAGTGCAGTAATACATAACAGGGCCATCGATGGCCACTCTATTACAAAAGAAAAGAAAGAATTTACTCAATGAGTGCTTGCTATGTGCTGGGATTTCATAATCTTTAGTTATTTTAATCCTTATAACAACCCTATCAGGTATTACTGCCCCCATTTAACAGACTTTAAAACCAGAACCTAGAGGGACACATTCATGTGCCCAAAGTCACAGAGCAAGTGGAGGAGAGAGCCAGTCTTTCTCATATACAACATACTGCCTTCCAGAACCACTGACTTTTCTTTTTCATAGTTCATGTGAAATCTTTAATAATTAGGAGTAGAAACATGACCCCTCTGATCAGAGAAGAAGAGGGAAGCGTTAAAATCAGTTTTGATTCCATAGTATTGTGAGGGAATGTAAAGGATTTTGTTGGCTAGCCAAGAAGTAACAGGGAGAGAAACTTTAAGTACTGTTTAGGAAAGACTTAGTCCAAGCTTGTAAAGAGGTGCCTAGATACAGGGTTTTAAAGGTCAAAAGAGGAATTTCAGGTTTCTAGACTATCTGGGCTGTAATTCTCTAGAATTATATGTGACCGATCAGGAATAGCTCAAGTAACACTGCCTCTTAAATATTAGAGCCTTAGGTTTGAATTTCTTCGTGACCAGTTTCTAGTTCTGTGAGTCTTAGCTAGTTACATAGCCTGTCTTAGCCTTAGTTTTCTCATTGGTAAAATACGGTGCTAATGTCTATCACAAGGCATAAATTTTATTGTATGACTTAACATGTACTAATATTTACAAGCCTTTTTAATTGTCTTATCTACAAGGGTAATTGAGTCAATGGTAGATTCCTTCCTCCCACTCCACCCACCAGATAATGGGTAAGTTAACTCCCAGTTTTCCTTTCTGCTAAGGTGTAAGTAAGGACGATGTTACTGTTCACAGGGAAAATGCCTTAGGAATCAAAGCCTTAACAATTGACATCAAATACAACTACAATAATTAGTTTCAACTGAAACCCTTCTGTGGTAGAGGAATATGGGTGTCCCGAGGGCAGACTGACAGTTTCTGAAGATACACGTAGATCTGTGCTATCCAGTAGAGTAGCTGGCTAGTCACATGTGGCTTTGCATTGGAAATGTGGCAAGTCTGACTTGAGATGCATTATTAAGTGTAAAAATCAATATTTGATTTTGAAGACTCAATATGGGGGAAATAGTAAAGTATCTTATTTATATTTTTCTTGCTTATATATGTTAAAATTATAATATTTTAATTTTATAGTGTTAAATAAATAAATATTATAATATTTTAGTTATATAGGGTTAAATAAATAAATATTATAATATTTTAGTTATATAGGGTTAAATAATATAAAAATTAATTTTATGTTTCTTTAGATTTTATTCAATGTGCTTACTAGAAAATTTAAAATTATATATATGGCTGATAGTTTGGTTCTCATTATATTCTCATTATATATCTGGTTCTCATTCTAAATGAGACACTAAAGGGTAACTCATTCTTCCCATGGATAATCTGATCCTTGACCAAGATATTTTGAAGAGATTTTTGTAATTGGTGTGTTTAGCAATAACCTTTCTCCCTATCCAACTTTGAGGAGTGATAGGACTTCTTTTGCCCAGTGGTTCTGAGATCTTAACACAATAATTGAATGTTAGACTTCAAAGGGAACTGAGAGATTCCAAGTTTCAACTCTCAACTGAGATTCAGAGAGATTAAATCTTAGACAATGTCCAGTGCTTTTTCCATTAAAATGCACTGCCTCTCAAATGCATGGCCATCATTTCTAATAAACTTAGATGTTTATACCATCTTGGGAGAATATAAACCCTGTCGTTTGGATATGGGAATGCTTTCTTGGAACAAAACTTTCTCCTTTGCCCTGTTCCAATGTGGTTCCAATGAAGAATTCCTACTTGACTTTCAAAATTGTGTAATAGTTTAACCTCCTCAGTGATTCCATCTGGTCTTAGGCACAATTAATCATTTTCCGCTCTTCCTTGGACTACACTGCTCTATTTTAGCTTCAAACTCATTGTGTGATATTGACTTACATATAAACTCCTTAAGGCAAAGTGCTTGTTTTTATGGGCCCAGAATTGGGTGCATGGTAGGTCTGTAGTAAATATTTATTGAACTGAATTATTTTTTGAGCACTTTCACAGACTGTTCTTTACATCCTGATTCTTGTTATTCTGTAGGTCACACACCATAAACACTGGGGAGAAAAAAGTCTAATGTCTCTTTCTCTCTCCCTCTTTGTGTATGTTTGTGTATTGGTATGTATGTATTTTAAAATCACCCATACTTGCAAAATGCTGGTATGTGTTGGAAATGCCATTCCTTAACACTTTCCTAAATCTCCCAGTTAGTCATATGTTGAATTTCCTCATCAAAGATATCTTCTCTACATAAATGAAGTTGGACCTGTCAGTCAGGGGTGGATTGAGTAGGCCTGAGGAAGCCATGATTCAGACAATCTCATTTTCATGGTGTATGCCTTAAATGCCACATCTTCAGTCAGCAGTTGGTCTCCCATGAAAACAAAATTGAGCTTTGCATTTCCTTTGGGTTTTAAAAATGCACCTTGAAGTTTGTGCTGAGAAGTACAAATGTGTAGCCATACTAGTGAAGCGTTCCTTTTGGCTTTCTCCAGGTGAGATTGTTTCCCCAGAAAATTGGTTATAATTTTTCATAAATACCATCCATTGATACTTTCTTTTTAACATTAAAAAATATGCAGCAGTTCAAAGAAAGAGGAAATGAAGTTTTTTGTTTTGTTTAGCCTGCCATGTCTTGGGTTCAGTTCTTTCCCTCTTTCTATGTAGATATGTCAGGATAAAAGACAATCTGAATATGTAGAAATTCTGGTTCTAGCTCCTTGGCCTCACTCTTCCTATTTTGTTCTCACTGCTGACACTTATTTTTTAGGCTGCAGAAGTAAAAGATCTGTACTTGTATCAGTCCATCCTATTCACAACCACCAATATAAGAGATTTTAAACTCATTTAATGGAAAGTCATTTATTCAACTTTTATTCATTGAACATCATCTATGCTTTAGCAACAGAGGCATACGTATATATGAATGTACATACATGTGTATGTATGTATATATGTGTCTAAATCCTTGTTTCAGAGCTGAGGTAGATAAAACTGAGAGATATTAAGTGACCTCCCCCAAATCATTGCTTATAAATAGGGGATTAAGCACTTAAGCTGAAGTTTTTACTCGTACTAGTTCTATAACACCCCACTACTGCTCCATGGTATAAAAGAGATTGTGGCTCACAGTGGTTAAAAATGGGGGAAATCTGGGAATGGGGGTCACACTACCTAGGTTTGAATCCAGATTCTACTACCTAATCCTCTGATCTTGGTAATGTTATTTTACCATCACTGAGCTTGCACCCTCCTCATTTATAAAGCATGGATAATTATATACTTTATGTGGTTGCAGTCGGGATTATATAAATTAATCCATATAGTTTTTTAATGTTTATTTATTGCAAAAGAGAGAGAGTGCACGTGCACGTGAACCTATGTGGGGAAGGGGTAGAGAGAGAGAGAATCCCAAGCAGGCTCCCCAATGTCAGCACAGAGCCCAATATGGGCCTCAAGCCCACAAACTGTGAGATCATGACCTGAGCCAAAGTCAAGAGTTGGATAGTCAACCAACTGAGCCACCCAGGTGCCCCAATCCATGTAACGGTTTTAGCAGAAGTTCTGGTATTTAGTAAGATCTCAGTAAATATTATTTATTTATTTTTAAAAGTAATACTATTTAGCTGTGCCTCCTTATAATAATTATTAACAATTTTTAGCACTTGCTATTAGACTACCATCTTGGGTATTTTAACTATATTAACTTTAATTTTCACAAGAAGTTTGAGGTAGATGGCATCACCCTTTTTACAGATGAGGAAAAAAAATCTCTTTAAATGTAAAAGTCCTTATTCCAAGGTAATACAGTTGGTAAGTGTTAAATGGGAATCAGAATAAAATTCTAGCTAATTCAAATCTGTTATGCTGTTCTGGCTCCTGGAATTTCTTCCCTACAACCAAACAGAAGCGATTAGGGTTTTGTTCTCTCATTCATATTGTTATCGGAGCCTCAGAGGATAAGAAGGGCATGAAAATTGATGTGAAACCTTCCAGCTACAACAGCAATGAACTAAAAACTTGGCCCCATTACTTTCCACTCTTTGTGCACTCTTGTTAGATAAGGCAGCTCTGATATCTGAGTCCATCATCAACACAAACCTCTATTTCATCCTTAGCTCAAAGGTGCTATTTCTACCAATGCTCACAACCCTATCAGTCTGGTGGAAAGACCCCCACTCACTCTTCAGTGACTTGATCTGTCAATGTGTGTAATTTCAGAGGCTCCTGAGAGAGTCTGATTCTTCTGTGAGATTGTTTTGCACTAGAAAATTCCACCCGCTCTCCATAATCTTTTTTCAAACATCTTGTTGTTTTGTTCCCCCCTACTATTGCTACTCTACTACTAGATTCCTTTCTTTACTTGTTGGGGTTACTGTAATATAGTCTTAACTGTGATTTCCTCCATCTATTTTCAACCCACTCTAGACTGTTTTATATAATGCAATGAGAGAGATTTTTCAGATATGGATTTGATCATGTCACACACCTGCTTAAGATGTTGAAAAGTCTTTCCCCAGCTCCAAATATGTTTTAAAACATTTTGCGTGATCTGGCTCCAGTCTGTCCATCCAGCTTCACTGTCTGTGACACCCCCTTTTCCCTGTGTGAGCCACATTCTCTTCAGTTTCTCACACATTAGATTTCTTTCCAATATAGCCTTTGCTACATGTCTTCCCCAAAACATCCCCCACCAGCCCTTCATGTGGTTAAGCCCTACTCATCCTTTTGATCTGACCTAAAACCTCCATTCTTCATGAAAGACATCCTTCCTTCTCTATTGTAGATCTGGCCCCCAGTATAAACTCTCCTATCATCTGAACTCATCATTTATAGTACTTTTCACACTCTGCTAAAATATAAGCATTTCTTGGGTCATTTGATTCCTGTCTGTTTCCCAATTAGCCTGCAAATTCCATGATGGTAGTAACTATGTCACTCTGTTTGTATTACATCCTCATCCTTAAACAGTATGCTTTATATAAATATATATTACATAAGTGAATGATTAAATGACCTTTGCACTGTATCCCAAAAATGGAGAAAGCATACTGATTCTGTATGAATTCCCTGTCTTCTTATAGCATTGGCCTTCAATCTGGAAAGGAGCTCTCATTCCATTCTTTGTGGGTATCAAATCTGGTGAGTGAGGAAGATACCTTCTTCTTTCCCCCAGGCCTCCAAATGTCATCATGTAAACAGATCCATTGGTGGTTCAAAGGAGTGATTATTACATAGTGAATGTCTATTTTTTGCTGGATGCTCTTTTAAATGCTTTACACACATAGTAATTTCTTCATCTTCATGTAAATGTTCTCATTTAAATAGTTTTACTGTCTCTAAAACTCTAGATCTTTCCTCTGCTTCCGTGTTATCTCAAAATTTACCGTGATTAAGATTCACCTGGACCGCCTGTTCACAGTTTGCAAATTCTTGGCTTCTATTTGCATAGATTGTGATTGTTCAGGTTTGGGAATGGTTCAGAAATGTGCTGTTGCTGCCCTTGGTCTGTGGAGCACGCATTTAGTAGCTCTATACTGTATTTCAGGACGTCCAAGACTTCCTGATATCTCAACCCTGACTGTACTTCCTAGCCAAACTCAGTCCTCTATTTCCTACTCTTTAAAATGGAGACAGTGATAATTCACTCACATGATAGTTTGAATTGCACATGATAGTTTGCTATGAAGAGTATATAAAAACATAACATTGATATTCTCTGTTTAACATTTCATATTTCAGTTGTAAGGAGTTATGGGCATGATAAATGACTGAAGGAGGCAAACATTTTTTATAAGCTGTCAGTTTATTTTCTCCAAATGATCATGTCTCCTGTCCTAGATAATATATTTTTGTTTGCTATTATATCCATCATCTCTCTTTCTCTGACCTGGAGCATACTAATAATTGCCACCCCTTGGCTCCCTGTGTGTGTTACTGTTGCTGTGGGTGACATGCAACAGATGTGTCAAATTACCAGGTGTTTTTCCTTTTATGGCCATGTCTCCCTGTCCTACCTGTTGTATTTTGGCATATGTTAAAATTTTTCAAGTGTCCACTTGTGGGGATGAGCACTGAGTGTTATGTGGAAACTAATTTGACAATAAACTATTAAAAAAAAAATAAATAAAATAAAATTTTTCAGGGATGCAAAGAAACCCCACAAAAATACACACAAAACCCTACTTATTTTAGCATTATTTCACAATAAAGGTGAAAAAAGAAAAGGAAAAATATAGATTTGCTATTTGAATACTAAAACCCAGACAGGTTTATTCCTAAAGCTAATACTTGAAACGATACTTGTTATTCCATGTGACCCTATTAGCTCAATTATTTGTGTTGCATTTGTTACACAAGGGATCTCAGCCTAGACTAGGCTTTAAATTCCACTGATACTTCCACAAGCTATTTTTAATCTTTGAAGGAGTTAGATTTTTATTATTGGTTTGCTTTGCTTCTAATTCAGAGAATCATTGGTTCTGGAGGTGACACAACCCTTATCTGGGGTTTCAATTTTGGTTTGGTTTTGGGTTTGGCTTTTGCTTTTCTTAGTTTCAGTCACCTGAGATCAATCTGGGCTTTTGGTTTACAATCATAAGCACCTGATCTTCTTTATAACAAATTGTCAGAAGGTCAATAAATAGCCCAACCTGACGTCACAACGCACCGTTCGCCTCACTCTCGTCTTTTCTCATCGGTGTTTATCATCTCACCTCACCATAAGAAGGGTGAGTACAGTAAGATTTTGAGAGGTAGAGACCACGTTCACATAACCTTTATTATGGCATATTGTTGTAATTGTTCCATTTTGTTATCGTTGATCTCTTACTATGTTTAGTTTATAAATTTAAACTTCATAATATTTATGTCTATGGCAGAGAAAACATAGTATGTATAGGGTTTGGTGCTTTCCATGGTATCAGATACCCACTGGGTGTGGTAGGACATACCTCCTACAGATAAGAGGGGCCTATTGTATTGAAAAAATCAACTTTAGGGACATTTTCAACTGCATCATGTGTATGCAATCAGCCAAATCCATTCTGGGGGGAACTTTCAGATCAAATGGCTGTGGCTTTTCAACAGATTAATGATAAGGAAAAGAAAGAGATGGACTAAAAGCCTGTATAAGAGAACATAAGAAAACAAGTAAAGAGACATAAAAGAAAAGTAAGTTGTAGTGTTTAGGAATATGTAATTGGGTGAACGGACTTTAGTAAACACAAGAAAGGAGTTATTTTTGCAAGTCAATGTGTGATTACTTAAAAAAGAGGGGCCTTGGTTGGCATCAGGTACATAGATATTTCTTCAGTGGCTGGAAGAATTGTATTTCTTGATCCGAGTGGTGGTCACAGGGGTTGTGCCTTATATAATTAATCAAATTATGTGTTTTCTGTGGCTACCTGATTATCTCTTTTATTTTAAAATAAAACTGTATACCACAGAAAAAAAGGAAAAATCCATTTTGTGACCAATCTTTGTATTTCACATTTAAAAATCCTACAAGGATGAGGTGCCTGGGTGGTTAAGTCGGTTAAGTGTCTGACTTCGGCTAAGGTCATGTCTCCTGAAACTCTTCCTGAGTTTGAGCCCCATGTAGGACCTTGTGCTGACAGCTCAGATCTTGGAGCTGCTTCAGATTCTGTGTATCCCTCTCTCTATGCCCCTCCCCCATGCATGCTTTGTCTCTCTCTGCCTCTCAAAAAATACATAAATGTTAATTTTTAAAAAAATCCTGGAAGGATATTGTGTTAAGAAACTGGTTATGCTAGCACCTTACAATGGTAGAAAGAGAAAGCATTTAATGTCCACTTCATTTGGACATTAAATATTACAAAATTGTTTAAGTTTAGAATACTGTTTACCATTGGAAGAAAGACAAGTAGTAGAAAAGAGGACCCTGCACAGAATAGAAAACGCTGCAGTTTTTAAACAAGTAAAAATTCAGATAGAACAATTGATTTTAGAGAGGGATACAATAGTATCTGGTAAATGGTAGCTGGTCATTAAAATAAAATGTTTACTACTTTCCTTCCTTATTTGCACCATGAAAATGCAAGAGAATCTAGTGTATTCATACTAGATTAGGGCTTCAGCAGTGGAGGGGAGACTTCCTTTCTTAAATATTTACTTTGCCTCTATAGTGTGTTAGGCACTGCCTTATTAAAACTTCTCCATGACCATATAAGGCCTGTTTATTATCCTCATTTTTACAAATGTGGAAGAACTAAAGGAAATAATTTTTGTAGATGGACTTAAAAGATAAATAGGACTTGAACCCTCAGTTAAGGGCAGCAGGGAAGGCATTTCTAGTGAAAGGAGTAGCCTGTAGCAATGCACGGCAGCAGGAGACATAAGGCACGTTTGGAAAACAGTATAATCTAATCTTGTTGCAAGATGAGATGAAGAGAAAGTAAAATAAGAACATATGACTTTCAAGGTGAGAAGTTATTACTTAACCCTGTAAATTATGGGAAGTTGTTGAGGGTTTTGAGTGGGAAAACAACATCTTCGTAAGTTTTGGGAACATTTCTCTGTTGATGGTACATCTGACAATATAATTGGGTGAACAAAAGGCACATCATTACATGAAAGTAAAGCTTAGAGAAAGGTAATCTTAAAGAAAAAGTGCTTCTTTACACAGCGGGTAGAGTATAGATAGACAAGAGGAAATGGTATAACACATTAAGGTTTTGTGTGTATATTTTGTAATGATTCTGCCAGAAAGGTTTTATTGGTTTTATACTTTTATTAAAGGTAGTGATGGTGCCAATTTAAAAAAAAATCATTATTAAAAATGACTAATCTCATCTTTTTAAAATATTTATAAATTTGGTTAACAATTTTAGTACAACATTGGTTCATACATTGCTCAACAATGTTGGACATTCTGGACTACTAGTGACTTCTGTTTCTTCATATGTGAATTACCTTTCATACCATGTTATTGGTAAAAAAAAAAAACTTTATTCATCTGTAAAACTTTTTTATATATTTAGAATATTAATGACTTTTACCTATTACCTGTTGCAAATATTTTGTCTGAGGAGAATGTGGTCTTTAGTGGCTATATATTTCAATATCTATGAAAATTTCTCTGTATCGGTACATTGTACTTTTGACACATCCAAACTTCATTCTCCCTAAGATTATTTGAAGGAGATGAAATTCAATAACTTTGGGTTTTTTTACTTATATAAAAATAGTCTTTTCTAATCTTCTGTAAAGTGGAGATACTGCTGTATATCACACAGACCTACACAGTAGTTGATTCAATTAAATTCACATACTTTGCCAAATACTAGAGATATGAAGGTGAAGGAGAGATTCCTGACCTGAGAAATTCATACTGCAGTGGGACTTAACAGAATAACAACATTTACCATTATGATCATGTAAGCAAACTGTGGCAATAGAGGTGTGTGGGTAACTATGCCCAGAAGAATTAGGGAGAATCTTGAACTAGATCTTCAAAGGATGAGTAGGAGGTAGATTTCTTTTAATTAGAGCATAAGGCATGAGAATAATGAAAGTCCATGATCCTGTTTTGGGAATATCAAATACATTTGCTTACTGTGTTCAGTGTGGGAAAGGTGAAGTTAGAAAGATAAGGTTTGGGGTAATACTGCAAAGATCTTTGTATTTTCTACTAAGAAATTTGAACTCGATCTTGTCATGCTTGATACCACCACCAATTTAATTCTTAAGTTTTAAAGTAGAGGTGTACCCTACTTGTAGATTGGTGTTTTTAGGAGGAAGGTTCTGGCAGGAGAAATGGAGGAAGGCCCAGATGTGCAGTCAGACAAAATGGGGAAAAATCTTAGGAAGCTTTTGTAATTGTTCAGAAAAGAGAAAGGTAAGGGCGTAAACTATGAAAATATTTTGGGAAGAGAAAGGAGGAATCCTACTAAAGTGATCATTAGAGAGGGAGAACCTAAAACTTTAAAATTTTCAGTTTGGTTAACTGATAGATCATGGTATTATTAGCTATTTTAGAAAATTTGAACAGAAAAGAAATTTGGAGAAGAAAATCAGTTTCCGTATGGTGGGAGTGATTTCCCAATGATCAACTGGGAGTTTTTCATTTGACAGCTACATGTGCCCTTGTGCATTTCCAGTGTGAACACTAAGCTGAAAATAAAGATTTGGGCACCATCACCACATAGACGGTAGTTGCAACCACAGGTGTGGGTGATATATCCCATGGAGACCATGAAAAGTGGAAAGAGCTAAAGAGCTACGAACAGAACGTTGGGGGATACCAGCATTGCGGGGAGAGATGTTGTGATGATGAAATCAGGTCCTGTATGTGAAAATACTTTGTGAGTGGTAATGTACTTTCAGATATAAGTGGTGGTGGTGGTGATGGATTTCAGCTTCTCTAAGAATTATGTAAGGATAGATTGAAACAAAATAGTTGGTGTTAGGACCTCAGAGCATTGTGAAGATCTACCAGCAAAATTTTTATAAGCATTTTTTAACAGAAAACATTTCAAATGCTAAGGTAAAAGAAGCCTTTGTCAAGACTAAGTAGGAGCCAGAGTTCGTTCTTTTGCTTGTTCCAACCGTAGCCATGGATTTGCCATCTGGGAATTTGTAGTAACTGTAAGCAAGTATGTTACCACTGAGTCATCCCCCGTGGAGTACTGGAAAAACGAGGCCTGGGTCCAGATTTCCATTCAAGAATTTTACAAAACTGCCTTCTAAGAAAGCCCAATAAATTTTTATGAAACAAATTGGTTTAAAATTGGTACATAGCCTTTGCTTGAATTTGCAATACTAAAATTTAAGGTTACAGAAAGAAAAAGAATTCCTTATTTTCGTTTGTATGTTCAGATCCCAAAATACTTCGAAAACTCATGTTATCACTAAAATACTTCAGTAAACTATGTTGTAGTACATTAGAAATAGCTATTGAATTTGAATACATGAGATGTTTATATTCTACCTTTGATATTTGTTGATGTGAAACTTTATTTCCATGGTTTTGAGTTACACTTGATCTGCAAAATGGGAGGTATGACAGCTAACTTACATGTCTGCTATATAAATTAAGAGACCCTTTAACAACATGAATATTTTAAGATGTGAAACACTTTATAAATCTACGGGACTATCCAAATGTAAAATTATAATTGTTAACTCTGTCATGACTCTTAAAGTATTCAGTTTTAAAATTATTGTGGTCAGGGTGCCTAGGTGGCTCAGTTGTTCAGTGTCCTTCTCTTGGGTTCAGCTCAGGTCATGATCTCATGATTTGTGGGTTTAAGCCCTGCACTGGACTCTGTACTTGCAGCAGGGAGCCAGCTTGGGATATTCATTCATTCATGCTCTTTCTCTCTCAGTCCCAACCATGCTGGCGTGCGTTGTCTCTAAATATTAAAAATTAAAAAAATGTGGTTGATGGATTAATAGAGTTTAAGATAAATTAATTTTCACTCCACGTTGAATCTTGAAAGAGCTCCATTTGCTAAGTTTGAAGAGTACTATGTGGAAAATCCATGATGGGATATTCACTGTGTGTCAAAGCCAACATCACCTCTAGTAAAGAGTATGAGTAACTTGGCTATGACATCTCTCATCCTATTGATTGTCAGGATACAGTGTAGAGAGTAGTTCCTCCTTGCATTCTTCCCAGTTCATGACCCTTCTGAGTGCTTGGGTTTATTAAAAAACAAACAAACAAACAAAAAACCAACTCAATGACGCCTGCTCTGGTCACACCCACTGAAGGTTGTTGTGATTTTCCATAGCATTTATCATATAAAATTACATGTTATAGCTATTTGTGCAGGTCTTCTTTTTTCTATTAAGCTGCCAACATGGCATGAAGGAGCAAGTTTTCACTTTTTTTTTTTTAAATAGTTTTACATGAAGAAGAAATGGTCCCATGTTTCATTATCTGTTTCATAGAGGGGCTTGCTAAGCATCTGACGTGGGTGGGGAGTGAAGTGGGATGAAAAGGAGAGAAGAAAGGACAGAAGAAAATCACAAGCCTTACAGAATTACAATACGTTTTTATAATGAACCACAATGGCCTTGAATACTGTATAGTGCAAAGTAATTCTCAGGTTGATCATTTGATTTCAAGAATTTAAAATAAAATCTCATTTAAAACTTTAAATAGCCTGTATTAGATAGGAAACCAGATAAATAATAAAAGGGGAGAACTCCCAAGAAAGAGATTTTCATTTCTGTTGCAAAAGATTATTTTTAAATGTGTGAAAAGTGAATTGAAGAGCTAAATTCATTTCATTTTATCTTTGGTGATCCAGTTATGCATGATCATAATGTTGTTTTTTATTACAAAAATAGCCACCAAATTTAATACTGTGAATATATACAGTGTTACATCTATAATTGGTTTCCTTACATTTTTAACCACTGAGCATTATGATCTCAATAAGATAGTTGACTAATGGACATTTTCAAATTGTTAAAGTATATAGAAGAATGTATTTCTTGTATAGATGGATGTAATTTTCTAGTTATTTTTCTTTTCTAGTGGAGACAGACTAGAATAAAACTATCTTGAAGACAGGCACTTTTACTTACCATTGTATTCCCAGTTCCTGTCAGAAAGGTTTAGCACATTAAATACAGAATATTTGTAGGCTGAATGGATGTCTATATCACCTCATTTATTTGATGCGAATAAAGGTCATTTTGATGTTTGAGTTAGGCTTTCTTTATAATTTTAGATTTCTAAATTCATATCCATGTATTTGATAAGAAAAATGATTTGAAAAAGAACTTTGAAGTGTCTTGCCAGAGAAGAAAATGTTTCAGTAATATAGTCAATATTGCTTCTAATAAAATGTATAAATCATTAACTTAATCCATTAGTTCTACAAAATAGGTCAGAATGGTTCTTATTACCAGCCATTATAGGAAGCCAAAGGTCAGAGGAAATGTTCTTAATGATCTAAGGCAGATTCTCTCAGCCTAGAAGTAATTCCCAAGGAATTAAGTCCTGTTCTAGTAGATACTGCAGTTGAGTGCACTGAAGCTGCAGTTTACCAAATGTTACCCTAGTGGTCTCACTCTATTACTGAAGCTTCCAGAAAGGCCTATGTCTTTCTAGAGAGCAGTTTAAACATTGGGAAAATCTGGTCCAGTGTATATTTTCCCAAGGTGATGCTTAAAGGAAATAGCTAGTGCATAGCTTTACCTTGTAGCACACACAGTCGTTCTTTGTGTAATGTACCTCTGAACAATGAAGATGCTCCCTGCTTCACTCTTGCTTACTGGCATTTCTGGGGGAATTAAAGTAGATCATTTTGTAATTTAAAAAAGTTTTTTTTATTTAAAAACTGAAATTTGCATAATATGTCTTAAATGATACAATACTATTGGTACTTTGGAAATTCTCCTAAGGCATGAAGGGATGTTGGGGGTGAGGGAAGAAGGGAAGTTACGAAAGACAACAGTCCTATGTATCTTTGTATGTTTACAGTATTTCACAGTGGAGTCCCTTGGGCCCCAGTAATTGCTACATGCAAGTGAGATTAGCAACAATTTTAGTCCTTTATCTTTTAATTTAGTCATGTGGACTAGCTAGGAGGCAACATTGTTGAAATAATTGTGGCAGTGACTCAGATTTAACATTTGCTACACAATTAGATTTTCTTTAGGTCAACCACAGCAGATCAAACTTTGCCTTCAGCAAACCTTCCTCAGATCTGTAATTTCATCTGAGTGGTGAAACATGGTACTAGATGGGGCTTAGTATTTGAAGAACCATCCCACATTCATCTTTACATTTTTCATAGGTTTTGATGTTTTCTCTGTTGAATATAGCATCAGTTTTATTCATTTAATTCTTTTTTCAAATATCAAATCCTCTACTAGTTAGTTCTCTTGGCCAAAGTTTAAAGCCCATTTTTAGTCTAATTTCAATACTTCTTTACTCACGCAGTTACTCATTCACAAAACATTTAATGAGTTCCACCATATAGCCTCTGAAATAGTGCTAGGGATACAAAAATGAATAAAACTCAGTTGTAACTTTGAAGGGGTTTTATAGTTGAGTAGAGATGTCTATGAATGGTTAATATGCAACACAATAATAGCTACAATAGAGGTATACACAAGGTGTAAAGAAACAAAGAAGAACAAAGGACTAAGTTAGGTCTGAGTCTTGAGGGGGGAAAAACCTGCACAAGAGTAACATTTTAGTTAGGCTTTGGAAGATAGGTCAAAATCCCTTAGAAGAAAAGGCAGAGAAGAGTGAAAAAAATTCTAGGAATTTTTTTGCCATGGAAAAGAGAACATCGGAAGGGGGAAGGGGATTTGTTAATACCTGGAAATGAAAGCCATGCAGAGAGAATTTCCAGGAAAGGGTAATCAACATTGTCAAATTCTCCAAAAAAGTCAAGTGGGATAATAATTAAGAAATGACCTTGAATTTGGCAATGAGGAGTTTTGTAATGTTGAAGAGCATTTTCAGTGGAAGAATGGGGACAGGAGATCGTTTCTTATGAAGAAATGGAATTGTTTAACAAAGTTGGCCCAGAATAAGTTGAATGCTTTCTGACGAGGCTAGGCAGAGAAGGAGATTGACAAGCTATTACCTGGAGGAAGGAGGCTGGTTTAGAAACGGCTTTGGAGATTAGGTAGATTTGATATTTGAGGCTAAGAAAATAAATTAGCAAAGCAAAAATAAGAAGATATAAGTTTTAAAAAGGCTCTTTTCAGTAATCTAGTGGACTACTCCAAATGATTAGATACTTACCTACCCCTCCCTTCTCATTTCCATGCTTGAGTACTATAGACTTCCTTAACAAAGTTAGTCATGTAAAAATGGGGTAAAACAAAATGTATTTTAATTATATTCAGTGACTCTTTGTATTTTTACATCTTTGCAACCTGAAATCAATGTTGCCAACTTAAAATTATTTTTCACACTAAAATTTGAGTTAATTAGTGAATTATAAAAATCCATTTTCAAATTTAAAGTTTGCTGTCTTGAGGATATTAAGCAGGGTTAATTCGGAGATAGCCTTCAGTCATTTTCATATGTGCTCATGTGTGTTCTCAACAATTACACTTGATATGGGTAGAAGTTATGTGAACTACATTATCTCTGGACCATTTTATCCAATATTTTTAACACAGATATCCAGTCAGTGTGAATTATCTTAAATGCTCTACTTTAATGATGTTATAAACCTTAGACTCCTGCTTCCCAAAGCCTCAGTATTGGGGAAGGCAATGTGAATGAGATGGAGATACTTTTCCTTAAAAATTAGCATTTAACTTGTATGTAGTCCTTTTTTTTTTTTTTTTTTTTTTTTTTTTTCTC